>NC_142546.1:9344500-9655500 GCF_056151865.1 Erythranthe guttata | reverse complement strand
ATGGATTTCACAACTCATGAAAAATTTGATGTTTTGAACTTGGACAATGGGAAAGTATCTTTGAGTGCAGGGGATGATGGCAGAAACGGGAATCGGACGGAGCAAGTTTACTTTATGGACTCAATTTTAAATCCTCCAAGAGAAAGTCATACGAGTCGAGGTCTTAACGACGATGAGAATGCGAGGAAGATGTTGCCACCCGAAGATTCGAGCAAGTCACGAGAGAAGGATGAGTCAAGCTATTGTGGTCGTAAGGAGAAAATCAAAAAGGAATTGCACAAAGGACAATTGGTGTTATTGTGCAAATCCCGTCTTTGGTTATTTCCAAGGAAGCGCAAATCAAAGTGGTCGCGGCCGTGTATTGTCCAAGAAATTCTTCCTCACGAGGTGGTCAAAATAAAGGAGCGAGATTCGAATCGTACGTTCAACGTAAAACGGAGCCGGCTCAAACCGTATTGGGAAGCAAGTGAAGATTGCCAAGTGACTTCTGTCACTTTTGCTTGAAATTAAAGAAGCAACGTCCGGCTGAAGACTTTAAACTTAGCGCTTCTCGGGAGGCAACCCGAGCTTTATTGTTTTTCGTATTTTTATTTAATTTTTCGTTTCGTTTGTAATATCATAAGCATGCATTCTAATTTATTATTTGAATTTTATTTTTCAGGGTCGAAAAAGTGATAAATAAGAAGTTTCAGGGGCACTAATCAGAAGTTTGTAATTTTCAGGGGCCCAATTGCAATTATTCACACGGCCGTGCAAGAAAAGGGCGTAAAACTCACACGGCCGTGTGAGATTTCGGGAAGCTACTGTATAAAATCGTGAAATGGCACGGCCGTGCGAAAAAGACCTGGAATCTCGCACGGCCGTCCGAATTTTGGAGCAGCATCTGCCCAATTTCGAGAAACGGTGCGGCCGTCCCAGAACTAGGCCAAAACACGGGACGGCCGTCCCATGGGCAGCAGTGAAGCAGAACGCTCGGACGGCCGTCCGAGAAAGAGGGCAAAACGCGGGACGGCCGTCCGAGGCTATTACTGGGCGTTTTAAATTCTAAAAATTCGATTTTGCCCCCATTTCTTCCTAAACCCTTCTCTTTCATCCTCACAACCTCCCACACACAATTTTCGAATGGAGGCTAGAGCATCGAGCCAACTTCTTCAAAATCTCATCTTTCAAGGCACGCCCGAGTGCATCGAGCCGGCATCCGCCGGCACCCATTCTTGAGCCCGTGTCCGAGCCGCCGATGAAGATGAGCGTGAGAGAGCGAGGGAGGAGCACCCCGATCACATCGACCCCGACTAAATCAGGTGTTTTCTATCCTTAAACTTTGTGCTAATTTCGTTGAGGGCAACGAAAATTATAAGTTTGGGGGTGAAAAACATGTTATTTTTGTGCTTAATTGTTTTAGTTTGCATGCATTAGGTTTTATTCGTTTTTATTGTTTTTCTCGTTTTTCCGGAATATAAAAAAAAAAAAAAAAAAAAAAAAAAATTTGCTTGAGTTGAATGCATCGATGATTTGTGATAATGAGAGATGATCAATGTTTGATGATGAAATTGCTTGTTTTGTGTGATAAGGATTTGATGTTTGTTTAGCTTTCGATTCAACGGGACTTAGAAGCGAATTATTGCTAGGAATCACATTTTGTGCATTGCTTTTGTTGAATGTTTTGTATTTTAAATTTGGAATTAATTTGTGCTAGATCATGCTATGTTCGGTTTTAAGACTCACCTTAGGAAATTTATGATACGAAGTATTGAATAGTAAGTGATTTGGGATATGATTTGGGCCTTCTTTGAACCGTTTGAGCCTTTCAAGCCGACCTTTTTATCGAAATTCCTTAGAACCTTGATTTGAGCCTCGGAGAAAAGGTGTTCTTTCTTTTAGCCAATGTGTAAGGTAGAATAGGTGGAGATTCTTGAAAAATTACCCCTTGGAGTTCAGTCGAAAAATTTTATAAGGTCCTTCTTCTTCTTCGAAAAAAAAAAAAAAAAAAAAAAAAAAAAAAAAAAGAAGACAAATATCTATGCTTCTATATATATATAAAAAAAAAAAAAAAAAAAAAAAAAAAAAAAAAAAGAAGAAGAAGAGACTAGAAGGGAGAAATAAGGACTAGTTGTTGAATTATTTTTGAAAACTCGATCCATTGCCTCAAAAGCAAAAGTGGAGACTTTTGAACTTTTGAGAATCGAGTTTATTAAAGTCCGTATAGGTGAATTCATTGTTTCAAACGCCTGTCTTTCAAATTTTGGCGTAATCACCTAAATTCAAGAAGAATAGCCACACATACCCATATTTCCTACCTCGAACCAAAGAGCCTAACAATTGAAAGCCACAAAGCCCCAATGATCCCAATAGCTTAATGTTCGATATTAGTAGAGTAGAATAATTTGGTGAGTATTTGGAGTCAAGCATATGCATGTAAGTATAAATTTTCTCTATTTTTAACTTGCAAATATGGGATACTTGAAGCAATTGTATGATTTGTGGTTTTTTGGTAATGGTGAGTGACTAAGTGTTGTTGAATTTTGAGCTTGCGAATGTCTAAGGAATTGTTATTATAATTACAAGTTCTGAAAACGTGAAGTTGATCATTGATCTATGTGATGAGATGTAATAGTTGTGTTATTTGCTTATCGGTAGATTTTGCTTGAGGACAAGCAAAAGTTCAAGTTTGGGGGTGTGTTAAGTGTATATTTTCACACTCTATCGTATCTTTTTATTTGAGCTTTTGGTGTGTTTTAACGATAATTGGTGCTTAAAAAGTTGATTATTTGTATTTTAGGTACAAATTGAAGAATTGGAAAAGTATGGGGTCAAAACTGCAATTTTGGAGAAAATATGGGCCAAAAGTGAAAAAAGCAGAATTCTGGAGAATAGACCGCGCGGCCGTGCGGATTTTAGGCATAAATCTCACACGGCCGTCCGGATGGGCGAGTTGGCGCAGTGAAGGAATCTTAATTGTACAAGGAAACTGCCTTCTTCCCCAAGTTTTTCACCCTATATAAGACCAAGTCAAGCACACAATTAGGGATCCCTTTTTACGAAATTTCAAGAGCCACAAAGCAATAACAAAGACGAAGAATTCGAAGACTCCAAGCAAATATTTATCGTCTATGATTTATTTTATTTGCGTTTTTGATTTAATCATGAGTAGCTAAACTACTTATTTCTAGGATTTTATTTGGAACCCTATGTGGGATTTATGAACCCAATTCTATGATTTTATGCAAGTTTTAATTCCGGATTATTTCTTCTACTTGTTTTATTAAGTGCATGAACTTGATCACCTTATGTGCTTTTATGTTATTGTTAATCGCATGAATCGGAAGATCGGGTTAATAATTAGAACTGTGGTAGAAGAGCCTTTGTGGTATTAACATAGGAATATAGTTAATCTCTTAGGTAGCCATTATTGAGATTTGTGCTTAACGCTGTGTTCTAGAATTAATTGCATAGGAATATAGTAATTGAATCTAGAGTATTAGAATCGTAATACACGCGGAAGCGGGTTATGATTATTTTAGCATCTCAGGTTAGTAATCCGGGTTAATTGCTTGCATAATTGAAGGAATTGGGGGAGTAATAATCACATAGGGGGAAGAATAAAATCCTAGGCTTGTCTACTTTGATTAATCTTCGTTTTAAATTGTTTTCTTGTTTTTGCTTGCTTTTCGATTGCTTTAGTTTAATTTAATTTATTAATCATCTTTCGACTGTGTAGGGTGGGCTTGATAATAATTGGTAGAATTTAGCGTCTAGGATTAGATAATTAAATATTCCCTGTGGGTTCGATATCCGGACTTTTAGTCCACTATATTACTTGTACGATACGTGCACTTGCGTGTAGGTTTTCGATCAACAATAGTCAAGTAAAATAATCTACTTCATAATACCATCATCCATTTTTAAATTTCTTGTAGTTTCTCAACGCGTGCAATATAAATTAAGAAAGTTTGGCAAGTTTGAGGCCAAACTTCTTACACAAATCAATGTCTTAATATATCATTGCATTGTAATTTTATTACCACTATTAATTATGTCACAAAATATAGCACGTGGTACTTAAATGTAATGTTTAATTAATTTGGGTTCAAGTCTTAATTTTTTTATTCTTTTTGAAAGTACATGAACAGGTTGGGAGTTCTTAGCCTAACCCCTGCCGTGTAGGAGTTTGGTAAAAGTAAATGATTTTAAATAGAATTTGTGCTAACAATTTCTCGAGAAAAAGAAGAAAAGGAAAAAAAAAATATATATATATATATATATATATATATATATATATATATATATATATATATATATATATATATAATGAGATTACTTCTTGCTCTACTAGTATATATTTTGCCTCGCGCGTTGCACGGGCGGCTATTGAAAAAAAATATAAGATAAGCAAAATTAGAAATTAGTAAATATATATATGACATGTACAATAGCAAAACAATGGAACACCGAAAATGTAAAAATTCCACTAATTGCAATCATAATATATATTTCTATTGTAATAATAAAATTTAATACACATACGTGTGCTATAAAAAATGAGAGTAAAGTTAGTTCTGGAAGAGAAAAAAAAAAGAAGAAAAAAAGGAAAAAGAAAATAATTAAAAAGAAAAAACAACGTGAGAAAAAAATTTCAAGGTTTAGTGGGGAAGGGAAAAAAAAAGAAAAAAAAACAAAATATTTTAAAAGAAAACGTGTCCTATACAAGGAGAGCAAATTTAATGCTCGAAGAGAAAAATAAAAGAAAAAAAGAAAAAGAAAATGTTAAAAAATAAAAAACGTGAAAAAAAGTTGACCGTGTTTTAGTAAAGGTAGAAAAAACAAATAATTTTTAATGTGCTATAAAAAAAAATAAAGGAAACTAATATTTCACTAAAATATTAAAAAAAATTTACTTTTAGGATTTCGGGCAAATCTTTCTTTTATATATAAAGATTGGAAATATATATAAAGAGTAAAATAACCTAATTTTACAGCTTAACAATAAATGCCCTTTTGTTATAGTTAAATCATTTTTGTGCTTCCACTGTTTATTTTTAATTTTTTTTTATCAAAAATAGGAAATTTTGAAACAAACGATCTCTCTATTTATATTTTTAAAACAATTTTCTAGGCTCTTCTAAATCGGTCGACTGTTGATGAGATATTAGATGTTACACTTGATTATTTACACTTGGTGGATTTGAACTGTAAATATATATATTATCACACTCACATATATGTGTGTCTGTGTGCTTACTGGATAGTTATTTAATCAAATCTACGATTCAGATACATTTGATGTAAATAACCAAATGTAACATCTAACTCCCTAACTGTTGACCAACTCATCCAAAAAATTAAATTTTTGAATGAAGTGGTCATTATATTTAACATGATATTAGACCTAAAAATTAAATGAAAATTTTGTGTTCAAATCTTGCCGCTACCTATTTAAAAAAACTGCATCTATGATACATTAATATTCTTTTTCTTTTTTTTTTTTTTTTTTTTTTTTTTGAGGAAATTAAAGCTACATTAATATTCATGCATGCATGTTAGCTTAATTTGCTTTTTATGGTTTCATCAATTTTGTTGCAGCCGAAAGTATTTGACATATATATATATATATATATATATATATATATATATATATATATATATATATATATATACCTTCAAATTGATTAAATTTACATTAATATGTAATGCATGCATCACATGTCCAGATAAAAATATGGTTTGCAGAGACACTGCATAGAAAAGAGAACACCCTCCCCCACACACACCAACCAACCATTTCATATATATATATATATATATATATATATATATATATATATATATATATATATATATATATATATCATCTCAATACAGTAGTTTCACACTGCCAAAGTAAACCGTATGAATGAATTTCAGCTTTAGAAATTTATATTAATAATAAAAGAACTTATTTATTTAAAATAAACATACTTGAAGCAATGTCCACACCAGTGTAGAAATACACACACACACATATATATGTGTGTGTATATATATATATATATATATATATATATATATATATATATATATATATATATATATCTTGAAATATTAATTAAGAATGGGCTTCCCCTTTGCTTATTTAATGCCACATCTTATCTGCCAACCCTCATGCTAGCTAGCTACATTATTTACTTACTATATATATATCTATCTATATATATGTGTGTTGTTTACCTTTCTCTCATCCTCCAATTTAATTATATATCTCACCATATATTCATCGATCGTCTCCCAATATGCCGGCAGACTCCATTGTTGTCGCTCCTCGTCATCCTATATCAAGGTATATATACATATTATACCTACATATGCGACCACGTTCGATTATTGTGCGTGTTCGTGTTTTTTTTTATCCCTAAATTTGTGTCACGCGTGTTCTTTTAATATGAATTTTTGTAAAATTGTATATACATTATCTATTAATTACCTAAAGTCCTTAATTGTTTGGTTGCCATAATAGGATTAGTCGAGATAAGATTATTCATGCAGTCGTACTGGAATATTAGAGAGTTGAAATGCGCACCATACCTCAAGAGCTAAATTTCTTTTAGAAAAAGAAGTGGATAAATTTGAAATTTGTTGGCCGAGACAGAAAATTATTGGATTAATTAATTATTTAATTAATTATCACTTTTCTTATAATTAATTAACCAGACGAAGCGTTAACGCGCTTGGCATATTTTAGATTAATCGGACATGCAAGAAACAAAATATACAATTAATTAATTTAATATGCAGATGGTGGTCGAAGGAGACGGTGGCTATAGTTACGGGTGCAAACAAGGGCATAGGTTTGGCGGTGGTTAAACGGCTGGCGGAGTTAGGGCTGACGGTGGTTCTGACGGCAAGAGACGGCGGCAGAGGACTAAAGGCAGTTGAATCATTAAAGAGTGAAGGGCTCTATGTTCACTTTTTCTGCCTTGATGTTTCAAACCCTAATTCCATTGCAATATTTGCTTCATGGTTTCAACATGCTTTTGGAGTGGTTGATATACTGGTCAGTAATATATTATATATATATATTATTTATTATATTGTACATTATTATATATTTTTATTATTAAAATCAATTAAATTGGTCAACGAACATAATGAATGCTAAATGGATAATATATGGTTTAATTGACGTATCTAAGTTATATATATATATATATATATATATATATATTGTTGAGATTTGAGAATATAGTTAGGTATCACTCTCGATAGAACAAATAAGGAAATGTTCTTATTCAAGTATTAAGTTTCAAATTTTATATATGTACTATATATAGGAAATTAATTAAAATAAATTGAAATCTCATAAGAAACAAAAAAACATTATTGTGTTCCCACGTAATCAACCAATGTCAATGTAAAATAAATAATTAATAACATTTATTCAATATATTGTCGAGTTGATTAAAATAATTAATTAAATTTATTCAGTAACTAATTTTAATTATTTACATGATTTAACGATCAATTGCAAATTGATAATTGATAGTAAAATTTATCTTGAATATGTTTGTATGAAATATAAAAATAATTTATATATAAACAAAAACTTATATAATAGAACCTCGATAAATTAATAACCTCGTTTAAATAATATGTTTTCCCGGTCCCGACTCGAAGGCAACGTGTTAAAAAATATTTCGTTAAATTAATATTTCGCTAAATTAATAGAATTTGGCTTGTCCAGATAGTATTAATTTATAGAGGTTTAGTTGTATATGTTTATATAACATATTTATAAATATAAACCTATATTTCTAATATTTACATGTTTTCCCCAAACTCTTGTATCCCATTTTCTGGGACATGCAATTTCCCCGTGTCTGTTTCCTCATTTCCTCGTATCGCCGTTTTCGTGTCCCTGAATTATTAAATAAAAAAAATACAGTAGACAACATGTGTATTTGTTTGAAGACAGAATAGAACAAAAATCAGTTATCGGAACCCGTGACCATTTTAATAAATTGGAAAGTCTATATGATAAAATAAAAATTATTGCATAAGATTTACTTTATTTATTATTTTATTGTTATTTATTATATAGATAAACAATGCGGCCGTGTCATTCAACAATATAGACGAAAACTCAGTAACGGAAGCGGAGACGGTGATCAGAACCAATTTTTCAGGCCCAAAAATGCTGACGGAGGCCCTCTTGCCGTTATTCCGCCGTTCATCTACGGTCGGTCGAATTCTTAATATTAGCTCAAGGCTTGGATTATTAAATGTAAGTTTACTCTATTTTTTTTTTTAATTCGATCCAACCACATTAGTAAATAATAAACATTGTTTTTTGCTGCTAAGATAATATTAATAATTACTAAAACGGACATGTATAATATATATAATACTCCATTTGACTGGACACAAAATTTTAATTGAAAAAGAACAAAGTATGAAAATTAAAAATAACAATCATTGAGTTAGAAATATCACATTATAATTACTTAATTAAATATTGAAAAATAAATCAATTTCAGGAAATTGAAAACTGATTTCACGAGAAACTCTAGTTATAAAATTTGAGATGTGTAAAATGCACGTAATAATTTATCATGACATACAATTTGTGAAAAAGAAAAGATCGTTTCTACTTCATTTTTCCCATATTAATTGTCATTTTGTCTGGTGCACAGGGATTAAATACTCAACAAAAAAAAAAAAAAAATCACTAAAATAAATACTCATGCTATTAATTGATTTTCAGTTAATTAAGAGTGACATATAGATCAAAATTGTAAAATGACACAAATAATTCGGAAAAATTGTTTTTAGTCAAAGTGACAAATAAAAAAAAAGGAAGGAGGGAAATATTTGCTTGTGAATCAAAATTCTTTGAAATTAATACAAAATTTCTAACAATAATCTGAAAATCACATGCAATAGAACATCGATAAATTAATAATTTTAAAATAATAATTTCACCGGACCCGACTTGGTAAAAACATATTAAATTATTAGCTCGATAATTTAATATTTCACTAAATTAATAGATTTATGTTTGCCACGACTGTATTAATTTATAGAGGTTAAACTGAATATTCTTTTTACAAACATTTTGACATTCAAAATTGAAAAATTATTCATTCATCTTTGCAGAAGCTGAAGAATCCGAAATTAAAAGAAATTCTATTGGACGAAAAAAAGTTAACAGAAGTGCAAATAGAGGGAATGGTGAATTTATTCCTTGAAAATGTGAAGAATGGAACATGGGAAAACCAAGGATGGCCCCACGTGTGGACTGATTATGCAGTTTCCAAATTGGCCCTTAATGCTTACTCTAATGTTTTAGCAAAGCGTTACAAAGGGAAGGGCATAAGTGTCAATTGCTTTTGCCCCGGCTTTACTCAGACCTCCATGACTGGTGGTAAGGGCACACACACCGCTGACGAAGCGGCGGAGGTTGCCGCCCGCCTTGTCTTGCTTTCGCCGGAGGAGTTGCACACTGGAAAGTTTTATGTTGTGGGGTCCACTTCTAATGCTGTCTATTCAAAGTTGTAAAGTTATATATATTTAAATTGAAATGTTTAATAATTATTATTAGGGTAATTTAAGGGGAGGGAGAAAAAAAAGGGTAAGGTCTAATTATGAAAGTTGGGGTTGTCTAGGGTCCTAGAGGGTTAGAGGGTTTGTACTACTTGAACTTAAACGATTAAATCCGATGGATTCAAAGTAATTAAATTTTAATCTCATCCATTGGTTTTTTGTACGACTCATTACGACCTAGTACGATATTAGAATTTGAAAAATAATGCACGAACCTAGTAAAAATATATGGTACACCACCGTACACACATCGTACTTGGTATTGTTGGCGCCAGATTTCCACGGGTAAAGAAATCCGCCACACTTGGGAATTAAAGATTGACAAAGTTTTGTATTCCATGTTTATTTTGGAAATTTAGAGTCCTACATTTGTAATACTCTAGGACTTAGATTTATTTCTATGTACTCTATTCTAGTTAGGTATCATTTGTATTTATCTAGAATAGAATTAGAAAACGATTAGGAGTCTGTTTCCTAGGTTCATCGATTTCTTTGGGAACAAGGTAAGTCTTGGTAGGCTGATTTCGCATCTGTATAAGCCTCCTAGACTCACAAGAACCGTACACTTTTTTGGGAGAAGAATCACTCTATATCATTGAAGAATTCCTGAAACGTTCTGCTGAGCAAGACTGTGCCATTGTTGCATGTGTCAACAGATACAAATTTTCTGTATAGATCTCAAGGGAGATCAACCGTGTTTCTGAAGGGAGTTCAGGCCTGAAAAGAGTTCGAGGCACGCGGTGTGAAGCTGCTGTTGGAAGAGACACGGAGTTCAAGTTGTGTACAAGAACCGGCGTAAAGAATTAAAGAGGGAGTCTTAATTATTTTAAAAAATCCTATTAATGTACATTGTAAATTTAGTCCAATTTCGCCAATTAATCAATTTTGACCATAATTTCAATTTTGACCCCAACTTGACCCGCCACCACCGGAGACCGCCGGTTTTTGGCCTTGACTTGTTTTTTTTTTCTTTTTTCTTTTTTTTCCGAAAACGTTTTTTTGTCTGAAATTTTTTCCGGTAGGTCAACCGCCGTTGATCGCCTGGTCTCCGACATTGACTTTTTATTTATTTATTTATTTTTATTTTGTGTTTTCTTAAAAAAATATTTTAATTAATATTACTGTCTTGGTTGCTAAATTACTGTCTCTAGCAGTTATTTAACTTTCGGAGACAGTAATTTAACTGTTAATTGACCTGTTTTTTTTTTCCATACAAAAATATTTTAGTTAATATTACAGTCTTGGCTGCTAAATTACTTTCTCCAGCAGTTATTTAACTATCGAAGACAGTAATTTAACTTTTAATTGATTTTTTTTTCTTTTTTAAAAAAAAAAATATTTTAATTAATATTACTGTCTTCGTTGCTAAATTACTGTCTCCAGAAGTTATTTAACTGTTAACTAATTTTTTTTCTTAAATTTTTTTTTTAATTAATATTACTGTCATGGCTGCTAAATTAATATCTCCAGCAGTTATTTAACTGTTAATTGATTTTTTTTTCATAAATTTGTTTTTTCTGAAAAAAAATTATTTTAGTTAATATTACTGTCTTAGCTGCTAAATTATTGTCTCGAATAGTAATTTAACTGTCTGAGACAGTAATATGACTGTATTAATTAAATTTATCGCCCTGGCCTGCATTTTTGCCGTGTTCGACTGTAATATTACTGTCCCCGGCCGTAATATTACTGTCTCATGCAATAGTATTAATGTTTGTGACAGTAATATTAATAATATTACTGTTCGGGAAAATAATATTCATAATATTATTATCTCAAAAAGTAATAGGGTTAATAGCATTTTGCCACATGTACTTTATCCGTTGTTGCGCTTTGCCACCTTAACTAAAAAAAGTTGCACGGACACACCCAAACTCCTTTTTTTAACGCACATAACCACCTAAGGGGAATATTCTGGCGAATCTTCTCATTTTTCCGGTGCACGTGCGATGCACACGCTTAATGTGAGGACTTTTTAGTCTAATCTGAAGATATCATGTGGGAGTAAAATTGAAAGTTCGAAAGGATGAAATTAAAAGATTGCAGCCAAATGGAGTTTAAAGACTCCATTGGATGACCTTAATATTAATTCAACTATAGGTCATAATTGAATAGTCTTCACTCTTCATCCGACTGTGGTATTATAGAATATGATTATCATCTGACTAATACCAAAAGTTGACTTCTTACCAAATTATGTTCAAAACAACGAAAACATAAGCCAAATACTTGTTTTTTAACACAGTAACACAAAACATAAGGTAAATACAAACAAAAGTAATTTTGAACAACGTCAAGCATTTTTTTTCTTGTTTGTGTAATCTTTGTTTTTATCACACACAAGACTAACAAGCCGCTGTAATTTCCACTACTTTGTTGTGGGGATTCCGTCACGTCCACAATAGTCATGTCGAAGTTGTCGTCAATATTGTACTTTGCAGCTAATAGTTGCATTGCAGCTTTCTGTTGTATAACAAAACATAAAGTACAGTACAATATCAATCGATTACATGTTATTGTGTTATAACAGTAAGTTATAAACAAAATTTATGTTTATTTTTTTTTTAGTCTAACCCATGTCCTCCGCGTCGACGAAGTATTTGTCTGACTTTGATTTGTATACAACCTGCTTCGTTCTTGGACTTAAGGAGTTGTAATAACTCCGGGACTCTTGTAGCCTGTCGAATACAAGCAATGTGAAGTAGTCTACCACACTATTTGGATTTGTACCTGAATGAAGTGGCAATATAATGTAGCAGTGTTTGTCCTAATGTGGTGGCAACTCGAACTTTATTTCTACTCTGTTTGGATGCCTAATGTCATTATGCGACACAAGATATCTACACATTATTTAAATTTATGATGTGAATTGTTGGAAGATTGTGTATGTTAACGGTCTTAACAAAAGTAGGGATGGAAAAAGGTAGCTTGGTCCATCAAAATCAGCATGCACTTCATGTTTGAATTTGCCACTTCAATCATCAATATTTCACATTAGAAGTCCAATGGCTATTTAATGAAAACATAGTAATGCGATCAATATCAAGTGGTATTATATAAAAAAAAGGTTAAAATTACTTATTGGGTTCAATTATCATGTACATTTGAACTCGAGAATCTTTTAGATTTATCTTCGTTTTCTTTATGTCGATGGAATATATAGAGAATGGAATCCGTACATGTGATCCGGGAACCATGACCAATATATATAGATAACCTAATGGGCTATCTTTTGTAATTTTATTTTAGCTCATTACTATAATAAAATTACCATCATGTCTCCACACATTAAAGGTCCACACCCTATTAGACACATTAAAACCTAATCCAGATAAACCTTAGTCGATCACTTTAACGGGCTTAACCTTACGTGACAGTCTTGCAACACATAATATTTCACATATAAGTCCAACGTTGGATTAATGATCCAACAATCTCCACTTGGACTGTATGTGTAACTTTATAATTACAGGTTGCATAAGTAACTTTTGAGCTGAACTTTGTTGTCATTACTGTAGTGTGTCTATAACCAATCTCGTCCATCAATCATGCTAACACTGAATCAAAGGGGCATTCGTTCACATTAGTCGTAACGGGACCCAACAATGGTCACAGTATCAACACAACTGAATGGCATAGATTATGATGTGGATGTGTAACATGGAAATTTCATGCAATGGACCTTAACATACCTATTTCCAATTGATCCTCCTTAATGAGATCAAACCTTAACAAATCAGAGTGTGAATAAAACTGTTGAGTGGATATTTTAAACTCAATGTATACTTTCTTACGAGGATTTTTTGTATACTTTTATTGATTTAATGATGCTTAATGAGTAGTTTATTGCATTTTACGTACACCTTGACAATTTGGGAGTTCCAAGGACGAAACGAGCCAAAAAAGGTCAAAAAGGGGCAAAAACGGAAGAAAACAAAAATATGCTGAAAATTGGCCGGCGCGGCCGTGCCAAATTTAGCCTATTTTTTGCGTCGCCGCCAACTGCAGAATGAGGGCAGAAGGTTTCGGCGATTCACGCGCGGTCGTGTGAGAATTGCACTGATTCTCGCACGACCGTGTGAAAACACGCTGGAGACAATTTTGGAGTTTTAATCACACAAGGAAACCAAAATCTTCTACCAAGAGTGGACATATATTTAAGGGCAAACCAAGCACGAATTAAGGGACTTTTGAACACAATCTTATAGGAAGAGGAGCGAGAGAACGAAGAAACGAAGACGGACAATTGACAAATCTTCATCACAATTCTTCTTTTATCTATCTTTTCTTAATCTATGTCTTTTTATATTTTTATTATGTTTTTCGTAGAGAACATGAGTAGCTAAGTTTTTAATCTAGGATTTTGTTGGAACCCTATGTGGGGATGGTGAACCCGTTTTCTTGAGATTATGCAATTATGATTTTATGACTATTTCTTCTACTTGTTATGATTGTTAGTGCATGAACCTGATCAATTTATGTGCTTTATCTGTGATTATTGGGATTGACTCGACTGAGCTATTTTGATAATTAGACGGTAAGTAAAAGAACCTTCGAGTAGTTTTCACCGGATGAGTGTGTCAATTGCATGTGGTGTCGTAGACATACAGATATCACCTTAAGTAGCCATTTACGAGACTTGTTAGTTAATGCTTTATTCATAATTGGTTTGCATAGACATATAGTGAACCGTTTATGAATAATAAACTCATAATACACGTGACAAAGGGTTATAAGTAAATTAGTGTCTCGGGTTAATAATCAGGAATCATATATTTCATAATTGAGGGGTTTTAGGTGAGCAATTCTTGCATAGGGGGAAGATGAAATCCTAGATCCGTTTTTATTGATATTTTCTCGTGTTTATTTGCTTTCATAATTAGCTTAATTATTTAGTTGATTAGATTTGACAACTTTGCATAGGCTGGATAAAAATCATAATTGTTAGAATATGGTACTTAGGATTAGATAATTTGAGTATCCCCTGTGGGATCAACATCCGACTCTCACGAGTCCACTTTTACTACTTGTTTGCGATACGTGTACTTGCGTGTTAGGTATTTAGCCCAACAAGTTTTTGGCGCCGTTGCCGGGGAATATGGCTAAATTATCTATTTATTCTGATATTAAATTTGAGCAATTTTTCTTACTTCACCCGTTTTATTTATTTTATTTAATTATTTTATTTTTATTATTTTTGTTTTAGGTACTTTTTATACGAAGAGGACACGACACGAACTTGCTACCTTTTGATCCCGAAATTGAGCGAACGTTTTGGCATGCCAGGAGAAATCAACGGTTAGCTCGAAACGTTCCCGCAACAATGAAAGAACAAAATAATCGCAGGGGAGATGACCAAGACGCCTACTAAATGCGGCAGGAAATATCGTCAATGAGCAAGAGCAACAGCAGCTCATTAATCCACCACCTCGTCAACGAGCATTGCATGAGTACACCGTTCCAACACTCAATGGGTTTCAATCAAGCATTGAGCAGCCCCCCATTGAAGCCAACAATTTTGAAATTCGAGCGGGACTCCTTACTATGCTCTAAAACAATGGGTTGTTCAGCGGATTAGCTCATGAAGATCCGCATCTCCACTTGGTCAACTTTCGAAACGTGTGATTCGCATAAGATGAACAGAGTATCACCTGAAGCACTGCAACTCCGCATGTTCAAGCACTCTCTACAAGGAGCAACCCGAGAATAGTTACAAACTCGTGCGCCGCACTCCATCTCGTCTTGGCCCCATTTACCACAACTCTTCATGAACACATACAACTCCCCAACCAAAATTGAAAGAATCCGGAGAGAAATACAAAATTTCATACAAGAAGCCGGTGAAGCATTATTCGAGACGTGGGAGCGGTTCAAACAATTAATTCGGAGATGCCCGAATCACGGACTTCAAGAGTGGCACCAGCTGCAAATATTCTACGATGGATTGCAAGATAACTCGAGGACTGTGCCCGA
This sequence comes from Erythranthe guttata, assembly GCF_056151865.1. Taxonomy (NCBI): domain Eukaryota; kingdom Viridiplantae; phylum Streptophyta; class Magnoliopsida; order Lamiales; family Phrymaceae; genus Erythranthe; species Erythranthe guttata. Next base: position 9,639,954 of record NC_142546.1, on the reverse strand, counting down.
CTCTGCAGCAGGAGGAATGTTCATGAGTTTGACATATGACGAAGCATACGAACTTCTGGAGCGAATCGCTAGAAATAAATATATGCAGGCATCGGATCGGTCAAATAGTGGAGCCATTAAGACGGGAGGAATTTTGGAGTTAGACGGGGTCACCGCAATCACCGCCCAGTTAGAAAAGCTATCAAAGCAAGTTGCAGCTTTGCAGACTCAACAAGTCCATGCAGTCCACGGTCCCGACCAGTTCTTAGAAGAAACGGAGCCCCTCCAATTCCATATCCTCAGAAGCTTATAAAGAAGAAGCTCGATGCCGATTACCAAGGATTTTTGGACAAGTTGAAGAAAATCCACATAAATATCCCGTTTATCGAAGCCCTTCAAAAGATGCCAAAGTGGGTGAAATTCCTCAAGGATCTCGTGACAAAGAGGAAGAAATTGCAAGGGAACGAGATGATCCTACTCACGGAGCAATGCAGTGCAATTCTTACACGGCCCCTTCCACAAAAACTCGGCGATCCAGGTAAGTTCACTATTACTTGTACTATAGGAGGTAAAAATTTTAGATTGCTCATCGATTTAGGCGCTAGCATTAATCTTATGCCTTATTCCACTGATAAAAATCTTGGGTTAGGTGAGATTGAACCGACGGCTATAACTCTTCAATTGGCCGATAGGTCTTTAGTTTACCCAAAAGGTATTTTAGTGAATGTGCTAGTAAAAGTGAACAAATTTATCTTCCCTGTTGATTTCGTTATACTTGATACAGATGAAGATAGGGAACTACCTCTTATTTTAGGGAAACCGTTTTTAGCCACGTCGAAAACTCTAATTGATTGTGCTAGTGGTGATCTTACAATGACGGTGCATGATCAAACGATCAAATTTAACATTTTTAGTGCTAATAAAAATCCATGTGATAATAATGATTGTTTTTCTATTGATCTTATGGATTTTAAAAATCATGAAAATTTTGATGTTTTGATCTTGGACCATGGGAAAGCATCTTTGAGTGCAGGAGATGATGGCAGAAACGGGAGTCGGAAGGAGCAAGTTTATTTTATGAACTCAATTTCAACTCTTCCGAGAGATAGTCAAAAGAGTTGGGGTTTTAAATTAAAGACGATGTTGGCAAGCCTCATGACATCAAGAAGAATAAATTCAAGGACATTCCTAAGCGAACCAGTCGAAAGAAGAATCGGATCAACCCATTTATTCAAGACTTTCTCCAAAAGGATGTAAGGAGATGGGTTCAAAACCTAAGGAATTGAAGAAAGCAGGAACAAAGTCTGGCTGAAGACAATAAACTTACCGCTTCTCGGGAGGAAACCCGAGATTTTCATTTTTTTTTTCTTGTTTTATTTTATTTATTTATTTTATAAGCATGCGAGCTAACAATTTAAGCATATTCTTAATTTTCAGGACCCAAAATCGCAACTCTGGAGCTCATACGGCCGTCCCAAAACAAGGCTAAATTTCACACGGCCGTGTGAAAAATCTGGAAGCTACTGCCCAATTTTGGCCTTGCGTACGGCCGCGCGAAAAACACACTGTAATCTCATACGGCCGTGCGGGAAGAGACAACTACTACCTAATGGCGACGTTTCATACGGCCGCGCCAAATTACCCTACAATCTCCCACGGCCATGCGAAACGTAACAGAGACAGAATAAAGGCGAAGGTAGAGAGGAACACGGAGATGGCCAAGACGACTAAGTCAGGTGTATTCTATCCTTAAACTTCGTGTTAATTACATTGAGGGCAATGTAAATTTTAAGTTTGGGGGTGGATAATTACTTTCTTTTATGTGCTTTAATTTCTTAGTTTGCATGCCTTAGGATTTTTTTTTATTTTAGTTGTTTTAGTTTATTTATTGCTTTCGAAAAAAAAATGATTGAGATAAATCTTCGATGAATCATGATGATGAAAGATGGTTGATGTTAATGATGAAATTGTTTGCTTTATCTTAACTGTGATTAAATTTTGGTGAGCTTTTGATTCAAAGTGTCGTAGGAATGAGTCATTGTTAGGAATTACGAATTATGCCTTGCTTTGGTTGAAAGTTTTGTGTTTTAAAACGTGGAATTTATTTATGCTATATCATATGCTATTCGGTTTTAGAACTTGCCTTAGGAATTTACAAAGTGAAATATTAAATTCTTGAGCAATTTGGGAAGTGATTTGGGCCATCTTTGAACCGTTTGAGCCTTTCAAGCCTACCTTTAAATTTTTATCATTCGAACCTTGATTGAGCGTTGGAGAAACGGTGTTCTTTCTTTTAGCCGAAATAAAGTGGGTAAATTAGATGGTGATTTCTTGATAAATTTTCCCTTGAAGTTTGGTTGAAAAGATTTGTTACGTTTTTCTTCTCTGCAAATAAAAAAAAAGAAAAAAAAAAGAAAAAAAAAAGAAAAAAAGTAAAAAAAAAAAAAAAAAAAGAAGAAGAAGAAAGATAAAAGGGGAAGAAAGGACTTGAGAAGATTTTAAAATAAAAACTCGAACCATCGCGTTAAGAGCAAAAGTGGAGACTTTTGAAACTTTAACAAATCGAGTTAAGAAATAAGTCCTTCGAGGTGAAGCAATAATTCCAAAAGCTAAATCTTAGCGAAAACACCTCTAGTCAAGAACGAGAGTTAAAAATTCTGTCAAGTGCAACTCTTAGTGACTAATTGTGAGATGAAATGAGAAGAGTAGCCACTTTTACCCATATTTTCTACCTTGTACCGAAAGCCCAACATTTGAAAGCCAAAAAAGTCCCAATGATCCCAATAGCTCTATTATTTGATACTAGCCGAGTAAAGAAATTTGGTGAGTCTTTGGAGTTGAATATTATTATGTAAGTATAAATTTTCTCCATTTTTAATTTACAAATATGGGATACTTGAAGCGATAGCATGACTTGTGGTTTTTAGTAATGGTAAATGAATAAGTATCTTTGAATTGCGAGCTTGCAAACTTTTGAGAATTGTCATGATAATTGCAAGTTCTGAAAACGTGAAGCTTGACCATTAATCTATGTGATGACAGGCATTTGTTGAATGTGTTGCTTTGAAGGTTGCTAGTTTTTGCTTGAGGACAAGCAAAAGTTCAAGTTTGGGGGTGTGTTGAGTGGATATTTTACACTCAATGTATACTTTCTTACGAGGATTTTTTGTATACTTTTATTGATTTAATGATGTTTAATGAGTGGTTTATTGCATTTTAGGTACAACTTGACGATTTGAGAGTTCCAAGGACGAAACGAGCCAAAAAAGGTCAAAAAGGGGCAAAAATGGAAGAAAACAAAAATATGCTGAAAATTGTCCGGCGCGACCGTGCTAAATTTAGCCTATTTTTGGCGCGGCCGTGCCAACTGCAGAATGAGGGCAGAAGGTTTCGGCTATTCTCGCGCGGTCGTGTGAGAATTGCACTGATTCTCGCACGGCCGTGTGAAAACACGCTAGAGACAATTTTGGAGTTTTAATCACACAAGGAAACCCAAAATCTTCTACCAAGAGTGGACATCTATTTAAGGGCAAACCAAGTACGAATTAAGGGACTTGTGAACACAATCTTAGAGGAAGAGGAGCGAGAGAACGAAGAAACGAAGACGGAGAATTCACAAATCTTCATCACAATTCTTCTTTTATCTATCTTTTCTTAATCTATGTCTTTTTATATTTTTATTATGTTTTTCGTAGAGAACATGAGTAGCTAAGTTTTTAATCTAGGATTTTGTTGGAACCCTGTGTGGGGATGGTGAACCCGTTTTCTTGAGATTATGCAATTATGATTTTATGATTATTTCTTCTACTTGTTATGATTGTTAGTGCATGAACCTGATCAATTTATGTGCTTTATCTGTGATTATTGGGATTGACTCGACAGAGCTATTTTGAAAATTAGACGGTAAGTAAAAGAACCTTCGAGTAGTTTTCACCGGATGAGTGTGTCAATTGCATGTGGTGCATACAAATATCACCTTAGATAGCCATTTACGGGACTTGTTAGTTAATGCCTTATTCATATGTGGTTTGCATAGACATATAGTGAACCGTTTATGAATAATAGACTCATAATACACGGGACAGCGGGTTACGAGTAAATTAGTGTCTCGCGTTAATAATCAAGAAACATATATTTCATAATTGTGGTGTTTTTGGTGAGCAATTCTTGCATAGGGGGAAGATGAAATCCTAGATCCGTTTTTATTGATATTTTCTCGTGTTTATTTGCTTTCATAATTAGTTTAATTATTTAGTTGATTAGATTTGACAACTTTGCGTATGTTGGATAAAAATACTAATTATTCGAATTTGGTACTTAGGATTAGATAATTTGAGTATTCCCTGTGGGATCGACATCCGACCGATTCCAATTTTACTACTTGTTTGCGATACGTGCACTTGCGTGTTAGGTATTTAGCCCAACAAAAACCAAAACCTTATTTCTGCAGAAATTATCTTAAGAGTATTCTTAATCCAAAATAACCCAAAAATTGTGTTTGCACCAAAAGAACGCATTCATTATAAACTCCCACTAAAACCCAATATCCTTAAATAATATGACACCCATACGAGCAATATGCTCATGAGACCTTTTGGGTGATATCCTTACTTTGCACATATAATGGAGTTTATATCGACGTATTTTATAGACACATATCCACTCTGTATATTACAAAATTAAAATTCTTTTATAAACTGGTTACCGTAGTGAAAAGATTTTTGGGTGCTGGCTAAACACTCGTACTTAAATTCTCTTTTAAATAGGTATACATTAAATGGATCTATAATGTACAAGCATCATACAAACTCGAAATTAAAAACCGAATGATCTCCCAAATGAACTGATTTCGATAAATGAGCATATATGACCTTATATTCTCTATAATTACTGTATAATCATTTTGTCTCTTTCAAAGATTCACTTTAAAGCGGTTTTAAATATATGCGAAACTTTATATACGATTAGCCGAATGCGTACATATCTAGATATGCATATAATTTTCCCAAAGCTAACAGCATAAGGAACCTTCTGCATTCTTCTTAACCGTAAGATCTTTATTGTGCATAGAATGAGTGGTGCAGGAATATCTCCCACATATCAGATGGTATATACAAACATTAACTTTATTTACCTCACAAATTATGAGATAATAATTATGAATTGTAACACTGTTTAAGGAATCCTAAAACCTTAAAATAGAGGCCGTACTCAGTGAAACTCTTGGTGATACATTTATAATATTTTCAACATTGTCTATTGAAATTTCAAATAATCTCAAACATACATTTGTGACCAAATGATTTCACACTTTTGACAATTGATAAGATCCCAATTGTCATTATCATTTTATGTTGAACTCAATTTAATATTGTATTCTCTTAAGGTTGTTGAGTTTATATTTAAAGAGCAATTCCCTTTATGTGGGAGAACAAATTATTTTTATCATTGTCTATAGCAACAAAATAAGAAAAATAAAATTTCTCCTTCATACAACAAGAGTATAACCCTTTCTCCCCCTTTAAACTCAATATCCTTAAGAGATCTTATACATCCCGTCTTAAAAAAAAAATCATACGTTGCAGTGTTTAGTGCTTCTCTTAAAATTAGAAGCAAAATCTTACATGTCAATTGACATACTTTGGAAACTCATATCTTTAAATAATAGGTGAAAGGGACATGATCATGTTAGTTTTAGAAAATCTATTACGATGTTTCTACTGCAACAATGTGTCATTCTAGATCTATTGGATAGTAATTAACCGAGTACTTTTAGTGTTTTCTCATTTGTGTCATTTTATTCCAACACATAGTCAAATATGAACTCACAAAAAATTCATTTATCATTTTTTTTTGAAACAAACCTTATTTTGACTATAGATGTAGGAAGAAAAATAAAATCATATGCACTTTAAAGTTGAGAAATAAACGTAACTTTAGTGCTTAAGCCGAAAATGAGATTAGACTAATACTGAATGTACTCCTCTATGTTTCTTTTAATTTATTAATTATGAAACAAGATTAATCAAAATTATATTTGATTCAAACTTGTCATTTTAATAATAAAACGTATCAAAAGTACCTTAAGAAACATTCTATTACTTGTCCTATTAATCTTGATGCCCCTAAAGATTTTTAAAATGGTGCACCAAATAATCTTAATACTTATAATTAGAACGATCATATTCTTTAAGTCCTTTTAATCTTAACCTCACGGAAACTTTTAATTCTTTAAGTCCTTTTAACAATTAATCCACAGTAATCAACATGGTATAAACTGAACAACTGCACACGCAAATTGAATTTACTATTCAGATGCACAATAACCCTAATACCAAGAAACTTTAGTCCAAAAATTCTGCATCTCTTAATCCATGAAAAACGAAATTCATAATACCAAATTAATGATAGTTCAACGAAACTTAATTGCTTGATGATTCTAGACATGGTCGGCTCTGATACCACTAGTTGGAATAAACTTGAATAAATTCCATTGAACCATCAGGTGGAATTGATATGATTCTTATGTCGATGGAATACATAGAGAATGAAATTCGTACATGTGATCCAGGGACCATGACCAATATATAGATAACCTAATGGGCTATCTTGTGTAATTTCATTTTAGCCCATCACTATAATAAAATTACTCTAATGTCTCTACACATTAAAGGCCTACAATCTATTAGACACATTAAAGCCCAATTCAGATAAATCTAAGTCGATCACTTTAACGGGCTTAACCTTACGTGACAGTCTTGCAACACATAATATTTCACCTATAAGTCCAACGTTGGATTAATGATCAAACATGCATACGTCGAAAATCACCAACATCGTTCATCGGGAGAGATGGAGCGGAGGAAAGGGGGCGCTTACTTTCCCCTTTGAAATTTGTGAGATTTTAGCGAGTGTTTTGGTAGTGTAGACGGAGACGTGGTGGAAGGAGAGTGATCGTAGACGGTGGGGCGGGCAGGTGGCGAGGTGTGTGGCGGAGCAGTGGTGGTAAGAGAGCTGAGCAGCGAGTTCAGAGTTTTTTAGTTCCCCGCGATCCGGTGGTTTTGAGTGTTGTGTAGGAGAGGGTTTTTCTGATGATGCGAGGGACTTGAGTCAAAATTTTAAAAACTTAACTTTGCAGCGTATAATAAATTTGGGATGGATCTTTTTTCGAAATTTATGATTGTTAGAATCTCGGTGGGATTCTAAGTCCACAACACCAAGTGGAATTCTATGGAGATGTGTGTTAATATGAGGAACATATTTTCCTTAGTTATCTCATTAGATAATTTGAGACGAAATAAATTATCTCTCCTTATTAATCACCTGCACGTGTACCTCCAAAATAGAAGGAATTTCACATTTTTAATATTGTGTTTATTGTCATTAATTGGTTTAGGTCTTCACAAGAATATAAAAGGAGGAGCTAATGCATTGCTGAGTCTTTTATCACGAGGATGATTTACCACGTCGCCCTCCACCGCCCTCCAAGTCTACCAAGCCAAGTAAACAAAGGGGAAGAATGAAGTCTTTACAGGAGGAGCTGCCTAAGGATCATTTACGGAGGGAGAAACACATGCAGGGGGAGCTGACTCCGTTGTGAACCACCTGCCGAAGGCACTACTGTGGGAACAGTTGTTGAAACTGTGGCACTTACTATTGTAGCAGTTGATGCCACTCTAGTTGTTGAAAGAGATGATGATGATGATGATGATGATGATGATGATGATGATGATGATGATGATGATGATGATGATGATGAGTTGTTCCTTTAATGTTGAGGATGGTCCTTAGTTTTATTGCTTCTATCTATCATCTGATTGTTTATTTACATGTTTTCTTACTCATGGGGAGAAAATGATTATAATCAATAAACGACAAAGGGGGAGATAATTAGAATTCATTTTCAGTTTTTCGTTACTGTTGCATTAAGTGTTGCAACAGTTCGTGAAACAGTTTGTAAAAACAGAAATAAACGAGACACAAATTTAATGTGGTTCGGCTTAATTGTACTCTACATCCACGGGACCTGCGATGAAATTTACTAATTTTTAGTTTTACGAATACAATAGTAGGACTTAATCAAAATACAAAGACTCCCTCTTTGTTGACGCCGTTCTTGTATATTACGCTGAATTATAAATCTTCAATTTTCAGCACGTCCTGTGCTCCGCACGGTTAAACTCCCTTCAACGCTGAATCCCTCAGTCGGTGGATCGATCTCCTCCCGAGACCTGTTTAAGCCCCTCTCCCGAATCTTGGTGTCTTCATCACAAAGCCTTGAAGCCGATATATTTTCTATGAAAATCACGTATCACGATGGAACAATAAAAACGAGAGGAAATTTTTTTTCTGTGAAAAACATCTCTCGATCAAAGACGTTCCGGGAGCAACAAAAATAAGAGCAGCAAAATATAATTTTTATCTCCAACAAAAGGCGTACAAAATCTTGTGCTCTGCTCCTTATTTATACGTAATGTGAAAACCTGTAAGAGTCCAATAATTAAAAGACGTATAAGAATCGTAAATGATATTTAATAATGGGATAATGCCTTATCACAAGATTTTCAATCATAATCTAATTTTAATTTTCATATAAAATAATATCTCAATTAATGACAGTATATAAACCAAAGAAAACCACTTCTTCCTTTTTAAAAATAAAACACACGGCAACGTACAAGGCTTGTTGCCCTAGACTTTGAGAATAATTAGAATCCAATTTTGGTTCTAACAATAAGAGACCTGCACACAAGAAAGTCCATTAATTATAAGTAAGCTAATATACGTAGAAGATAAGTCATTAAAATAAGAATAACTCTATATAAGAATAATTCCTATTAAAAATTTGTTAATGACAAATTAAAAGCTACAAGGACTCTTCCCTTCTTTAACTCACGGAATATGCAAACTTGTGGCACAAGTTTTATTTAATTCTTGTATAATTAGGATTCTAACAGTGATAAAGCACAATTCGATCCTTTTCGGTCAAAGGATATGCTCCCACTTGCAAAATTCGAGTGTGCAACACACGATCAGCTGCTAGGGGTTTTTTCGGCTTTGACTATATTTCATAGAGGGGTCCTTGCTAGCTTTTCTAACACTGGATTTTTTCGGCAATTAAAGATTATTACACAAGGAATTTTTTTGCAATAACACTATACACATAACCAGCGATATCTTGTTTTTTTTTTTTAATATTTTCTTCGTCACTTGAGTTGTCTCTATAGTTTTCATGGGAACCACAAGTTGAAGCATAAAAACTTATAACTTAGTAAGGACGTACACAAATGAGTTTGTATATGCAATATCTGTTGATAAATTAGTGGTAACCAATATAAATAGACTGAATATGTGATGGTTACCTTTTTGGGTCATTCTCCAACATGTAGAGAAATCTCATTTCACTATCATAAGACAAAAGAATTGAGTATAGAAGAGAAACTGACAAAAATAACATCACAATTATTGGAAGATATGTGTGGCTATAACTAAGTAGGCCTTGTTTTATAAATAATTATCTCTTCAAATAAAACTGCACTTTCTTGTACGTTATGCAAACTTCGAGATGTCGACAAAACTTTGGATTGTTTTTTCTTGTGCAAAAAATAGACAACGGTGGTCATGGCGTCCTCTCAAATTTTAATTTTTTTTACTACTTTATACGTTTATAATTTATAGCTTTTATATTGTCTTGTTATAATGTTTAACATTTTGGTTTTATATAAAAAATAAAATTCAGTATTTTTAATTGAACCAAGGGCAGTCCACCATCGATCTAGGGTAGACTCAAGTCAATCCTTAATTGAAACAAGTTCACTATCTTACACATATATATGTATTAAGTCCACCCAATTTTTATTATTTAGTCCACTCATAATTCAAATTAATGCAAAAAAATCATAAATTTTTCTGTTATATCTTCTGGTTTTCTCAATACAAAAAGAAAATACTAAATTTTTTTCAGGGGCGCTGTAACAACAAAATTCTTATCTGCGATTTAGACAAACAAGAAAATACTTGCACAAAGATAATTTATTGAATTAAAATAAAATATTGCGGGTTACAAACTCTAATTTAATCATCTGATTATTCTCTCAAGAAAAATATATGATTGACTTTGAATTTCGGAGACGAGTCGTTGACTTGATCTTCTCCGGATTTGATTTGGATTTGAAAAACGTCTTCCGAGGGTCTTGCGACTTGAATCTCGGATCGAACGCTGAACTTTGACGGATTTTGACTTGAAGATCTTGGAGTTCTTGATGGATTTGGCCCTTCAATCTTCCTTCAATCTTGATTTGATGTTAATAACGTTAATTCGAGGGTTTAGCACCGTAATCTCGAATTAAACGCTTTAACGCCTTGATTTGATGAAGAACACCTTCGATTTGATGAACTCCTTCGATTTGATGAAGAACGCCTTGAATTTGATGAAGAACGACTTGAATATTGTAGAGAGAATTTTCTCCTACGGTTTTTATTCTTCTTGAGTTGTGCTTTGAATTGTGTAGGTAGGGTCCCTATTTATAGTGGTAGAATAAGAGTCCTACACAAAGTCTTCTTGATGGCGTGGCGCGATTTGATTGGCTCTCTTTAAATTGATATTTATCTCTTATAACTTGGAAGAGAAGAAACAATCCTATTGGTCAATAATTAATTGATAATTATCTCCATGACTTATTTTGCAAGATAAATTATAATCTTGGGATTCAATTTAATATAATATAAATTATATTAAATTTACGTGTCTACAAATGCCCCCTCGAGACTTATTCACGGACAATGCGTCTTGGAGTGAATGAGTCTCGATAATTGTTTAACTTCAATTGCAGCTTGATCTAGCAAAGCACATACATTTTTTGAAATCATGACTGGACTTAGAGAGATTCTAAGTTGCCTACGTACCCTATAGAGGGATCAAGTCATAACGTAGTTCAAAATATATCCTTTTGAGGGATGTCATGCACAGTTTACACTCATGTGGACAAGGAGAAACATTTGCAGTTTAAACTCGTGCTGAAGGAGCATTTGACTTGAATTTGTAGATAGTTTACGCTCGTATCAAGGAGCCTTGACTTGATTTCGATATATAGATAGTTTATGCTCGTATCGAGGAGCCTTGACTTGATTTGGATATATAGATAGTTTATGCTCGTATCGAGGAGCCTTGACTTGACTTGGATATATAGATAGTTTATGCTCGTATCAAGGAGCCTTGACTTGATTTGGATATATAGATAGTTTATGCTCGTATCAAGGAGCCTTGATTTGATTTGGATATATAGATAGTTTATGCTCATATCGAGGAGCCTTGACTTGACTTGGATATGTAGATAGTTTATGCTCGTATCAAGGAGCCTTGACTTGACTTGAATATATAGATAGTTTATGCTCGTATCAAGGAGCCTTGACTTGATTTGGATATATAGATAGTTTATGCTCATATCGAGGAGCTTTTGATTTGATTTGGATATATAGATAGTTTATGCTCATATCGAGGAGCCTTGATTTGATTTGGATATATAGATAGTTTATGCTCATATCGAGGAGCCTTGACTTGACTTGGATATGTAGATAGTTTATGCTCGTATCAAGGAGCCTTGATTTGATTTGATCTTGTAGACATTTTAAACTCATGTCAAGGAGTATTTCATTTTCTTTTGGACATGTAGACCTTTTAAACTCGTGTCAAGGAGGGCTTCATTTGATTTGGACATGTAGACCTTTTAAACTCGTGTCAAGGAGTACTTCATTTGATTTGGTCATGTAGACCTTTTAAACTCGTGTCAAGGATTACTTCATTTGATTTGGACATGTAGACCTTTTAAACTCGTGTCAAGGAGTACTTCATTTGATTTGGACATGTAGACCTTTTAAACTCGTGTCAAGGAGTATTTCATTTTTTTTTGGGACTTGTAGACCTTTTAAACTCGTGTCAAGGAGTGCTTCATTTAATTTGACTTGTCATATTGCATAGGGTGTTGGTTCCTCAAAACACTTGCCCCCATCCTCATGATCTTCTTGTTCTTCTTCAACATGTTCTTCATTGAGATGGTACGGCTTTTGGAATGGTGGTTCTTCAATTTGATTTGCAAGTATGCTCAACTCCATATCATGTGCTCGAGTGGCCAACTCTTCAAAACTTTTAGGTTGAATTACTTGAAGGATATATCGGAGTCCCCATCGCATTCCTTGGATGCACAGTTCAGTAGCTGATGTCTCGGACAATCGATCCTTGCAATTAAGACTCAAATTTCTCCAACGGTTGATGTAGTGGATGACATATTCCTTCTTCCATTGGCGGGAATTGGTGAGCTCAATCATGCTGACTGTTCTTCGAGTGCTGTAAAAGCGGTTGAGAAATTCTTCCTCTAAATGATTCCAACTATCAATGGATTTTGCCCCCAAATCAATGTACCAATCAAACGCGTTGTCTTTGAGCGATCGGACGAATTGCTTGACGAGGTGATCTCCGTACGTCCCGGCATCATTGCAAGTCTCGACGAAGTGTGCCACATGTTGCTTGGGGTTGCCTTTGCCGTCAAATTGTTGAAACTTTCGAGGTATATAGCCCATTGGCATCCTTAGATCATCAATCCTTTGAGTGTATGGCTTGACATAGGTTGATGGAGACTTCGAGCTTCCTTCCAACTTGTCTTTGATGGTTCCACTGATCAGCGTCATCACTTGATCTACATGAATCATCCCTTCTGGAGAAACTTGAAAATCTTGAGCTGGAGCCTTCTCGTTTTCAACTGGCTGTTGCTTTGTGGATGTCTCGACTTCGTCTTGAGCCTCTATCTGATTCTGCACAGCTTGACTAGCATCGGCTTTGTCTATCTTCTTGATCAACTTGGCAATTTGAGAATCTCGTTGTTGAACATGCTTTGTGAGTCTCTCAATAGCCTTGGTCAAACTTGATATTTGCTCTTCCGTAGTTGTAGTGTTTGTTGTCATGACGGATGCCATCTCTGAGTAGCTTGATGTTGAATGAGGCATGGGCTGTGACATCTCCCGTTTTGAGCCTTCCACGTATGCGTTTGTGTTGACAAAAGGTGGTAAGCCTTTCTGAACGGTTTGGGGCGTTGAGCTAGTCTTGGAGGATGCTTCTTCCATAGTTGTAGCGTGTGTTGTCATGACAGATGCCATCTCTGAGTAGCTTGATGTTGAATGAGGCATGGGCTGTGAAATCTCTCGTTTTGAGCCTTCCATGTCTGCGCTTATGTTGACAAGAGGTGGTAAGCCTTTTTGAACGGTTTGGGGCGTCGAGCTAGTCTTGGAGGATGCTTGCGGCTTCTTAGCCATACTCCTTGTAATTAAACCCACACTTGATGAATCCGAAGTAGCAGTCTTCATTGCGAACGTAGAGCAGTCACTGCAACACTTTGAGGATCTTCAAGAGAGAGAAGAGATGAGAGGTAGAGATGTCCCACCGGGCGTGCCAAAATTTGTAACAACAAAATTCTTATCTGCGATTTAGACAAACAAGAAAATACTTGCACAAAGATAATTTATTGAATTAAAATAAAATATTGCGGGTTACAAACTCTAATTCAATCCTCTGATTATTCTCTCAAGAAAAATATATGATTGACTTTGAATTTCGGAGACGAGTCGTTGACTTGATCTTCTCCGGATTTGATTTGGATTTGAATAACGTCTTCTGAGGGTCTTGCGACTTGAATCTCGGATCGAACGCTGAACTTTGACAGATTTTGACTTGAAGATCTTGGAGTTCTTGATGGATTTGGCCCTTCAATCTTCCTTCGATCTTGATTTGATGTTAATAACGTTAATTCGAGGGTTTAGCACCGTAATCTCGAATTAAACGCTTTAACGCCTTGATTTGATGAAGAACACCTTCGATTTGATGAACTCCTTCGATTTGATGAAGAACGCCTTCGATTTGATGAACTCCTTCGATTTGATGAAGAACGCCTTGAATTTGATGAAGAACGACTTGAATATTGTAGAGAGAATTTTCTCCTACGGTTTTTATTCTTCTTGAGTTGTGCTTTGAATTGTGTAGGGAGGGTCCCTATTTATAGTGGTAGAATAAGAGTCATACACAAAGTCTTCTTGATGACGTGGCGCGATTTGATTGGCTCTCTTTAAATTGATATTTATCTCTTATAACTTGGAAGAGAAGAAACAATCCTATTGGTCAATAATTAATTGATAATTATCTCCATGACTTATTTTGCAAGATAAATTATAATCTTGGGATTCAATTTAATATAATATAAATTATATTAAATTTACGTGTCTACAGGCGCTACCCTTGAAACCCCTAAAATTAAGTTCATTCTATAATAATATCCTAAACGCACCACTCTTGAAACAAAAATTATTGTCATTAATTTATTTACATTTTTTAGTGTATATTCGGCCCCGATAATGATATCCTGGCTTATGCACTGATTATTATTATATCATGACCTAATTAATGAAGCATGGCTATAATACTAGCAACTCCAATAGTCACGTCCAAATATATTTTTTGCATTTTTTACACAATTCTAAGAAAAAAATAGAGTTCCAACAACATAATGCAAATATGCAACTTTTTTTTTAATTTTAACTTTGGTTTCTTAAATTTGAGAAACCAATTTTACGATTTAACGAATTGTGTAAACATAAAAAAATGAAAAGTTTACCACAAGGTCCACAACCCATCCCTTTCAACATACATATTGGGGGTTAATATATAATGTACATACAAATTTAGTTGTTCGAAGTAGTTTGGAATATAGTTTATCGAATTTAGCATTTTTATTAACAAATATTATTTGTTATTAATAACAGGGCAAATTACGGACAACCCTCTGAGGTACGGCCAAATTACGAAAGACCCATCTTGTTTGGGTAATTACAGTCACTCCCTCATTTTAAATATTTTTATATAAAAGTTATGTAATTCAATTATTTACCAAACCAAATCATATATTCATTCGGTAAACGGTATGAAATGTTGACGTACCGAAATTTCGGTTGGGTTTACCGATTTAACATCTCTAAAATTACATCTAGAGGGGTATTTTCATAAGATAATACATAGTTGAAGGGGGTGGCTATAATTACCCAAATAGGAGGGGATTTTTGTAATTTGACCATAACTCAGGGATGACCGTAATTTGCCCTAAATAATACTATTATTTTGAGTATTTTTTTAAATGGTCAATACAATACGGTCATTTGAATTTGCTTGTTGAAAAATAGTAGTTAAAACTAAAATTTTGTAAACTAATAAAACATGATTATGGTGTAAAATATATACAATTTGTTTAAGTGTGAGGTTAAAAGTGGTGTTGTATAACATTGTTCACCTTTTATAATACGTTGTTTAACCCATTGTTAGATATGTCCTAACTAGCCAGATTAGGGGTGAGAATGAGCCGAGCTCGCCTCTTTTGTCATGCTCAAGCTCGAGCTCGTCGAGTTCCTTCTTTTTTGGCTCGAGCTCGAGGCCAAGCTCATTTTGTTGTTTTTTTTTCTTTAAATGATTTTTTTAATTATTATTAAAAATTATTTAAAGAAACATTACAAAATAAACAATAAATTGTAATACATATACTTTAATAAAAATAAAAATATTATTTATATTTTATTTTTATTTATTTCTATAATATTTTATATTATTAATTATTTAAATACAAGAAAATATAAAAAATATAAAAATAATAAATAAAGCTCGCGAGCCGGCTCATGAGCTAACGAACAACTAAAAACTGGTTCGAGCTCGACTCGTCATAAAGCTCGAGCTCGAGTCCGAGTTTGAACTTTTTTCGAGCCGGCTCATCGAGCTCAACTCGGCTCGTTTACTACCCCAAAGTCAGATATATGAGCATTTCTTAACACTAATTAGTTTTTGTAGGTCCACCTAATATTTTGAAATTTTTTTTTTCTCCCATAAAATATCGAATTTTGAGTACATTTAACCGAGAACTCCTCCTTCAGTTTTGGTTAATATACTTGAAATTTTGAAAAAACAAATTGTAGCACTTTATGGGTACGTTTACCCGAAATTGCTGAAGGAATTTCAGGTACTCTAAAAATAATGCTTTTTGTTTTTAACAACAAAAAAAATGTTTGTCGATTGTCAAGAGAATATAAGAAATTTATATGGAAAAGTTCACTTTGCATCCCTGAATTATGGGGTGTCGCAAACACACCCCTCAATTATAAAATGTACGAAACAAAATAATCATTAATGACGTACACAAATTAGCTTCTACGTATATAGGTGGTGTTTGCAAAAGCTTTTATAAATAGATTATGAACTTTTTTTTTTGCTCATAATCTATTTTGAAGTGTTTGCAAAATAAACTTTTGCTTTTGTTTCCCTTAAAATAAGCAACTTTAAGCACCCATGACCCTACGTTTTCTATTTAAGGTAAGTTTCCAGCAAATTTGCAAACACCCCAACATTTATAATAAGCATTTAAAATCAACTTAGAGCAACTCCAACCAATTGTTATCAAATGGGGTTATCAAATACTCATTTGATAATCAGGATTATACTTTGATATCTCTATACAACTAGTGAACTTCAACAACAATTATCAAACAAATATATGATAATTTATATATTATCTATTTTTTAATTCATTTTAAGTAACTATACAAACCGATTTTTCTGGTAAACTATCATCAAAATCAATATTCATCAAGTTTTTACCTTTTCAAAACAAGAAAAAAAAAATTATATATACATAGAGATTTTTTTTTCCGTGGAACTTTGTTGAAGCTCTAGAGAAAAAAAAATCTGTTGAGATATTTTTTAAATTTTTTTTCCGGTGGAAATTTGTTGAAGACGTAGGGAATTTAATTTTATTTTGTTGAGATTTTTGCGTAAAGTAAAGAAAACTCAATTCTGTTGAGGTTTTTCTTTTTTCAGGTGCTCCTATTTTTTAGGAGAATATTATTTTTTAGTAGAATATTTGATAACTATTTTTGTAGGATGTATTTTTACTTATGGATGGATGAGTTATCAAAATACAACTCTATTTTAATAATTCCATTGGAGGAGAGAGTTTTTAAATTTGGAAAGTCAAATGGAGGTTAGGGGTTTGATTACCCATTTAATAACCCGTTGGAGTTGCTCTTACATCTATGAGCAATTCCCGGAGTTACATAAATTACTAAATTAGTAACCAAGAGAGTTGCGAAACTGGATATGAAAACGTACAGTCGTTATAGTTTAAACGATCGGTCAATATTTGACGGTTAGTTTTTTGGCTCTTCCTCCAACTTGCGGAGAAATCTCATTTCATTATCCCAATTCCTAACTACAAACAAAAGAGTCATTGTAGAAGATAAACGATAAGTACGGGCCGACATAATATCACATTAGTTTTCATTCTTCAGTTTTACACTGATTTTATATTTGGTCGTCCATGTTCGCAAAAAATTATATTTGGTCCTTCATGTTTTCATAATTTAATATTTTTATTCATTTCCGTCAATTTACCGTTAGTCCGGTCCGTTAAGTCAGTGATAGACACAAACTTGATTTTGTTAGTACTAACAGAAAATTGACAGAAAGGACTAAAAATGTTAGACTTTTCGAAACATAATGGACCAAATGTGTTTTTGCGAAAACGGAAGACCGAATGTGAAATCGGTGAAAACTTGAGTAATGAAAACGGTTTATTTCCCTAAAGAGAAAGGATAAGTAATGACTGAACAAAGCCACACAAATTTTGGAAGCAAGGAAGAATAAAGCACAAACAAATTCATGTAGCATAAGTAAATAAGACATGCATATATAAACCAATACATACCGAACTACAACATAATTGAGAAAGTAAATCAAAACCATAAAAAATAAAATAAAAAATACAACACCGTACGTTTAGATACCTACTTAATTCGATCAAGCTTCTGGCCATGAATTACCAAATATCTTTTTTTTTACACATTATTTAGAGCTTACAATTATATATGATCATGAGAATCTCCGGTTTTCACTCGTTTTAGCTAGCAAAGATAATGGTCACAAGCCAACTCTTCAATCATATTCATCTTGCTCAGAGTATCATCAATATCGAACCCTTGATTAATATTCTCACGGCCACACTCGCCGCTAGTTTCCCGACACTTTCTTGCAACGACAACCGAATTGATGACATCATCGGTCGGATGATAAACCGAGAGAACCTCAAACCCACGTAGACAAGCGGGCCCCACCACCGGATAAAGAAAAGCACGGGCACCCTTTGCGCTCCTCACCACTAGAATAGCTCCATCCGCCATATTCAACGACAAGTGCTCGATCACACGCACCTTCTCATCACTCTCCATCCCCACAAGCGCTGCCAGAAAGACAACCTCGTACTGCCTCAACTCATCGGAACTAGTGCCCATGATATCTTTCGTGTGGAACACCATCCTTTCTGACAAGTCGGGATTCGAACCGACAAGCTTCTCGGCCACGGAGTTTGCGGATCGGTCGATGTCGTAGTTGTGGAAAACAGCGGATTTGAGGTGATGCGTGGCTAAGATGATGGAGGTGAGAGGGAGTGGGCCGGAGCCCACGAAAGCTAAACGGGTCGGGTTCGAATTCGGGTTCAAGTGGCGGGTGAGGAGGTGGTATTCGAGTTGGGAGAGTTTGAGGTAGTTGGAGTAGTAAGGGAATAAGTGGAGGTGGTTGGTTATCGGGTTTTCGAGGGACATTAGGATAGTTGAGTAGTGTTTCTCGAGGAGAGATTCCGCTTTGCCGCAGAGTCGAATGAGGTTGTTTCTGATGCGTTGGATTTTGGTGCAGAGTTTGGTGACGTCGATGGGGTGCGGGGGGGTGCATGTGGTCACGAGCTGCGTGAAGAGAGAGTCGACTTCTTTCGAAGGGCTAAGGTTATCGAGCTTTGAGATTTTGTCGTGCAATTCGCAGATTTTTCGGACAAGAGGATCGATTTCTCTCACGCAAACCATGTTCTCGACAATCTGTATGTATGTATGTTTGCGACATGAGAATAGATGGTGTTAAATAGTAGCCACTCCTAAGTTGCTTTTAATGCCAATTTTGAGGGATGGGACAAAGTTGCATCGGTCATTCATGCATTTGTTTATTCATTGGTTGTAAAATAATTCAAATATTTCAATTCAATTAAATACATTTCCATCGTTCATATTTGGGTAAACTGCATAAAACCCCGTGTGTTATGGAAAATCTGCATCAAATCCCCATGTGGTATTTTTATTGTGTAAAATCTCTCTGTGTTTAATTTTATCTTGTATGGAATTCCCTATTACGTTAAAATTTAACGACGTTTAGTATTGAGGGAATTTCATGCAATGCTTTAGTAACACAAGGGAGTTTGGTGATGTTTTCTTCTAGGGTGATCATTCAGACCGGATGGGCCTATAAAAGACAATAATCGGATTCCACTAACAAATTGACACGTGGACATGTCTCAAATTTATCTTAGCAATATAATAAGACAAGTGAGTTTGCCCATTTAATACAAAACACAAAAACTAATAAAAAATACTAAAAAATAAAACTTTTTCTCCAAAATTATTCAACCAACAATTTCAAATTATGTTCTACAGCAGAAAAAAAAATTGTTTCAAGAGATCTCCATTGTGATATTAATATAATTGAGCACATGTTCAAATTTTAAATATAATGATTAATTTTTTTTGTAATATTTTAATTATGTAGACAAAATGTATTCTCATTTATATATTAAAATTTCATTTAAAAAAATTATATTTCAAGAGATCTCTGATTGTGATATTAATATAATTGAGCACATGTTCAAATCTTAAATATAATGATTAATTTTTTATATATTATTTTAATTAAGTATAATCTTTAGGATAAAATGTACTTTACCCCCGACAAATTTCTCATTTCCGTACTTGACCCCATAAAAATAAAAAACTGGATAATCCCTCTTCAAAATTTTGATTGCACTTTGCCCCATAAGCCAATTTTCGGTGGGCATTGTACAACAAAAATAACATTTTAAAGGGGCAATATGCAACGTAAATAACATATAAAGGGGCAATGTGCAACAAAAATAACATTTTGAAGAGGGACATTCACTTTTAAAAAATTGAGGGGTAAAGTGCGAAAACTAGAAATGTTTAAGGGGTAATGTGCAATTTAATGTAAACTCAAATTAAAAAAAAAACACTAAAAAACACAAAAAATCTTCAAAATTTTGATTGCACTTTGCCCCATAAGCCAATTTTTGGTGGACATTGTACAACAAAAATAACATTTTAAAGGGGCAATATGCAACGAAAATAACATATAAAGGGGCAATGTGCAACAAAAATAACATTTTGAAGAGGGACATTCACTTTTTAAAATTGAGGGGTAAAGTGCGAAATATTATTATTATTATTATTATTAACCATTTTTTGAAATGTTAGTGTTAACCCTAAATTTACAACCACGGTAATTTAATTTAATTTACTTAGATTTAGAGTTTGTTAATTAAATAATCCACGTGGCATAATATGAATGGAATCCGATTATTGTACATAATCAACTCATCCGGTGAGAATTTAAACTCTTTCTTCTATATAAGAGGGATTTATACAAAAGTATTTTATTTATATAAAATTGATTATTTTTTAAATTAAATCAAACACATATATTCAATTGCAACATCAAAAAAAAAAAAAAAAAAAAAAAAAAAAAAAAAAAAACTAAAGGTAGGGATGAAGTTTGTAACAATTTTTTTGAATTTTAGCTCATCTTTGTTTTTTGTTCTCATTTATATATTAAAATTTCATTTTAAAAAAATTATATTTCAAGAGATCTCCGATTGTGATATTAATATAATTGAGCACATGTTCAAATTTTAAATATAATGATTAATTTTTTTTGTAATATTTTAATTAAGTAGACAAAATGTATTCTCATTTATATATTAAAATTTCATTTAAAAAAATTATATTTCAAGAGATCTCTGATTGTAATATTAATTTAATTGAGCACATGTTCAAATCTTAAATATAATGATTAACTTTTTATATATTATTTTAATTAAGTATAATCTTTAGGATAAAATGTACTTTGCCCCCTACAAATTTCTCATTTCCGTACTTTCCCACATAAAAATAAATAACTGGATAATCCCTCTTCAAAATTTTGATTGCACTTTGCCCCATAAGCCAATTTTTGGTGGGCATTGTACAACAAAAATAACATTTTTAAGGGGCAATATGCAACGAAAATAACATATAAAGGGGCAATGTGCAACAAAAATAACATTTTGAAGAGGGACATTCACTTTTTAAAATTGAGGGGTAAAGTGCGAAAACTAGAAATGTTTAAGGGGTAATGTGCAATTTAATGTAAACTCAAATTAAAAAAAAAACACTAAAAAACTCTCAAAATTTTCAAAATTTTGATTGCACTTTGCCCCATAAGCCAATTTTTGGTGGACATTGTACAACAAAAATAACATTTTAAAGGGGCAATATGCAACGAAAATAACATATAAAGGGGCAATGTGCAATAAAAATAACATTTTGAAGAGGGACATTCACTTTTTAAGATTGAGGGGTAAAGTGCGAAAATTAGAAATGTTTAAGGGGTGATGTGCAATTTAATGTAAAATCAATTTTTTTAAAAAGCACTAAAAAACACTTAAAAAATAATGTTGACAGTGGGATTCGAACCCACGCCCTTTCGGACCAGAACCTTAATCTGGCGCCTTAGACCAACTCGGCCATATCAACTTGCTGACTATAAATGCAGTATATGTGTATATATTGGGTAATCAATACACAGACGTTTCTTTTAATAATAAAAAATATAAATTTCATAAAATATTAAAATTGTTATATTAATTTGAATTCGAATTGTCAAACATCAGTATATAAATATACTATAAATATACTATATTTCCAAGTAATTAAAATAAATACAAATTAATATGATATCAAAATATATGGATGTTTGACTTTTAATTGATTGATAAAATATGATTAATATAATATATATTTGTTTTCATTTCCATGTATGTTGATAAAGTGATTGATTGCTAGATTCAATTGAATTATTAGTGATTTGTTCAAAAACACAATAGGATATAAAAAATGTTAAAGAAAAGCCTATTTAATTTTTAATGTAATAATATCAAATTTTATAAAATTTTCAAATATAATTTATTCAACTTTTATTTGGATATTCCAAAATGTTCGAAACAAAAAAATTGACTGTATTTTTTAAATTATTCAAATACTCTAAAATTTTTATAAATTATTCAAATGTATATTCAAAATTCAAACTTATTTAACATAATTTATTAAATTATAAATTTAAATAAAATAATACAAAATTTGTTGAACCAAATTCAATTTCTTGTAAACAAAATTTACGCCATCAACAAACTTAAAGCATTACAATTTCCGATTGGCAATTTTTGTATATTTGTTGCATATCCTATAATGTTTTAATAATATTTTCTTTCTATTACAAATGTAATTTGCAGTTTTCTATTTTTATTTGCAAATTTATTTTATTATTTCAAATGGTTTTTGCAAATTGTATTTTGCATTTTGATGCTGAATTCAACTTAATTTGTTGTTACAAATTGGAAAAGTATAATAATTTGGTACATAAAATAACGGAATATTAAAAAATAATGTAAAAAAAATGCAAGTAAATGTATGTGACGAAATCCCACAAAAAATGTATATTCATATATTACAAACTATTTACTGTTTGTTGAATCAAAATTATTTACAAAATACAAACATAAATTATAAAGTCGCTATAAATAACAAATAAAAACAAAATTGAGAGAGAGAGAGAGAGAGAGAGAGAGAGAGAGAGAGAGAGAGAGAGAGAGTTAGAGAGGGAGAGCGGAGAGAATAGTGAGATCTGAGATGAGAGAGGAGAGATAGAAAGAGGAATGTGAGACAAAGAGGAGAGAGAGTGATTTGTAGGATTTGTTTTTTCATCTTACGTAAATAACTGTTTACATATAAAACAATTACTAGTTTAAGGGTATTTATGTCTAGGAACTTTTAACTTTATATATATATATATATATGTATATATATATATATTTTTTTTTTTTTTGTCAAGAGACCTACACTTATACTCATCTAACAACCAGGATCTCTATCTATGTAAGTACAAAATAAGGGTGTCTAGTTAATTTTCCTAAAAAATAATGCAAATTGTATAGTGTATTGCAATCAGTATTCTAAAAATGGGCCGAGGCGGCCGATTAATCGATCTTCGAGGCGGAAACGGTCCCAAACCTTGACGATTTTAGTGTAAAGGTTTGAACCCGTGAGGCGATTTTAGGCGGTTTGAGGCGGGTTGAGGCGGTCCGAGGCATTCATATCTTTAAGGCGGGTTAAACCCCGGTGCAAAAAATCGGTCAAAAATTGTTTTTTTTTTCTCTTTTTTTTTAATAAAAGTTGGAATTTTAATTTTGAAAAAAATGAGTTTATGCTTTATGCTTTATTTTATTTATGTTAATTGTTATTGTTAAAGAACCTGATGATGTACGCCAAGAATGTTGAAAAATAAATTAAAATTAAAAAAAAAATTGCATTTTTATTTATATTTTATAAGAATATTTATGTATTATGATCTTATTGTTATTAAACTTTTATTATGTTATTAGGATATTTACATGATGGAGATATAACTATGTTTAAATATCTCTTTATATATGTTTTGAGTATTTATAAATAATATCTAGAAATATATTATATTAGATTTTAAAAATCGATTTATTTCCGATTTATCACCGATTAATCACCGTCGCACCAATTAATCATGAGTCGGTGCCTAACCACCTCCTACTCGATTACCGTATTTAACAACCTTGACTGCAATACAACTTAAATCAGCCATATATAATATCTCTTTATCCCTGCATTTAAGTCTATCTTTGTGTGTGTTCAATAATAGAAGTATGAGAGAAAAAAAAAATGTGGAGATAATTAATACCTATAACTTTACTTACGTTAAATATACGAGAACTTATTAGACATAAAAAGTATACAAAGTGATCAAGCAAACAAGAAATATGTAGTGTTCAACTATCATTGCATCTTCTCTTTGAAAATGTATAATTTGATATGTTTATAACTTTGTAATTTACAATTATATATATATATTATATATATATATATATATATATATATATATATATATATATATATATATATATATATATATATATATATATATATATATATATATATATTCTCAGTGACGAATCCAGAAATTCTGCCAATAATATATAAATATATAAAAATAAAAGACATGTACAAAGACGATAAAAGTGTATCTTTCTTACATACAAATATAAAGTTTTAGAATATATTTCGCCGTGGTCCTATTTCTTGAAACAAATTCATCACCTCATCAATACTAACATCTTTTATAAATATTTCTCAGTGAACTATACAAAACACCATTTAACATTTGATTGCGTAGCTTTGATTTAACGATTTTCAGTGCAGAAAAATTCTTTCAACTGAAGCGGTTGCAACCGACAAAACATAGTGAAAACTTCAATAACAAGTATACCAATAGATAAGTCACATTCTTTATCTTAGCAACCAAGTTCTCAACAAGCGTACTAGCACCCACCATATTTCAGAAGTCTTGATCACTTCTAACATCCCTATAATTTTTCAGTTGATTCTGAAGAGTGATAAGACCATTATCATCAAACTCATCATCATAAAATTTAGTTAATTTCACCAAAGTCTTTCTATCAAATGCAAAGAATGTGTTACATGGATCAAAACATACTATCCGACTAAATAACTCCGTATTAGTATTGTGAAACGGTCATTGAATTCTGAAAGTTGAACTATCACTTTATAAAGATCTGATAATTATTTAAGTTTGTAATTTTCGTACCTCTCCACGATACTTTGCCATCTTTCAAGTAAAGTACAAAATCATCATCCATATCTTGAATGAGAATATTATTTTCAACACAAAAGGATGAAGTTTCTTGCAACAAATTATTTTACCCATCTACTCTCAATCATGTCGTCAAGCTTTGGCAAAAATCACGAGTTTTATGGTACTTTCCAGGTCCTGATCTTTTTTCTGAAGTGTTGCAACAAATCATCTGTGATTCCCAAGATCGATCTCATTAAATGCAAGACAAAAGCTAACTCAAAACACACAATATTCCTTACAAGTATTAAGGCTTGTCCATAATGAGTCAAATCATCATTGTTATTTTTTAAATGTTCTAGTATACCAATTACCAATGGAAACAATTTAATCATAATTATGGTTGTGAAATAATATGAATTTCAACGTGTATCTCCAGGCTTTCTTTAAGTGGATTCTTAATTTTAACCACTACCACTTATAACAGTATGAAAAGAAACTATTTACTTTAACTTCTGAGATTGTTTCTCGTAAAGAAACTCTTAACGTTTACCAGAACCTCCAATAATGTTATCCAACAATGCAAGAGAACTAAAAAATTTTGAAAGCTGCGTATTTTTCTTAGTAATTTGCACAAGAGCTAACTGAAGTTGGTGAGCGAAATAATGAACATAAAATGCAGTCTTATTTTATTTCAATATTAAACTCTCCTTGCATATTACTAGTTTCATCATAACCTTGACCACGCACTCCTGACAAAGTCATAGCCAAATGTTGTAAGAAGAGACTCAAGAGAATCTTCCAAACATGGCGAAGTGGTGTTTGGAACATGGACAACGCCCAATAAAGTGTTCAATATGTCTCGCTTCATAGTTTACATAACGTACAACAACTGCCATTTTTTATTTAATGGAGACATTACGTGCCTCAGTTACTAATAAAACAAAGAAATCAGCTCCAATATCATAAATACTAATCTTTGAGACTAAATGGGAAAACACAGTAGCAATTTCTTTTTGAACTTCTGGTGCTTTCATAATATAATTTCCTTGGGAGTTATCCAATACAACTTTATCAATTTCATCATTATCTTCCACCATAAACTTTATAAGTTCAACAAAGTTACCTTTATTTCGCGAACTCTTCGATTCGTCATGCCCACGAAATGCAAGTCATTGCCTTAACAAATATCTAATGGCATTTGTTGTTGTACACAACCGAATGTAGTAGTCACGTTTAGATTCCTTAGTTTTGCTCTAAAAAATGAACATCTATGTGACCTTTATTATTCTTCAAAGCTTGACAAGACATATAACAATGATGATGAACACTATCATGATTTCTCAAATTGACCTTCGTGTACTAATTTCTATCACATTCACTTAACAAGTATACAACTGCCCCCTTTGACACTTTGTTCAGCTTGAAACAGTTAGTAACATCAATAATATACTGCATTTTTACTTTTACTATATTCTAACTAATTGCCAAACTCGTTGTACCAATCTACAATAATTTGCGTTATTGTCAATAGAAAATAGTTTGAGGAAATTTACAGATTCTAGGTTGACAATGACCTTTTTGTAAGTAAGAACTTTGAACAATTTCAACCTTTTTCAAAGTCTTGACCAGAACACTATTACGCAATTTAATTCCCACGTCGGCATCAATAACACTCAAACTAACTTTTAACTTGAGCATGTTCTTGGATTCTATCATTACTTGTTGTTTCTTCTTAGACGCTATCATTAGTTGGCGTTCCAACAATGATACTATCATTTAAAGTAGATGATTCTTTTAGCAGATTTCGTTTAAGTTTTATCATCCATATTCTACAAATAAATATAATAGATCAATTCGCACCAACTGATATAAGTCTCTCGTATAAGAAAATAAAACAAGAATTTTTAAGAGTATTATCTTATTAATCCGCAAAATATTATTAACTGATAGTTGTTATATCACATATATACTTGATTTAATGGAATTTAATTATTATTGAATGACCATCTCAACCAAAAGCATAAATGGTTAGTGAAATGAACTATTTAACATTAATATCTCAAATACGCCCCCTCAAGTGCAGACGAATTACATTCGAAGCCTTGCACTTGAAATATTTGAAATGGGTGATGGCGGGATTCGAACTCAAGACTTTTTTCATTTGTTCTAGCTCTGATACTATGGTGAATGACCTTTTTACTAACAGTTTAAACTTTTTGGTTGAGATGGGTAAGAGTACACTTTATAGGATAAACAACGGGTAAACAATGTCGGTTCGGTTGCCAACCATTATCCAAGGCATAATGGTTGGGCCAGTAATAGTTATCAATATTTAACAAAATCGGGTAGTCGGGTCGGGTAGGTAATTGACCTATAATTACTTGACCCGACCCATGTGCACTAACTGTATGACGGACAAAGAAAATAAGACGAATGAATTAATATAATAAAGATAGTTGGGACCCACCAGCCCCTTTCACACAACCCAAACCCACCCAACCCCTATGAACGGTGAAGTGATTTAACCGGCGAACCCACATCTCACCTTGACACAAGCCAACTTCTTAAAACGCGTGGTGGAAATGACGCATTATTGTAGAAGTGAAATAACTTAAAAATGCGTCCTTGTTTTGAGTTGACCCACATATTCTAGGAAAACAAATGGCCCTATGTTAGGCAACTTAATGCATGTACATGTTGAAATAGTAGACTAAAAGTCTCGATTAGAGGTTTCTCTAAGTGGTTTTCAATAATCGAGTAGATGTTTCTATGATATAGTTGTACACTATTAATCCTTAAGACTCAGACATCACCGTGAATTCACTAGAGGACCAGCCATATCGTGACATGTCCCTTAGTCCCACCGAGGACTGTGAAGTCTGTGCATTTTAGTAAGGGATTCGGTCATTTGAATAGTGTTGGGGTGAGTTCAATCACAATGTGCATTTGAGTTTCACCTTAATTATAACTCTTGGGACGAGTTCAATCACAATGTGTTGTCGGCCAACGGCTAGCTTACACCTCATGAACCATCGAAAGTCACACTTCTCGTGTACTTGAATTCCTTGAATATAACGGACTTAGATTAAATAGTTAATCTTTGCATAATCTATTTGATTGATTCTAACATTTGTAATTATCGATTGCTAATTAGAATGAACAAAAGAAAAGAATTAGGCTATAATTTAATGAACTTTCTAAATTGGGAAGTTTCCCTATGTAGCAGGTCCACTGAATTAGGGTTTCTGATTTTAGAAATTGGAAATCGGCACTCGTATTGACGAGATCTTTATGTTTGTTAAGAAAATGTAATTGTTATAATTTTCTAAGCGTTGGTTTGTGAGAAATGAGCATAGGAAACTAATGGCTTAAGTTGTTGAAACGAATAATCTAGACATAAATTAGGTGTATGTATTTACATAGCTTACATTTTAAATGTATCATTTAAAAATGTAATAGCTTATAATATAATCACACTGGTTTTGGACAAAAGCATAAAGTTTTGTTAAATATTTTGATACATCAAATGAAAATTACAGTTTTATCATTATCTTATAAAAATAAATACTTGGATTTCTAACTAAATTTTGTTATAAAATATTGGAAATAATAATTTCAAGACCCCACTATAGAGTTAAACTCCTGATTTTATTTTTCCAGGTGACCAATTAAAAAAAAATGAACATTTTTACATACCCATGAAGGTACAAAACAATACGAGGAAGTTTTAGTATATAGTATATACAAACTCATCTGTTAATAGCTTTGGATTTTAAGAAAACAAATTAGTATCATCTTTGATTTCATACATTGTACTATATTATCTAGGGTAAACTTCATTTTACCTACCTGAACTATACCCAACGTATAAAATACCCCCCTGAACTTCAAAACGTACCAAATCAGCCCCTCCGTTAAAATTCCGTCCACATCTGCTGACATGGCACTTTGACTTTTTGAATTGTATCCGTTGGCATGACCGTTGGACTTTTCTCGGACGATTTTACCCCCCAATACACTTATATATTTGATGGCTATTTTGAGGCTTTTTTTCCCAGATTTTTTTTCCTTTTCTTCACAGATTCTGCATCTTTTTTTCTTCTCCTTTTTTCTAAAATTTTTTGTTTCTCCTTTTCTTTTAGTCGCTCAAAAATTTCACGAAAATTGTTAAATTCCTCTTTTTCTTCTCTTTTTTTTTTAATTTTTTTTCTCCTTTTTTTTACTTGCTCAAAATTTTCACAAAAATTCTTTAATTTCTTTTTTTTTCTCCCTGAAATGGTGTGCAAATTCCGTTTATTTGCACAAAAAAAATTCATTTGAATTTGTGTGTTTGTGCAAATCCCATTTAAATTTTCATGACAATGTTTTATATTTGCTTATTTAACTCCAAATTTCAATTTTTATACATAATTTTTTAGTAACACGAAAATAATTTCATATCCTATATTAAGCGAAAATGTCAAGCAGTAGCACAAACTCACGAGATTCTTGTGTTTTATGTTATAAATCCAAGTACTATGTTGCTAGATTTCCACAAACAACATGCAAATGCCACAAAACAGCTGCCATTCGAACTGCTTGGACAAGTCAAAATCCCGGAAGAAAATTTGCAGGCTGCCTAAATTGGGATGTAAGTATGCTTCACATTCATTTAGATATAAATTGTACATATATAATGAATGCATATTTAGATATAAATTGTACATATATAACAGAAACCAAATGGTTGCAACTTTTTCCAATGGATTGAGCCTGAAATTTGCCCCAAAGGAATGGAAATTGGACAAGGATTTGAGAGACTCTTGGAGCAAAATAAAGAAAAAATGAAGATAGTGGAGGCAGATAAAGAAGAACTGAAAGCTCACAATCAAGAACTTCATGAAATAGCTCTAAACATGACAAGAGCCAACAAGGAATTGAAGGTGAAGTTAAAGCAGTTTAAAGACAAAAACCAAAAACTAGAATGTGATGTGTTTATGTACAATAAGTCCATGAGAATAGTAAAAATATGTGTAGTAATTATATGCTTCATATTCCTATGTAACTGTGTGGCAAAGAGCTCAAAAAATGAGAAAGTCACCCCTCTATTCCTACGGTAATGAAATATGAAATTTGCCAAATTCATCATCATAAATCAACATTTCAAAAGAACAGAGAATCAACATTCCAACAGTACATAAAAGCATAGAATATGCCAAATTCACCAACAAATACCTGAAGTCTTAAAAGTACCAAAGTGTTTTAAATAAAAAAACAAATACCACAAGTCTTAAAGAGCACATAATGTCTTAAATAAAGCAAGAAATACCACAAATCTCCACTGCACTTCATCAAGATTCTCCATCAATGTCTGTGATCATACTGTATCTATTTGACCTTGATGGTTGACTGGAGAATCTCACATTTCCATACCTTGTGCTATGCACATGCATCTGCATGATTTAACAATAATGTACAGCAAAATTAATACTTATAAACAATACAAACAACTAACTTAAGGTGAAAATTAATACTTAATGATTTACCTCAATTTTTCCACCATCTGTGTTATTGTTGATTTGAATCTGGGACTTATTATTTACCCCAATCTGTAATGAATTTAAAATCAGTTTAAGAAAACATAATAATAATAATAATAATAATAATAATAATAATAATAATAATAATAATAATAATAATAATAATAATAATAATAATAATAATAATAATAATAATAATAATAATAATAATAATAATAATAATAATAATAATAATAATAATAATAATAATAATAATAATAATAATAATAATAATAATAATAATAATAATAATAATAATAATAATAAAACACAAAAATATTGAGTTTTACAATACCTGAATTGGAGGCCTAAATTGGTTGAACATGCCCACTCCATTCCAATTTCCAAATCCAAGCTGCACTGATGTAGATCTTCCCTCTTTTCTTTTATTTTTTTGTGTATTTGCAGCATGATTAGGTGCTTGTGTAGGGGCAGGGGCAGTGGTTGGGGGGGCCAGGATTTACAACTGCAGTGGAACCAGGATTTGTTTTCAACACTTGTACACAATATTGTCTGGCCCTAGCATATTGTTCATGAACATTGCCCTGAATTTGTTCAAGAGCCCTTCTCTTAGCCCTATACAATTGTTGTCTGTCAGCATAAACATGCACCTCTCTCTTAACAAGATTTCTGAAAGCTTTTAAAGGCATAGTGGGATCTTCCATAAACTTTTCCAAATACTGATCTGCAAGGTATTTTGAAGTGGCACTTTTATTCCTAAACACTCTAGGACACAAATGAGGCTCACCTTTGATGGTTTTAATCTGGAATGCAGTGGATTTCCCCATTAAACTAGCATGGATTCTCCAACCACATTTATTTTTGCAAACTGCAGTGATTCTTCTTCTTTCATTTTTATCAAAACTCAATTGAAACCCTTTCCTAACTGAATACTGCCTAAGGGCTTTTCTAAAAAGTGAAGAATTGCCAAATATAAGCCCTACTTGAAGATTTGGTTCTTTCATTTCTGATTTTTCATCAAAATAGGGAAATCTCTCTCCTCTCTCATCATCAGACTCACTGGGTTCAGATAAAAATTCAGGATCACTCTGAATTTCATTTTCTTCTGCACGAAATGCTTCATCAATGTTAATTACTTCACTTTTTTTATTAATTTCAACCCCATCATCACCTACTGGATCCCAACCATCACTCAGTGTATCACCCTCAGCAAAGTAATCGAAATCAGACAATGAATCATCATCAGACTCACTACCTGTTATTGGTGCATAGTTGGAATCACTACTATCACTGTTATTTCCCTCCCCCATGTCATTGTTATTTCCCTCCCCCAAGTCATCTAACTCTATCCCAGTTTCATATAAATCACAAGCTTCAATGAACAAATCAATAATAAAGTTGTTTGTATCAGCATATGATTTGAACAATTCCATCACACCACTATCACCAACAAGAATTTGCAAACCAAGTGCTACAGGATCATTATACCATATAAGTGTACTAGCAGGATATCCTATTTCTTGAACATACCCAATTATCTCTATGTAGGACATCACATCAGGATCAATATCTTTCAAACAATAGACTGACCCGCCAACATAATCAGCCCCTCTATCAATAAACATCCCTCCATAATTGATTTTGATAGTAAATAATTGATCTGACATCTTCCCTACAATACAAAAAGAAAAATAAAAAAAAAATCAATAATACAGAAATGCATAGTTGATGTCATATAGTTGAAACAAATATAGAAAAGAAAAAACCCAAATTCGAATTAAGAAGATATCCTAAAATTGAAATCCTTAATTCAAACCCCTGAAATTATCCCCAAATTGAAAAGACTAATTCGAAATATGAAATTCGCAATTGTTAGCCCTAGTTCGAATTAACAAGACATCCCCAAATTGAAATTCCTAATTCCAACCCCTGAAATTATCCTAAAATTAAAAACCCTAATTTTGACCAAATTGAAACGAATTCGATTCAGTTTCTCAAACAAAACCTCTGACAATATGGTTCGTACCTTAAATCAGCCCCAACTGCTTCAAACGAATATGACTTCTGTAAAACGCCAACGAATCAAGTGTTCCTTTGAAGTAGCTCCAACGATTCAAACGAATGTGATTTCTTTCAAACGACAACTTATTTTGGATGGGTTTCGGTACAAGGATTTGGGTGAAGAGAGCTGAAAGTTGAAATTAGAGAGGTGAAGAGGGATTTTAGGGTTGTAGTTGTAAAGGTGAGATTTTTCTTTTTTGCGTTTTTTCTGAGAAGTGTCGGGAGAAGCAGATTAGGAGGGTAAGATTAGTAATGGAGGATATAAAAGTAATTACACAGTCGTAAGTAACGGTGTCAATTAATCTGTGAATTTTAACGTTGACCGATTATTAGGAGGGGCTGATTTGGTACATTTTGAAGTTCAGGGGGGTATTTTATACGTTGGGTATAGTTCAGGTAGGTAAAATGAAGTTTACCCTATTATCTATAATTTTGAGATAATCGGAACAAACCTAATTGTATAAAATAACATTATCAATAGTTAAACAGTACAAATTTGACCGTTTGGAAGATATCTCATAGCGAAGGAGAAATGAAATTCTCAATGTTTGGAACCATTTCCATTTTGTTTTCATTGTTTCCTCAAAACAGAATGAGATTTATTACATTTTTCAAATCATTTTCTCAAAACAATTTCAAATGTTTCTCTCTCCTTCAGACATGATGTGACTGCTACAGTATAATGATTTAACTGCTACAGTATAATGATTTGACTGCTACAGTAAAAAATGTTTTTACTAAAAAAAACAAATAAACATCACTTCATCTTTCAATTTTTTTTTTCAAAAATACATTTTTCTAACACTTTTAAACATGATTTGACTGTTTTCTTCCAAAATACAAACAAACATTACTTTCATTCTCAAATTATTCCCCCAAAACATATTTCCTCAAAATGAAATCAAAATAAGATCCAAAACGCTTCCAAACATTAAATGTGCCATGATTCTACGCTTTGAACTTTGTAATTCCAAATCAATTGGTTGGTAGGAACATAAGAAAACGATCATTAATTCTTAATCTGAAATCTCTTAACATTATACTTAATAGTAACAATCGATTATGTGAGTGAGAAACTGAACGAATAAAGCTGTGAAATTTGAAAAAAATGTCTCATATTTAATGAACTAGTGTATATCTTGAATGTTAAAACATATGATAACATTATTGTAAAATATATGACAAGTATATTTTATGATCTACTGGACATTTTTATATAAGTCGTTGTAAAATTTGTAATTATATTCAAAAGTGCAGAAGATAGACTTGGAATTTGGAAATGATAACCAAACAAAGAATAGAAACAATCATTTTCTATGGACTGATTTTCCTTCAGTAAACTATTGATATTTATGAAGACAAAATGAGTAAATTTGTTATACTAAAAATTTTAGAACGAAGGCACATAAAATTTCCTTGCATATTTGGTTGTGATTTCTCGGGGTGAGCTAGCAGTAGGTTTAGTTTCTTTTGGAGAAAGATTATGTAGGAGAAACAGATGAAGCGACACCAAACTCTATCGTAAGTGACTGGACCCATAATAATTCACACTTTGCATGAGCAAGAGCTTTGTAACTCGGTTTCAGTGCTCGATCGAGCAATGGTGGCTTGCTTTTCTGAGGCCATGAGATTAGATTTTTACCATAAAAACACACAATAACCCCTTGTAGATTTTCTGTCATCCGGAGATATGGCACAATCGACATCATTAAAAGTTGTATGAGATGAATTGGAGCACGATTAAAAGAATAAACCATAGTCAATAATATTGTGCTTGAGATATCTCAATAAACTGGCACACCCGATTCACAGAGAAGGCAATGTATGGTCTAGTAAACAAGGTATATTGTACGCTTCCAAGTTCCAATGATGCTTCCATAAAGATTCGGATCCTTAAAATAATTAGAATCAAAAGCCGGCAACCGAGTAGAAGATGGCATAAGAGTGTTAATGGGCTTACACTTAGACATCCATGCTCGTTGTAGAAGATCCAAAACGTGCATTGTGTTAAATAAAGACCCAAACCAAATCGAGAACACTCCCATCCTAAGAAATAGTGCGACCCTCCCAATTTTTTTAGAGGGAAATCTTGACCAAGAGTTTCAATCAAAGTTGAAATTGCCTTTGAACATGAACCGGTTAGCAGACTGATGTCAACAAACAAAAGAACATATTGTATCCGGAATGGCGCGGATAAATGAAAAGAGAATTGTTTGATTTAGACATCACAAATCCAAGTTCGAGGAGGCAAAAATTGAGCCGATAGTACCAAGCCCGATGGGCTTGTTTGAGGCCATACAACGCCCCATTTTATTTGCAAACATACTCTGGATATTACGGGCGTTCAAAATCCGGTGGTTGTTTCATGTAAACTGTTTCATCTAAAAGACCATGCAAAGGTATATTGAATATGTGGTTGTGTAATTGACCAGTTAGGATTTCAAATCAAATCCAAACCAACAAACAAAAACAAAAAATACGTAAATAACATTTCTTTCAAAATTTCAAGCATGCTATTAGAACTAATTCTCGAACTTATTTTGATAGATTTTCTTTATACAAAATTAATTAAAAAAATTTAAATTCCGCTGCATTTCGAGATTGATCCCAACATTAAGCCTTGCCACTGCCCCGAAGAGAATCGATCACTGCTGCAATCTAGAAGGTAGAATAAGTTCAATCATATATTTATATTACCCTTAAGTTATGTGTTACGGCCAACCACTATTGCCCATTGTCATGTTCAACCAATAAATATGAGCACCAAATGAGCGGGCCATATGCAACCACATAGGAGAGTGGCCTTGCAGGTGTCTGATCACAAGACACTCACATCAAAATGCCGATTCAATCTTAGAGCTTCCCTCACACTGGCCATCCCGTTAATACGGTAACAAAACCGATATTTAGTAGGAATTACATCAATTCTATTATCGATGCAAGGCGGGAAACTCATTTGACCAACAATTTGTTACTTTCTTAAAAACTTGATATAATTTTCAACATTTTAAACTTAGGGGTTTTTGTTTAATTGAAGTCTCATTATGCATTATGCTTTATTTATTTGGGATTCCTACAACTATGCATCATATCCAATTTATAATGGGCCATTAGCTATAGATACCTTGAAACCTTAATAAATAATTAAATATCACTAGATCCACCCATAAAATTCTCCCTTTCTCATACTCCTAGAATTTTTTATTCCAAAATAGCCCCTCAATTACATTAATATGCCTACTGCATCAATTATGTGATCTGAATTTATAAATTTCGCTTACATCAACAATTTTATTATCAACATTTATCATTTTCCGGACTACATTTAGGATTTTCAATTTTTTTTTTTTTTTTTTTATTTCCGATAAGTTTACTACGTTGAATATGACTATATTTGATTGTAGTCAACATAGTCATGTTCTTTCTTTATATTGTTGTTTTTACATTTTCAACTTAAAATAATAAGTGATTGGTCTTGATCACAGTAAACAGAAAATAACTTTCGTAGTCATTGTTTTTACTTATTGTGCTAGTACATCCAGCATATGTTGAACCGGACAAATTAAATAATTATGGGATTGATTATTAACCCTTGACTAGCTTATAAGTATTGTTTTCAGAGTCCTGACAAGGTGGATTTTGTATCCGACATACTCAATAAGTTAAGCGGGTAAGATTCGTGATTTTTTTTTTATTTAATTTAAGTATATCTTAATGTGCGGAAAATTGAAGTAATGATTGACCTGAGCACGCATGTTATATTTGAGAATCTAAACATGAGTTCTATGATTATTTAGTAGTGAAAAATAAATAAAATGAATTATGTTTAGAGTTTGAATTTAGCTAATTATAAGTTGCCCGTTTATATTTTTTCCTCTAGTCGCTAATGTAGTGTTGAACCACGGCTGTAATTTGACGATTGATCACGAAACTTGTGGATTGAGGCTTCGACTCCATTTGTTCTCCAATTTTATAGGTAACAAGTTTCTGCAATAAAAACCACGATAATATGGAGATAGGCAAGGTGAGGCGCGGACTAGGTCGCTCTCTTAAGACGAATTTCACGACCCCTTCTCTAATGAGGTGCAAAAAGGTTCCGATCGTGTCGCCTATGGGATACAACAGCCCAGCCTATCTCTCCGCTGTAACTTCACCGAAATTGCACGTTCGAGTGAAGTAGAAGCTTACACCCGACACACAACAAGAGCTCACAATATATGTATATAGTATAGATGAATAGTGTTTATTTTTCTCTTCACACACCACCATGTAAAGTCACAATATCCCCTTTATATAATATATAATATAGCCCCCATAAAACCTCAATTTAATATAGAAATTATGGTATTTTATGTAGGAAAATAATGACTTTGAAGGTTTCAAAATAGTGGTCTAATGACCCTCATAAAAGTGGTCAAAGTCATTATTATAATTTATAATAAAATATATTGTTTTTATTAAAATAATCCAACAATCCCCCACTTATTTTAATAAAAATAAGAATATAAATATACTTGAGCTCTTGCGGAATATTATGCATAATGAAAGTGAGCAATGCCTTGAAACCTTCACTTAGTACAATATGTTTCCCGTACTAGAATCAAAGTGGACTTAGCCTTGAAACAGTGACCCTTGGGGCACGTAGAATCATATTGCACACATAATACTCAAAGTGTCCCGATCGAAGCTTCTAAAGCCAGCACATTAACGGCCATGTGCTTTACCCCATTTCTCGTGAGAGCTCTAGAGAATAGCCTATAATTCTCATAGGAAGCGGCCCCACTTCCACACTCACAAGGTGAATTCTATCAAGGATGTTTACGTAACTCCAACACCCCACCCATTCGGGCTATAGAACTCATTAAGAGATCGAAGTCTCAACCTCACAATTCGTTACGAGCTTTATTAGTGCACACGCACCATAGGGATGGATAATAAAAGTGTGCACTTTTATCACTATCAAGTTGCTTTCAGATTCGTTTTTCTTCGCCTAGTTCGTAGGATCTCTAGCCCCTAGGCGGTAGTATCCTCATCAACAACTTTACAAAATATATTAGGCTATAATCCAATCCCCCTCGATGCATTTCATATAATTTCTGAAATAATGTGAAATATAATTTCACAAATTTTAGTAGTACTTATCCGACATTTAGTCTCGAAAACTCAATGGTTTATTAACCATTCTCAAATAATTTTACATGTAATATCTCATAGATTTTCACGTGAATGTTCACATAGATTCACAGTACTGTATTTTCTTTTAATGGTTCCGGATTCCATTAAAAGATTCTCGCAATATGCCAACTGCAAATTTTCAATCTCATTTATCAAAGCACAAAGCAATTGATTTTTCTCAATCATATTTATCAAAGCACAAAGCATTTGGTTTATTCTCAATCATATTTATCAAAGCACAAAGCATTGATCTATCCCACATTAGGATTTTATATACCACATTCGGTATTAACCGGCCTCCTCACAGGCTAATGTCAAAATAATCAATCAAAATTGATATGAGTTTTGACTTTTAAATTATAAACAAATAGTCATTCGCACAATGTGATAAATCTAATCAAATAGGAATTAATTCCTCTTATTTAGATTTTCAATAATCAACAATATTGAAACTTTCAAAAAAACGTTTCACTTCACAACTCACAAATTTATTTTCGCAAATTAATATCTACTCTCAGGCCTTTCTAAATTATACCAATGTCACGTATATGTAAAATTAGGCCTTTAATAACTACTTGCATATTCAAGATTGCAAATAAAGCATAATTTATCACACTATCACTATGAACAATATGCAATCATAAAATGAGCAATATAAACAAAGTCCACGTCAAAACCAATTATAACATGCTCATATAGGTAGACACTAAGACCCCCACTATTTCTCAATATTGAAACAATACATAAAATATTTAATCATATAATCATGCTCTCTAAGACTCCCACTATATCAAATATTCAAACACATGCATCATGAATTAAATTCAAAATATAATATATCATGCTCATTTTCACGGTTAGGGAAAACTATAATACCCCCACTATTTCTGAATCTAAATAAATTATTTATTTAATAATTTATCAGAGTTGTTCTCTGATTATAAAATATTTTATCTTCATGGAAATCAATTTGTAGTAATTCAACAATAGTATATAAATGGTTTAACACATAACGGTTAAAACATGCATAACATTTCAATTGCAATTTGATCAATTGTCAAAATTCAAATATATCATCATAAACGTCAAATAACACCGTTTTTTCGTAACATTTCACCCTCTATCTGATCAATTTTCAATAGCAAATTCTCATGCCATTACTTTCAATATAAATAGCACTTTAACATGCACAAACGGCAAAATATTAAAAAGTCTAGAGGTCACGCTATTAAGTACACATTAATGAATTCATTAATAATTCATTAATAATGAATTATGTGGTTTACATCTCTCGTATGGTTTGCAAGCTATTATACGAGAGTGTAGGTTTACCCAGTGCACCTATATGGTTGGCTGCGGGTTCCTGCATTACCAAAAAAAAAAAAAAAAAAAAAAAAAAAAAAAAAAAAAAAATTATGCTACACTAACTATTCAAATGTAACGACTCGCCTTGTATTTTGATTTTTTTAATCTGAATTCTAAATGCCAATTACATATTTTCTCTCCACTTCAACATGCAAGAAAAAGAAAATGTACATGCACATATTCAGGAAATTTTTGCAACTCGATATATAATTGTAACAGCTTTATACATATAGTAATGCAATTAGTTCCATTTTACAAATGGTCTGCTTTCATATAATCTTTTTCACAACTTCCATGCATTAATTTTTGCCACACAAATAGTCAATAGATTTATATAACTAACCAAATAAAATAACATGCTCAAAGAAATATCATTTTTTATGCAATTATTCTTCACACAACTATCACAAACTTATTATTGTATTGCAAGGAATCATAACTAATGTGGAAACGAAGAACATACCAGATTCGATGATTTTTAATTAGAAATCTATCGATACCTAAAAAACGCGCGCAATTGACAGCTCTGGCAGTACTTAGTATTTGGAGCATATCTCTCTCGTTCGATGTCCGATTTCAGTGATTCAAGATGTTTCGGATAGCCAACAGAAATTCCTACAACTTTCGTGTTTAACACATTCTCAAATTATGATTATGTAAGGTCGGAATTTGACTCAAAGTCTTTTCATCATCAATGGTTGCTCTTTTAGATCATCGTCAAGGCTCATCTTCACGGGATTGAAATTCGTCTTAAATTGTTGGAACCACGGCTGTAATTTGACGATTGATCACGAAACTTGTGGATTGAGGCTTCGACTCCATTTGTTCTCCAATTTTATAGGTAACAAGTTTCTGCAATAAAAACCACGATAATATGGAGATAGGCAAGGTGAGGCGCGGACTAGGTCGCTCTCTTAAGACGAATTTCACGACCCCTTCTCTAATGAGGTGCAAAAAGGTTCCGATCGTGTCGCCTATGGGATACAACAGCCCAGCCTATCTCTCCGCTGTAACTTCACCGAAATTGCACGTTCGAGTGAAGTAGAAGCTTACACCCGACACACAACAAGAGCTCACAATATATGTATATAGTATAGATGAATAGTGTTTATTTTTCTCTTCACACACCACCATGTAAAGCCACAATATCCCCTTTATATAATATATAATATAGCCCCCATAAAACCTCAATTTAATATAGAAA
This sequence comes from Erythranthe guttata, assembly GCF_056151865.1. Classification (NCBI taxonomy): domain Eukaryota; kingdom Viridiplantae; phylum Streptophyta; class Magnoliopsida; order Lamiales; family Phrymaceae; genus Erythranthe; species Erythranthe guttata. Next base: position 9,599,807 of record NC_142546.1, on the reverse strand, counting down.
TTATGGTATTTTATGTAGGAAAATAATGACTTTGAAGGTTTCAAAATAGTGGTCTAATGACCCTCATAAAAGTGGTCAAAGTCATTATTATAATTTATAATAAAATATATTGTTTTTATTAAAATAATCCAATATGTAGTCTCATGAATTTTCTAATTAATTAAAAAAAAAATCAAACAATGGAATATAGGAGAAATAGATAAGACTATTTTTTCCCTTGAATTTAAGAAGGAAAAATCTCCCAGTGTATTTATCTATATATAGGAGAACGAGATAAGACTATTACTTGTGAAAGAAAGCATTTGTTTCCTTAATCATTTTCTTTCACAAAACTCTTTCTAGATATCTATATATACAAGATTTGGTTAGAGAGAAAAAAAGGTCTCCTAACCCTATTCACGTTTTACGCGTCCAAGGTGGAAGTGATTTTTCTCTTCTTCTTTTCTCTCTCAGTCTCTCAATTATAGATTTATAATTCTTTAAGTACAAGACTACCCTTGTAGAAGGATTATTAATTCTGGATATACAATAGAAGATTATAGGTTTTGAGAGCAAAAAATATATTCTCGGATTTACTGTAGAAACCCGGCGTTTTGGACCCTACGACTTCATCCACTGTTGGATTGTCACGAATTTTTTTTAAGGTTTGACAACGGATTGTTCATCCGACTCATGAAGTTAAAGTTATGAATTTCGCAACCCCGCTCGAAATTCCTTGGCAACAACAGGATTTTGGATTGGTGTGGATTGCGTCGTTCGTGATTCTAGAGGACGTCATTCGTGTTTCATGTCGATGTTGAAATTGAAGAAGTCGTTTGGGATCGTATTTGAATCCCGATGTAAGTTCTAGATTTATTTTTATGATTCCACAATTAGTCTAGAATTAATTCATGAACACATGTAAGAAAATTTTAAGCGTTAATATCGACTCTTTTGCAAATTTATCAATAACGCGCTCCTAGGATTCGGTTTTCCAACATATATATATATATATCAATGCATATGACAATGTGTGACTATATATGACTATAGAAATATAGGACTGTATCACAAAATCTTGATGATGGAATCTGCATCAATTGCTGCCATTGTTGCATGCTCGCTAAAGATGTTGCTACAAACTCTCATGAAATGCACCTTCTAAGCATAAATGAACATTTACTATGAGATATGTAGAGATGCCATTCAAGAAAAATACCATCCACTTTGTTGGGATAGTGACGACTTCATAGAAGTAAAATTATTCCGTGTTGTATGAACCTAGCAGGACATAACAACAAATAGAGCAACCAAATATGCAACAAACACAATCAAAACCAAATGTAAATGTCACGAGCTAGTGGTGGATATGGCATAGAGTTATGGGATATAGGGTGACATGACTCCCCTAATATTTCTTAAATTACCCATAAGTCTTTGTTGTCTCCACCACTTCCTGAAACCAATAGTTCGTTAGAATGCTATCGTAATAACGTATCCAAAGCATTATCAATTAGAGTTTATAACTACGTTGCAGGGGTGAATGTAATTATCGATACCACAAAGATCTTAAAGTTATTTAAGCATACCTCAGGGGTGTGAGTGTAATTAACCCTTTAGTCTTTTACACACCTCTAAACTTTGTTTGAATTTTTTTGTAAAATAGTTTATAGTCTAGTTCCTTTATGAATAAACGGTCATTTAACATAGTATTAAAGTCACACCATTTGAATCACCCCTAATTGATAAATACTTTGTACTACATTTAATAAATGATATAATTAATTGTTTATCTTAAAAATAATTTAATAATATTTTATATGAACTAATGGGATTTATTTTACAGCACAACACAATATTCATACAAATATTGAACCATAAAAAAAAAGAAAAAAGAAAAAGGGATATAGGTTAAAAGAAAAAAAGAAAATATTTCATACAAATATTAAACCCCCACCCCATTCCCCCAAATAAGAAAAAAAAAAAAAAAGAAAAGGGAGAGGAAAAGAAAACATTTCAAAAAACAAAGGACTAAAAGGAAAAAGTAAACACATGGGGTAAGAAAATGGGGTTTGGGAATTCCCAAGTTTTTTCTGACAGATAGAGACAAAAGCAAGACTCTTTAGACACTGTAAAAAAAACACTCTGACGATCACGTGCTTCCTCTCTCTCTCTCTCTCTCTTGCTTCTCTCTCTCTCTCTCTCTCTCTCTCACTCTTCTCTCTACCTTCCCTTTTCTTCAAATCTCCCTCTTTCCTCGTTCAATTTCTGGCCCTTGTGTTACTAAACTTTAATTTCAAATTTGTGTGGGTTTCTTGAAATTCCTCTGAAAAAAACGCAAGCGGGTTTCTTTGTTTAGCTCACCCAGATCTATCCATTTCTAACAAAGGTTTGTTATTTCGTTTTCTGGGCTGTTTTTATTTTTACTGTTTTGTGTGTTCTATTTGGTTTTGCCTCCTTCCTAAATTAAATTTGTTAAATTTAGTACAACTGATGTACAGCAACTCCGTTGTTTATGAAATTTTTCCTCGTACTGAAAAAAAGGTAGCTTCTTGAATTTTGGCTGTACTTGTATTTTAGATCTTTTCCCAACTGTTGTCCTGCATTTTATCTCTGTTATGTTAAATGATGAGTAGACTGTTCTTTTTCTTAGTGTGTGTGTGTGTGTGTGTGTGTGTGTGTTTGTGTGTGTGTGTATGTCTGTGTGTGTGTGTTTTTGTGTTTGTGTGTGTGTGTGTGTGTGTAGAGGAATATTGTTTGTTATATACTTCCATTTTTTTGTGATTTTTGTAAGGATGGTATTTTAGATCTTCGGTTTCTGTGATTTTTACTTCCATTTTAATGTAGGTGTAATTTACATTCTTGAACCCTAGTTATTTTTTAATTTTTTAATTTATAAATGTAATGTTATTTGTAGGATGGGTGTGATTTCGCGCAACATATTCCCGGCATGTGAGAGCATGTGTGTGTGCTGCCCTGCATTAAGGTCACGGTCTCGACAGCCTGTTAAGCGTTACAAGAAATTGCTCGCCGAAATATTCCCCAAAACTCCTGTGAGTTTTCGTTTTTCGTTTTTCCCCTTGGTTGAATAAAGATAGTTATATTTTTTGGCATTCTCTCTCTTAGATACCTATCTTCGTTTTAGTTGGGTGAATGTGAATCAGCGTTTTCATTCGAGGACCGAATGTTTAACGGGGTGATATTGGAGAGAACAATAAAATGAGTAGTATAGTAAACATGTTTCTGATTTTTTTAGGCCTCGTTTGGTTGCCAAGATAAGATTAAATAATATAATGAAAACCCAGTTATTTTATCTAATCTTGGGATGTAAAACAAATATGCTCCTTAAAAGGCGCGATAAGCCATGATAACATAATATTAAGTTATTGGGGATATCAAACATCAAACAAACTTTGATTATTTAGTTAATAATAGCTAATTTTCCCCAACCAAACGAGGCCTTATTTAAATATTGAAATAATTCTTGTGTGGTTTAGTGTCAGTTAATATATTGAATTGAAAATCAACCATTAAATTGGATTGGAGAAGAATACATTTGAAAGCTAAGCTCATTCACATTTAAATCTATTCCTTGTTAGAAAGTCGAAAAAATTGGGATTTTTTCTGAAACGAGTTATAAATTTATAAATTTTGTGGTTTTCTTCGACTGCAGGATGGTCATCCAAATGATAGAAAAATCGTAAAGCTATGTGAATACGCTTCCAAAAATCCTTTCCGCATCCCAAAGGTAGTACGACTCGTTTGTGTTCAAATGAATGAAAGAAAAAAATATGTCTATTTATTATATTTTACGGGACAAACTAACGAGTAATTTTTCGTTGCAATTTCTACTTTTAGATTGCTAAATATCTCGAAGAAAAATGTTACAAAGAACTACGAAGTGGCAACATAAAACTTGTCGGTATCGTCGCCGAAGCTTACAACAAATTACTCTGCAGTTGTAAGGACCAAACGTAAGTTTATTATTCCATGTAATTGGGTTTGACTCGGATTATATTATGCGGTAACACTTAATATATTTTTAATCTCAGGTTGAAAAAAATTTCATTCTTAATTTACCCGTAATTGCAATTTTATCAAGTTTGCCATAATTTAATATTTTCGACTTTTTCATGGTTGCAGGGCTTATTTTGCCGTCAGTTTGGTGAACGTAGTTATCGAACTGTTGGATGAATCTAAGCAAGATTCCGTCCAGAAAATGGGATGCGATACTCTCACTACGTTTGTGTACTGTCAGGTAATTTATGGCCTTATATTAATCACAGTTATCTAAATTATACACAATTTTTAATCTAGCTTATATAATAAGCATATGCGAAAGTTACGTTTTTTTTGAAATGTACAGGTGGATGGAACTTATACACACAACATTGAAAACTTTGTTCATAAAGTGTGCATGCTTGCACGTAAGACTGAAGACGATCATCAAAAGCGTGGTTTAAGGGCATCGAGTTTGCGGTGCCTTTCAGCCATGGTAATTTTTAATTTAGATAATCACTTTTTTGTATCACTATTTAGTCAATGAGTTTTTGAACATTCAAAGCACGTTATTGTTTTTCGGAATTCGTTGCACTAAAAAGTCGGTTCCACTTGTCTGCAGGTGTGGTTCATGGCAGAGTTCTCGCATGTATTTGATGACTTTGAAAAGGTTTGTCTCTCTACTTTCTGCATCTAGAGTAGAAAAATAAAATGGTATCTTTTATTTCATGGTCGGTTTTTGATTTTTCTGGTTTTTGTCGGGATATTTAATATTTAATCTGCTACGTAGCAAGTATTTGATGCATAATTGTTTGGAATTTACGGCAACAATGATCAAAAGAATGGATGTATAGATGTACGAGTCAACTTCTTGTTTCTATACTGTGTTCATCCCTAAAATGTCTTTTTGAATCATTCGTCAGTTCATTTGATTAAAGTTATGGGAGCATGACTAATTGGTCAATGATATGTAGATTGTGCACGCTACTCTCGATAACTACGAAACAGAGTCACAAAACGAAGAAGACGAAGAACGAAGGGAGGCGCATCATAATTGGGTTGATGAGGTGGCAAGATCCGAGGGAAGAGGTGTTATGACAGGTGTCGGTGGCGAGTTCAGCCCTAGCCACATGATCGTAAGGTTCCAGCCAGAAAAGAGAGACCCTTCTCTCTTAACAAGGTTTGGATTCGTTTATATGGATGTATAAAGTGAAATGGCAATTTTGTCCCTAAAGTAGTATACTTAATTTGTTATTCATTGACTTTGTTTGACTTCAGAGAGGAGATTGAGACGCCAAAAATTTGGGCTCAAATATGTATACAAAGGATGGTTGATCTGGCGAAAGAAAGCACGACAATGCGACGAATATTGGAACCGATGTTTGTTTATTTCGACATGAGAAGGCACTGGGTCCCACAGCATGGCCTGGCCCACGTCGTTCTTTCCGATATGTCATCCTTTGTTGAAAATCCAGGTCATTTGTCCCACACTCTCATCTCATTTCTCACATTTATTTAGTTTTTAAATTTGTTTTAATTTTAAATTCTTAATTTTTAATATTTAATTTTAATTTTTAATTTTTATAATTTTATCCGAATATATAACTCGAAAATATTTGCTTAAAATTTTTAAATTTTAAATTCTTAATTTTTAATTTTTTTAATTTTATCCCAATAGATAACTCGAATATATTTGCTTAATCCAAGAAAAAAAATGAATTGTAAAATCCCGGAAAATGCTGACGAGGATATATTTTACAATACGTTTACAGGGCATCAGCAGTTAATACTAGCTGGGGTTGTTCGGCATTTGGACCACAAGAATGTAGCACACGATCCACAGATGAAATGCCACATCATCCAGACCGCCAGCTGTCTGGCCCGTCAAATTCGGTCAGAAGCAGTTATTTCCGATATGGGATTCGTTAGTGATCTCTTCAGACACCTGCGCAAAAGCTTTCAAGCAACAGCGGAATCAGTTGGCGAGCAAGAACTCAATCTAAATGCTTCCTTACAAACTTCCATCGAAACTTGTCTGTTGGAAACCGTCAGAGGGGTATGTATAACTACTCATTTCTAATTTTTTTTAATTATCTTATTTATTTATTTAATTTTATTAATTTGTTTGTAAATATTCAGATTGTTGATGTGCGGCCGCTATTCGATATGATGGCAATTACACTCGAGAAACTTTCTCCGATACGAGTTGTTGCCAGAGCAGCAATTGCGTCTCTTATAATTCTTGCTCATGTCATTTCGTTGGCTTCTATATCTTTTCACTCTCAGCAAGTGAGTATCTTCGAATAATAATATTATTAATTTATTTTTTTATTTCTCTTTTTTATTGAGTTTATTGCAATTAGTACCCCTGTGTTATACCGAATTTCTAAAAAACTACCCCATGCAGTGTTTTTTTGGCAAAATCCCCCCTATGAATTCAATAACGGGGGTATTTTTGTCAATAAAAATAACATGGGGGTAGTGTTTTAGCAATTCGACACAACACAGGGGAACCGAGTGCAATAAACCATTTTTTATTTATTTGCCGCCTTAAACTCCATTCAAAAGGCTAATCAAAATTCGTTTTTTTTTCTTCCAGGTGTTTCCGGATGCTCTTTTCATTCAACTGCTGAAAGTGATGTTGCATCCCGATATAGAAATACGTGTCGGAGGGCATCAAATATTCTGTATACTTGTAATCCCAAGCTTTGCCCATGCAAGAAACGACATCTCCAACCATACGAGGAGGTGGCATAGCAAAAGCGCATCCACTTTTTCCTCAATTACATCTCTGCTCGATAAGCTTCGTCTCGAAGTATACGGTGGCACTAATACTAATAACGCGACGGAAAAAATCGACGAAGAGTCGAAGCATGGAAAGTCGCACAAGAGTTCTCCTAATATGCACATAATAAGCTCGATCGTTGACCGGTCAAATGGACCATCTCTTACCTTGTCTGAGAATGTACCATTTTTTTAACCTCATCGTACTTTGTTTTTTTTTTAATTTTTTTTCTTGTAAATTAATGTTTATTGTGAATTATTTATTACAGGAACAGTATTTTCTGCAATGCAACGAGGACCAAATAGCCCAGTTGCTGTCGGCTTTATGGATACAAGTCAATCTTCCCGATAATCTACCTGCTAATATTGAAGCTATGGCTCATTCGTTCTGTTTAGCACTTATTTCTTCGCGGCTTAAGGTTAAAAGTTGCACTTCATCGTTTATTTGCTTCATATAGTAAAAGTACAGTAGAACCTCAATAAATTGATACTCGTTAAATTAATAATTTCTCGCGGTCCCGGCTCGGTGAAAACATACTAAATTATTACTTCAATAATTTAATATTTCGCTAAATTAATTGAATTTTGTTAGTCCCGACTGTATTAATATATAGAGGTTTAATTGTATTTAGAGTACTGTCGTCTTTATCTTTTTAGTTGTTCGATTAATTGTATTTTTTTGGCAAATCTTTGTAAAGTTCCGTTCCGTTTTCTTAATTTTACTTGTTACGATTGTTTTTCAATCTTAGTCTTGACCATATATATATATATATTTGAAATATCTTGAATTATATTTGGTTGTTAAAATAACGACTCAATTTCAATCTTTGTTGCAGAATCCAAACGACAACCTAGTACTCAGATTCTTTCAGCTACCTCTGTCGATTAGAAAGATGTGTTTATACTCGACAAATGGTTTGCGACACTATTCGATAATTTTCTCTCTGTGCGAACACAATTAAAGTCTTACGTTTGACGTATTTTTTTCTAATTGCAGGATGCTTGCCGCCAGTTTATCAAAGATCGCTTCTTGTATTATCCACTGCAATGTTGACGTTCGCTGTAAAGCTGTATCATATTAGCGAGGCGCATACGTTGCATAATTTGTTACTCGACTCCGACGTAAGTTAATTACCATTATATTGATTATGCCGCACCATTTTTTTACGTTTTTAGCATTCTTTCTTTTTAAATTAAAATATAGGTGGATATGTACGTCGGCATAACCGATGAATTTCAAGTTTACGTAAAGCATCAATCCGAAGCGACTGCTTACGGAAGTGCTTCTGATAACGAAGAAGCTTCGACGACTCTAGTCGAGGTGCGGGAAAAGGCTTACGAATCCGACAGAGTTGTGTTTGCTACGTTAGTCGACGGTTTGTCCGCCGTAACAAAGGTATTTAATTTAATATTTAAAGGAAGTCGCTCGTGTGTGACTATTCAATGTGATTTAAATTGAGAGCTAATATGAACATTTTTTTTTTTTTTTCTTATCGATTTGAAGTTTGAGGCAGAAGAAATTGCTAAACAGCTATCGGAAGAATTTTTACCGGACGAAGCTTTCTTGTTCGGCCCACAATCAATGCTCGACATGGATCATATCCAAAGGGTTGCGCACTCGAAGGAAACACTATCCTTCGATGGGGTATATATATATATACCTTCTTCATTTTATTTGTTTTAATGCGTTCCTTAATTTGGGACCTATTTTTATAAATATTAGCAAAAACTCCCCTATGAAGCAAGCTGTTTTAGCAGACTACCCCCCGAAAAAATGCATCATAGGGGTGTTTTTGCTAATAATATTTGTGTCAGGGGGAGTATTTAGCAATTCGATACAATACAGGGGTTGTAAATGCAATAAACTCTATTTTTCGTTGACAACAAAAAAAATGTTTATAATTTTTTTTTTCTACACAGGAATTTTCTGCTAATTCACTAATTGAAGACGACGCAATGAGTATATCATCAGTTGCTGATATATCTCGTTTCATACCCAAAATACCCGCTTCTCCATCTCCTTCAATGTCCCATATTGTCAGCATCGGCCAGCTTCTAGAATCGGTAATTAATTGCCCCAAAAAAATATTCTCCCTTTTTTGTCGAATTGCAATAGAAAATTAAATGTGAAAGAAAATTTCGGTTTCTTGTAATATGTAATAAAAAATTTGGTTTCAGGCGCTCGAGGTAGCTGGTCAAGTAGCGGGCGCATCTGTGTCCACGTCACCGCTTCCGTACAGCACAATGACGAATCAGTGCGAAGCCTTTGGCACCGACACGAGAAAGAAGCTTTCTAATTGGTTGGCCGTTGACAATAATTCCACAAAAGTCAACGGTATGTTGGTACCTTCATTTCCTGCGACTAACGGGCTTTCAGTTATCGACAAGGTAAATCTAATTAGTAGTACGTTTTAATTTTATTTTATTACTTTTTTTTGGTTAAATTACGGGCACCCGCCGAAGGCAAGACTAAATAACTTTCAAACCCTTGTGGTATTGGTAATTACGAATACCCCCTCGAGCTATTTCTCCGTCTTACAATTACACCCTTACGGAGCTATGAGTAACGGAATCTTGAAGATTCCATGGAATATTCGCTCCGAATTTCCATATTTAGTCTTACCTCAGGATGTACCCGTAATTTACCCATAGTTTCTTTGTTTTCTAAAAGGGTAATTTAGACATTTCATTCATTCCGTTAGGGTTTATAACTGGCTGTTAGTTTTAGGGGGTATTTGTAATTACAAATACTACAGGGGTTTGTAAGTTATTTAGTCTTACTTTAAGGGGTTATACGTAATTTAACCCTTAATTTTTTTTTTTTTTTTTTTTTTTTTTTTTTTTTTTCCGGAAGTAATTTTAACATATTTTAGGAATTGTTTGTACAGATAAGCAACGGTGAAAATGTTCCAGCGGCAAATACTTGGTTAGCGCTGAGGTTGCCACCTACGAGCCCTTTTGACAACTTCCTCCGAGCAGCTCGTGGTTAGAAATTCAATCTGAGTGTTCTCATTAACTAACAGGTTGTAAATTGTTAGGACGGTAATTTAAGGAAGTTTGTAGTATCAAATGTTATTCGAGCACCGGGATTGATGATTTAGGAAAACTATTGTTTGTGTTCGCCTTGTGATCGTCACTTTTGTAAAATTTCGTAACTGGTGGTGTGTTCTTCTGAAAATTCATTGAAAAGACCCTTTGTGGAAACATTCAAATTCAGATTTGTCAAAGCTTACACTCACTTTTTTCTTCTTTGGCTTTAGGCTAAATTAGGGTCACCCCTTGAAGTAAGGTCAAATTATGAAAACCCCCTCCATGTATGGGTAATTACAAACACGCCCCACAACTATGAATCTTCTTACAACGTTCACCTGTGTAGTGTTAAATTTAATGGAAGCTTTTAGATTATGTGGAATATTCTCCGGTGTCTGCCCCGTTTTACTACATTTGAGCTCCATATTTTAAAACAAGATGATCTTAAGTTGTGTCTTTTGGCTTGTAAATATCACAATTAGAAATTGCATTTTTACTCAAAACGAGTACAAACTAGAGAACATTCCATGAAATCTAAAAAAATTATGGTGAAGTTGACACCATAAGGGTGAACTTGTATGAAGATTAATAGTTGATGGAGTAGGTTGTAATTATCCAAACAAGAGGAAGAGCTTTTTCGTAATTTGACCTTATGTCAGAGGAATAGCCGTAATTTACCGTTCGCTTTAGAGCGCGTGTATGTTACATTTTTTGTTAGCTTAACTTATTAATGAGAAAAAAGACATAAACTTCATAAATTAACATGCAGTTTAGTACAAAAGACACACACACACACACACACACACACATATATATATATATAGACACACAAACACACAAACACACACAGAAAGGTTTTAAGTGCATGTTCTTTGACAAGAGAACAAAACTAATCAATACAATTTTCCATTCATTAACATGTTAATGTGTATTTCTATCTTTTTCCATCATAAACGAAAAAGGAAAAATTAGCTTTTGATATTTATTTCTCTTTTCCAAAATTTGTAAAATACAAATTAGCCCTTGATAATAATTTTTCATTTAAAAAAAAATAACTAAACAAAAAGCAAACCGCAACGGATCGGTGCTTGTATATATATTTTTCCCCTATAAATAGAACAAATATTAATGTTTAATTATTATACTGAAGTTTTCTCATCACCAAACCAAATATCTAAATACCGAATACTAGAGTAATGTCGGGGGGGCAAATAACTAGCGTCGTTTGGCTCTTATCTTTGTTGGTTAGCGTTGCTATTTGTCGTGTAAGATTACTACGACTAATACAAATCTATTTTTTTTAGTTAAAAACGTTTTCGACCATTTCATTCATAAACAATTTTAATTGTTCTTTTTTTTTTTTTGTGTGTTTTTGAAACCTTAATTTCAGATAGATGACGATGAAATTCTTAGTTCGACAAAATCATCATGGTGTGTGGCAAGAGAAAGGGCTTCGATTCACGATTTGGAGGAGTACACATGGACAACATGTCACAATCGAAATTGCAGTGCAATAGAACCCGGAGGTCGTTGTCACACCACTCTAACATGCTGCAATCGTCGTAAACGAGCACGAAGGCACGCTACTTACCTTCTCGACATGGATTACAAGAAGGCGTCATTGTGTCATGAAGATCTTGGCAAGATTACAAACACCAATCCTTGTAAGTCATGACTTGTTGGTTTATATATATCTACTCTCTATAGTTTGTTGCTTTAATATGTTTCACTCTTAGTAAGTTGTTCGGTTTCTTATTTTAGATTTAATATTAAATCTTAAAATAATACGGTATTAAATGTGATTTTTTTCAAGGGCAAATTACAGCCACTCATGGTAGGGCCAAATTATGGAAAAACCTGTTTTATTTGGGTAATTACAACCACCCCTCCTTTTAAATAATTTTTACATAAAATTTAGGTAATTCGATTATTTACCGAACCAAATGGTTTATTTAGTTCGGTAAACGGTATGAAATGTTGGCGTACCGAAATTTCGGTTCGATTTTAACGAATTAACATCCCTAAATTTACCTCTGGAAGGGTCTTTTCGTAAGATAATACATAGTTGATCGGTGGCTGTAATTACCCAATCAAGAGGGAGGTTTTCGTAATTTGACCATAACTCAGGGTGTGGCCATAATTTGCCTTTCTTTCAATAACATCCCTAACATTACCAAAAACAAATGAATATATATATACATACATACATATATATACATGTGTTTGTGTTTCATAGATTATAGTTCTAATATTTTATCATTTATCTGCAGCTTACGGTGATTGTCGTTACTCGTGAGTCGAGTTGTTGATGGGGTCTCTTACATTTCAGAATGAGAGAGATGGATTTGTAATAAATAAAATCAGATTTTAAATCCTATAATCGTTTTAAAATTGTTTCTATATTAATTAATGATCTTAATTTATATATACTCCGTCGACTTCCAAGGTGAAATTTACATATTTTAGGCTTTTTTTTTTTTATTTTTTTTAAGAATAAGTATGATGGTCCTAATGATGATTCTACATGTTTTTCGTGTGTATCTCACCGGTGGATTTAAAAAACCTCGCGAATTGACTTGAGTTACAGGTGTGGTTTTGGCAGTATTGACCACATCTTTTGGTGTAACTGGTTATTCTTTACCTCGGGACCAAATTGGTTATTGGGCGGTAAAAATTGTAACAGGTGTACCTGATGCGATTCCTGTAATAGGATCGCCCTTGGTAGAATTATTGCGCGGAAGTGCTAGTGTGGGACAATCTACCTTGACTCGTTTTTATAGTTTACACACTTTTGTATTGCCGCTTCTTACTGCTGTATTTATGTTAATGCACTTTCCAATGATACGTAAACAAGGTATTTCTGGTCCTTTATAGAGAAGATATATAATAGATATTTGTAATCAATCCTTTATCACTTAGAAGAGAAATAATAGGAGTTTATTGCTATATTGGGCATTCTAGAAAAACATTTTGCACTTGATTTACCAAAAAAGAAATTTTAAATCTATTGGAGTTTTTTGCGTCTCTTTTTAATTAAGATGAAAATAGGTTTTGAATCTTTAGCACAATTCATATATTCGAAATTCCTTTCGAATTTTATTAACTAGATGTGTATCTAGGGAGAATTCGCTTTAAAGCGACTATTCCCTAGATACACACTTGGTGTTATTTCACAATTGAATCAAATTAAAAAAGACCTAAAGTTAAGGATTTATCAATAGGTAATGTTGCACCAATACCCAACCAAAGAGCGACTGCGGTACCAATCAAAAAGACGGTTGTCGCTACTGGACGGCGAAATGGATTTTGGAATTTATTAACATTCTCTAAAAAGGGTACTGTTAACAATCCCGCAGGTACTGAAACCATTAAAAGAACACCCAATAATTTATTGGGTACTGTACGAAGTATTTGAAATACCGGAAAGAAATACCATTCAGGTAATATTTCCAAAGGAGTTGCAAATGGATCTGCCGGGAAATGGAAGGACTGAACCTTCAAAACAACTTCCCCCAAGTTTAGTGGCAATAGCGTGAGCTAAATAGTTTCCACTCCGCTTGACAAAAAAAAAATTACAAACGATGAAAACCTTAGCAATGTTTAGCGTCTCTTCGATTAATGCTCCAAAAGATGTGGGAATAAGATCACCGGACTTCAAGGCATCGATGACCTGCAAACAATCGCCTTCGAGGATAATTGAATTCCACCCTCGCGCTTTGGCCTGTATGAGAGCTTCGACTGCTGCGCGCGCGTGCTTCACAATCGACTGCTCTAGGTTGTCCTATAAATTTACGAACCGCCCACCAGTACCATTCTCCTCTGGTAATCATGGATGTCGAGAAAATATTATGGTAGCATGAACGAACCATAAAAAAACCGGTATTGGTGTAGTGCCAAATCCACGTATCTCTGGCTGCGGTACTACCAATCGGAATATCCATGATTCTAGTCCTATCGACTGGCCAAAAAGTCTCATCAATTAATTCAAGGTTCCAAATCCTTGTGTCCGTACCAATAAGGTCGGATACTTTGTCAGGGAAGCTAGTTGTTAGTGGTCGTCTCGTTAATATCTTGAAATTACCGTCATCACATAACCACGGGTCAGCCCATATTGCCCTTTCGTTCCCATTTCCAACTCGCCGAACGGATTCCAGCTAGGAGATAAGACCGGGCTTTAAGTAAACTCCTCCACGTTGCAGAAGGTCCGGTGCCCATGGTGGCCCAAAAAATATCCTCGTGCAGAAAGTGTATAAAAAAGAAAAAAGGTAAGTGTAACAGTTCAGTTTAGTTTAGGGGTACGTGTATTTTTTATAGTACAAGGAGATAAGTGTTACATAGGACATACTAAAAGGGGGTAAAGTGTAATTTATCCTATATTTTTTGTACTATACTTAATTTATAATTGGTTATCTTTTATATATATATATATATATATATATATATATATATATATATATATATATATATATATATATATATATATATATATATATATATATATATATATATATTAACTCTTAAGTCTTTTTAATAAAATAATGTTATCACTAATTTTATTAAATTCATTGTAAGTGAACATTTTTCTATGAAATTTAATAATTAAAATAGTCGGTTGGTAGGGTAATTATCAGTTCGAAAGTGGGACGGCTGGCTGATATTATCGACCAATGCCCAACCTTAATTTTATCGCAATATAACTCTGTTGCGTACAAAAAAGTTACCGTCATCAGCAATAGAAGTTATCAAGAGAAGGAAAATACAATGACGAGGTGGAGATGTTGCAACTTTTGATGGTGAAGATGAAAAAACAACTTGTGGTGAGAAAGAGAGCATGTGGTGGAAAAGGTCATTTTGGTACTTATTGCATAAAAACATAATGTCTAGTAATGGTTTGGTATTTGTTTCTACTATAATATTCTGGTGAGAATAAAATTTTGGTTCATGAATTTGTTCTAAACTTTTATATTTTTTTTGTGGTTATGTTTAATGACTATGGACATTTGTTTTTTTAAATTGTTAATCTAGTGTGGATGCCCAAAGGTTTTAGTGGATCCAAACCAAGAGTTTTGTTGATAATGTTAGTAATTTTCAAGATATTTATAACTAAATTTCTAGGAATATCGGTCCATTCTGAGGTATTTAGATACTACACTTGGTTATTTATATTTGGAGGAATTTCAGCTGTAGATCTACACATAATTACACACACATTCATGTGTATGTGTACTTTGTGAGTGGTTACTTAATCAAATCTACAGTTGAAATCCTCCCAATGTAAATAAGCGGGTGTAGCATCTAACTTCCCGCCATTTCTTCCCACTAACGATGATTCATGGAATTTAACAATGATTTGCCATGGGAAAGTTGCCTATACCACTGATGAAACTCTATTTAATATTCATAGAAATAATCATTAATGATTTTTAGGACCTAATGAGAATGACTTGACTTTTGAACAAACATAACACTTTGCTCCATTTTTCCTCGTTGGAGAAGCTGAATATTAATTAAGGGTAAATTTACAATCACCCCTGAGGTATAGTCAAATTACAAAAAAACCCCTCTTGTTTGGAAATTACAACCACCCCTTCAAATATAAATCTTTTTACACGTCCACCCTTGCGGTTTCAAATTTAGTGGAATTTTCGAGATTATATGGATTATTATCACTTTTGTACCAATTTTATCCTATTCGAACTCCACATTTTGAAACAAAATGATCATAATATGTGTTTTTAAGCTTGTATATATCAGATTGTGGTGCATCAAAAACTGTACTTTTACACAAAACAAATACAAACTAGGGCACATTTCACGAAATATAGATGATTATGTTGAATTTGACACCATAAGGGTGGAGGTGTAAGAAAAAATCATAGTTGATGGGTAGATGTAATTATCCAAACAAGAGGGATTTTTTCATAAATTGACCATACCTCAGGGGTGGTGGTAATTTACCCTATTAATTAATGGCATGTTATTTTTGCGATGTCTAAATGAAGAGAAAAAAACATTCAATGCCACCACTGTTTGACAAGGAGGAAAATAGTTGGTCAACTTTGTCGCTATTATTATATCAAGAAGAGGGATTAGTGATGATAAATTGATAAACTCTCGAGTTAATCTTTTTAGTTAGTACTTATGATTGAATTCAAGAGACCATTTTACTCTCTAGATTTTATCATTTACCAATCTCAGTCAAGTACTTTTCTTTTTCATTCCACAATGTTTCTCCACCGTACGTACATTGGCATATATGTTTTGAATCCTTTTCAATTATACGCTTAATTGGTCGAACGATTATATCGCATGCTTCACAATTTGAAAATATACCCGAAGAATATTTGAAACCAGAAGTTGAAGTTGTATGTATTATAGGACTGCTTTTGTTCTTTTGATTTTCTTAAAATCCATTCAAGTAATACATGTTCAAAATTGTTTAGTCAGTTTGTAACATTTTATTGTATGACTGATGCTAGAAACTTATCGTAAATGTAGCCTTAATGAACTTGGATTTCTTGATTGCAGTTTGTCAAACATCTCTACTTAATTTTGCCATTATCTTCTTGCTTATGTTTTTGGCATCAAATGTCGATGCTGCCGGAGAGGAGAGAGTTGTAGCACGTAATGGTGTTGTAGCCACTGATGAAACAGAGTGCTCTAAAATCGGAAGAGACGTACTTAAACGAGGAGGCCATGCTGTTGATGCAGCAGTAGCAGCTGCGCTTTGCTTGGGAGTTGTTAGCCCATCTTATAGTGGTCTTGGTGGCGGAGGATTTATGCTCGTCAGATCACATACCGGCGATTCGAAAGTGTTTGACATGAGAGAAATGGCACCTGGCCGAGCCTCCAAGGTACATTTTGTTTTTGCTCAACTTTTTCCCTAAAACTATGAGTGTTCTAAAAATCAGCCGAGAAGGCCGATTAATCGGTCTCCGAGGCGGAGGCGGTCCCAAACCTTTACGATTTTATTGTGAAGGTTTGAAAAATCGATTTTTTGCCGTTGAGGCAGTTTTAGGCGGTCTGAGGCGGTCAAACCTTTAAGGCGGGTCAAACTCGGTGGCAAAAATCGGCAAAAAATCAATTTTTTTTTTTTTTTAATAATTCAAAATAAAAGTTGGGATTTTAATAAAAAAAAAAGTGAGTTTATGTTAACTATTATTGTTGTTAAGAACTAATGATGTATGCTAGAAATGTTCAAGAATAAATGTAAATTCAAAAAAATTGCCTTTTAATTTATATTTTATAAGGATATTTATGTATTATGATCTTATTATTATTAAAGTTTTATTATGTTATTAGGATATATACATGATGGAGATATAACTATGTTCAAATATCTTTTTATATATGTTTTGAGTATTTATAAATAATATCTAGAAATATATTAAATTTTAAAAATCGATTTATTTTACGATTTATCACCGATTAATCACCACCGCACCGATTAATCATGAGTCGGTGCCTGATCGCCTCCGACCCGATTACCGCACTTTTTACAACCTTGAAACTATGAATTAAAGATAATTTGACAGTACTACATTTTTCGATTTGTTACGAAACTTACAAAGCTTGTTTAATTTGGGGCATTCGCCGTGATTTTGTACCCACTAAACGTTGTCCGCAATTTCCTAGGATATGTTTGATAGAGATATTTATGAATGGGAAGAGGGTCCTCTGTCAATAGCTGTTCCAGGACAGCTGGCAGGTCTCTACACAGCTCACAAACAGTACGGGAAGATTCGTTGGGAATCACTCGTAAAACCGGCCGAAAATCTTGCGCGTAAAGGCTTCGTAATATCCCCATCTCTGTTCAAGGCAATGAGTTGTGCAGAGTCAATTATCATGGATAATAAGGAGCTTCGGAGAATATTTGCTCCCAACGGAAAGCTATTATCTAAAGGAAAGACCATGTACCTCAAAAAATTAGCGGATACGCTGGCAGCTATATCGAAAAATGGTATGGATATATTTTATAATGGCTCAATAGCGCATAACATAACCGAAGATATCCAAAAGGCGGGTGGAATAATAAAAAAAGAAGACTTTCAGAAATATCGAGCTATTACTAGGAAACCTTTGGTTGCTCGTGTATCCGGATATGAAATAATTACAGCACCACCTCCTGCTTCAGGGGGTGCCATGTTAATTCTTGTAAGCAATTGTTCAATTCTCAGTTATATGGTAAGGTTTGGACCTGAGTTCATATTTAATATTTGTCTTTCATTGTCAACAGATTGTTAAGATTCTTTCTAACTATAAAGAAACCGGCGTTACAAACTCATTGGGGAAGCATCGTTTTGTTGAGGCATTGAAATATGCACTTGCAAGGAGGATGGGTCTTGGGGACCCTCAATTTGTAAATGTCACTAGTATCTTGAAAAACATGATCTCAACAAACTATGCTAAAGGGTTGAAGAAACGCATAAACGACAAGAAAACATATGATCCTGCGCATTATGGTAGCAAGTACGCATTATGTATAGTGATCCGATATGTTATCTAATTGAGTTGATTTGTTTCTTCCACATTTACGATACCATCAACTTTTTTTATGTCATTTTTCAAACGGTTCTTACCTTCTTCGGGAAAGAATATATACCATAAATGAACTTGTTTGGTCGCGATCCATGACATGTTATAAATAATAGAGATTCATAGCGCACTTTAGTTTGTTATCATATTCATCCTCGATATCTTTGTGATGAATTAAAATAAATTTCAATAGTTGTAATGATTTGTGAGTTTACTTGTGCAGATGGAGTCAGATATATGATCACGGCACAACACATCTCTGCGCGGTAGATAGTCAACGCAATGTTGTTACCATGACTATAAGTTTGAATTCGTACTTTGGATCAAAGATAATGTCAGCGAGTACTGGAATATTTCTTAACAATCAAATGTATGATTTTTCCATCCCCGAATCAACCACCCCACCGCCATCTCCTGCAAATTTTATTCAACCGTTCAAGAGGCCTTTGTCATCAATGGCACCCACCATTTTGGTCAAGGTGAGAAATTCGATGCATTCAGTTTCTTTTTTCAACAGACATTTGCATTTAGTTTTTTTTTTTTCAGCTAGATTTTGGCGTTGATTTTTTTCTTTCTTTTTTGAAACTTATTTATTGTAATTTGTTTTCTACATAAATTAGTGTGTTAACAACAAAATTACTGCATGAGACATTTCATCATATCTTAAACTGTTGGTTCCAGGACGGACGCATAAAGGCAGTCATAGGTGCAGCTGGAGGATTGCTAATACCTGACGCGGTCGCTCAGGTCTTAATAAATCACATAAACCTCAAAATGGACCCGCTTGTTGCTGTAAATGTTCCAAGATTATATCATACAGTGAGACCCTATATATATATATATATATATATATATCTATCTATCATCACCATCTTTAATCAGCTTCTAATACTTGTAGACTTTGTTATAGTAACTTAACAAAGTTTTGTTCACGCAGCTATATCCGAATGTGCTTTACCACGAGGAATACATATCTCGAAATGGTACAAAGTACTTTTTTCATTCTAAGATGCTGAAGGAGTTGGAAATGAAGGGTCATGAATTGGAAAGGGTTTCCGATTGGACTATATGCCAGTTTGTGGTTCAAAAGTTAGAGGGTCGAGATTCCGGTCAACTTATTGCGGTGAGCGACCAACGAAAAGGCGGCTTTCCTGCTGGATATTGATAACCTTATTTTCTAAAAAATAGCGGTTATTTGAATTATTCTTTATTCCTTTAAATGCAATATTTATCTTGTTTTGTTTTAAGCTTGGCTTGCAAGTAAAGATGTACTGAAAATGTTGTAACAATATGCTTCTTTTGTAATACATTGGATTGGAAAAAAACGTGTTCTGTTTAATTCTAAGTTTAGATTTTACATAAGTGTATATTGTGGCCAATTTTAAATTATTTTCTAGGATAAATTACAATCACCCCTGAGGTATGGTCAAATCACAAAAAAACCTCTATTGTTTGGGTAATTACAACCGCCCCCAACTATAAATCTTTTTACACGTCCACCCTTGCGGTTTCAAATTTAGTGGAATTTTAGAGATTATATGGATTATTATCACTTTTGTACCCGTTTTATCTTATTCGAACTCCACATTTTGAAACAAGATGATCATCATATGTGTTTTTAAGCTTGTATATATCAGATTGAGGTGCATAAAAAACTGTAGTTTTATACAAAACGAGTACAAATTCTAGAGCACATTTCATAAAATCTAGATGATTATGTTGAATTTGACACCATAAGGGTGGAGGTGTAAGAAAAAATCATAGCTGACAGGTTATGTGTAATTATTCAAACAAGAGAGATTTTTTTCGTAAATTAACCATACCTCAGGGGTGGTTGTAATTTACCCTTATTTTCTAGTACTTCATATGTGTGGTCAAGTGAATGTATGACAATTGGGTTTAAGTTTTAACCGATCATATCATCATAGCTTAGACACTTTATGCATTGTGACCAGATGATTGTTCAGCTATTACAGGCTATGGGGAAGTTAAGACATCTATTGTTGAGTTTCTAAAGAACAAGTTTCTCTGAACACTACCTCATATATGCTTTCCTTCTCTTTTATCACTTCATTATACTGCATTTGTAAAAATAAAAAAATAAATAAAAAACACACAATAACCCTCAAAGTCATATGAGAATAGTTCATATAATTAAAGGAAGATGGGACTCATTATTCCCCTTCATATTATTACGTTGACTGTTGACCGATCAACAAATCAAATAAAATAAAAAAAGTCAAACAAAAAATTAATACTGATGTGGTTAATAGTAATATTATTGCGTTTACAGTAATTTTACCGTCAACCACAATAATATTACTATCAACGGTCAGCGGCGAGCGAAAACACAATAAAAGCAAGAAAAAAAATACAAAAGGGAAAAAAAAAAGGTGGCGTTGACCGTCGGTCAATGGCGGTGGAAAAAAAAAAGCAGACAATATAAATTTTTTTAGAAAAAAGTTAAATTGGATTTTTGTGGTTCAAATTGATAAAATTGTAGTTAAATTAAGAATTGAATGTAAAAGGTTGGGGTTATTTTAGCATAAACATTGAGTTTGTCTTTATTCATAAAAACTCCACAAATAAATGGGGCAAATAACGTAGATGGCCATGTCAAGGGACTTAAATGCACGTATGTCCAGATAAAAAACAAATTCGCAAATAAACTCATCCCATGTCTTTTGGCTAAAATACCACTCATAATATAGTTTTCATCAATTTCAATCTATTATGCTCTAACTTCATCAATATTGCACATTGACTCTGAATTTGAACAAATATATCACATTAATCCCATTTTCACAATTTTTTGAAAAAAGAATTATTTTTAAAAAGTAATTTCTTCTCAAATTATTTTTCCAGTCAGATTCTGGTGTTGATTTTTTTTTAAAACTTATTTTTTGTAATTTTTTTTTCTACCTAAATTAGTGTGTTAATAATAAAATTACTGTCTAGCGCCAAAAAGAAGGACCAACCCTCATTAGGAGAGTTGGTACCTAGCCTTTACCAATAGGGTAATGGTCTAGGGTTCGAGTCCCCCCTCCCCAACTTCCCCTTGTAATGGACTTGAATTTACTCAAAAAAAAAAAATAATAATAAAATTACTGTCTAAGAGATTTCATCATCTTAAGCTCTTGGTTTAAGGACAAATGAATAAAGGCAGGCATAGGTGCAGCCGGACGATTGCTAATACCTAACGCGGTCGCTCAGGTCTTAATAAATCACATAAACCTTAAAATGGACCCGTTTGATGTTTTTAATGTTCCAAGATTATATTGAGACCATATATATCTATCATCACCATTTTTAATCACCATTTTTAATCAGTTCTTACTTTTAGACTTTGTTGTAGTAACTTAACAAAGTTCTGTTCATGCAGCTATATTTGAATATGTCAAACAATAATATTACTGTCCCAAATAGTTATATTAAGTCGAATACAGTAATATTACGGTCGGAGACAGCAGTATGGCAGGCCAAGATGATAAAAATAATTAATACAATAATATTACTGTGTTAATAACAATAGTACTATCTGATGCAGTAATATTATAGTGTTAACAACAGTAGGATTGTATTTGACAATTATATTATTGTATTTGACTGCAATATAACTCTGTCTTAGACAGTAATATTATAGCCAAGACGGTAATATTAATGAAATATAGTTTTTAAAAAAAAAAGTTAAGAAAAAAGAAAAAAAAAAGTCAACGGCGGCTGACCTAACTGAAAAAAATCATAAAAAGAAAGGTTTTGAAAAAAAAATGTATAAAAGAAAAAGAAAAAATGGTCAATTGACCGACGGTGGTGGTTGAAATTGGTTAATTAAGCTAAATTGGGGTATAAATCATAAAATCGGAGTTGAATTAGGGTTTCAAGGAATTATGGGTAATTTTTGTATATATGTGAGATTTTTCCTTATTAGCAAATAAATAAATCTAAATGAGATATATATATATATATATATATATATATATATATATATATATATATATATATATATATATATATATATATATATATATATATATAAATAAATGAGGAAAATAAAAAATGTTTTACAATCAAACAAACGTTGTTTTACAATAAAAACACAGTTGACAGAACCCCAGCTGCTTAAACCCTTTCTCGCCTTCCGCCCCTCTTTTCCTCAATGACGATTATGAGAATCATAAACCGTTTCCTCCTCCAAAAATCGCCGCCATCATTATCACCTCCACGGTGGTTGTGCACCGTGGTCGAACAATCAACGCCGCCACCGGAATCGAAGAAGAAAAACGGTCTCTTCTATAAAGTGGCTAGGGGAAACTCCAAATCCAGTGTGGTAGACATTCTGAACAAATGGGTGAATCAAGGAAATGATGTCGATAAACTTGATATCCTCAACCTCAGCAATTATCTCCGCCGCCGCAAAAACTTCCGCGCCGCCCTCCAGGTTTTGATTTTGTCTCTGTATTTGGATTATTGAGATGAAAAATTGCGATTCTGCTTGAAATTTTCTCTTTGAGAAAATAGAGAAATAATATTGGGCATTCCAGAAAAAAAATGAATTTTGATTTTTCTAGTAATATTATTTTCATTGGTGGAGAAATGGCTTTGAATGTCATGTTATAGCTGATGTAATGTTTTACTGTGTAATGCATCTCTGCTTATTTAATTAAAAACATGCAAAAATGCAGCCTGTAATGTATCGTATATTTAGTTTTCTTTGTACATCTTATGCTTTGTTTAAGAAGGGGTTTTCGCACATGGGCTAAGACAGTTTATGAAACGAGACTTAGAGAAAGTTCACATTTTATTATGTTTAGCAGTTAGAAGATTTTATAGCCAAGCCAGTAAACGCAAAACGCATGCTCCTTTTAATCCTTAATTTACGATTCTGTTAACTCAAGTATTCGTCATTTTGTAGATATAGTTTTACTCTAACAGAGGTCAAGTATAGATTTCTGAATTCAATAGCATATGTATTTCTTATTGTCGTTGCAAGAACTAATTGTTGACCATAAAAGTATAAACTTTCTATAGTTTTCTAACGAATCAGAAATAAATTTAATGGGGTTTCAGCTGACTAAGAACGATATTAAGACAGGCATATTTTATTTGGCTTACGAAACTCATTTTCCCTCTTGAAACGTGTAATTACTGCACGTTATCTGACTTGCGATTTTGTCAAATTTTTTTTTTTGGGTCCGATTTATCCACATCAGCTGTATGACTGGATGGAAAGCACCAACTTCGGAACAAGTAACGCCGATCAAGCCATACGCATTAGCCTCCTCTGCAAGACCGACGGTATAGCCGCTGCAGAAAATTACTTCAACGCCCTCCAAGCATCGGATAAAACCAACAAAACGTACGGAGCGCTCTTAAGTTGCTATTGCAAAGAGAAAATGCTCGACAAGGGTTTGGAAATCTTTAAAGAGATGAACGCGTCGAATTACACTTCCACTCTAAACTACAACAACATGCTCTCGCTTTACTACGCCGTGGGAAAGCCCGAAAAAGTCATCTCTTTATTTCAAGAAATGGAGGAGAGGAATATTCCCATTGACCTCTACACGTACAATCTGTTGATCAACAGTTACGCCGCTCTGAAGAATATAGATGCCGTGGAAGGAGTTATAGAGAAAATGAAAAGTAACGATTCGGATTTGGATTTGTTTACGTACGGAAATCTGGCGACCATATACTTCAAATGTGGGGTGCATGACAAGGCTGTCCATTATCTCGAAATAATGGAGAAAACGAAAACTAAACGCGGCGAAGACTTGTTCGAAGCGTACCGCACGCGCATGAAGCTCTATTCCGCGATGAACGATTTATCGGGGGTTAATCGAGCGTGGGAGGATCTTAAGTCGACTTTTAAAACACCCAATAGTACGAGTTACCTTTTCATGCTTTTGGCTCTCTCTAAATCCGGGGATCAAGAAAACCTCGAGAAGGTTTTTAACGAGTGGGAAGAAGGGTGCTCCACTTTCGATTTTAGGCTGCCGAACGTACTTATGGAATATTACCTAAGTCGTGACATGATTGAAAAAGCCTCTTCGCTTTACGAAAGTTTGGTGGAGAGAAAGATCGAGCCCAATTTACGGACGCTGAATTTCTTTGCGATTTTATCCTTGAAAAAGGGTGGGATTGATTCGGCTATGAAGTATTTGGAGATGGGGTTGGATAAAATGAATGCGGGGAATAGTAAGTGGTTTCCCACGGGTGAAACGATTAAATTATTCCTTAATTATTTCGAGGAAAATGACGATCCAGATAGAGCCGAGAAGTTTGTTCAGAAAATGAAGAAGATTAATCGACTGGATTCGAATTCTACGGTGGTGAAGAGTAAAGCACCTGATGCTGAAAACGATGATCTGATATAATAACTGTTTTCGAAGCGAGGCTCGTTTTTTTGTTAGTTTGATAGTGGGGCTATTTTACATTTGCAGTATCTGTTACTTTTTGGTTTGTACTTGTAAGAGCTTAAGTAGACAAATTCTGAGGTTCTTCAGACTTGTTCATAGGGCAATGCTCGCTAGCTATCTTTTCCCTTGAATTTTTCTTGCATTTACTGGATTTTTGCACTCATTTTTTGTTTTTGACCTTTTAGTGCTCTTCTTTTTTTTTTTTTTTCTTTTTGGCGCAATTTGTAATTTAAAACTTTTTGTGGACGTGGTGAATCTCCTTCTGATGGTTGTTACTTTTTATGCAGTATGTGAGTTGAATTATCGGTATAATTGTGAAAGGGGTAGCCAAATAATAAGTAATAACATAATCAGTTAGCTTTGGGCCTTGGCAGTACTCAATATTGGAAAAAAGAAAAAGAAAAAGTACTATCGAAACATGTTTGAGTGTGAAGATGGTTGGGGTTATTTACACAATTGGTGTAAGAGTGGAAATGCTTAACAAAAATAGTGTGATTTTTTCTTGATTTCCAAAAGTGGTGCAAGTCTCTATTGCCAGAGGCGATTTTTGGCCAAAACTGACAAAATAATTCACTTGTGCAGAAATCGCCTCTCATACATGTGATTTATATATGGAAAATGATGAATGCAGAACGACTTTTAGTAAATGTAGGATATTTTTTTTATTTTTATTTTTATTTCTATTTTAAAACGTATTTTAGCAGTTATAGACATTTTAATATAAAAATTATTTCTCATTCAATATTTATCATCAACTGTCTATAAAACTCTAAAATTTTCAGTCTCAACACATCTCAAGAAACTTTTTAAATTCGTTTACACTACAAAATATTTTGTTCAATGAAAAACATTCACCCATTATCGTCTTCTTTAAACGTCTGAACATGATCCTGGTTCAAAGTAGTAACAAAATTAGTATATATTATAAAATCTCGCATATAAAACAGAAAACGGGAAATTTTGCAGGGAAGACATGAAACTTTTTTTCGCACCGAAATAAATTTGTTTATCTCACTTTCAACCTTATCATTCCTCAAAACCAATAAATTCATGTTCTTGGTGATTAATGATGATTAATTGTGTGGTATTCTTCCAAAGTAATGTTGATAGAGACTTATAAAAAATAATTTGAAAGAATAAGATGAGATATATTAAGTTTTGATTTTTTTTTTTTTAAATGTCCTATATTTACTAAAACACGTCCTGCATTTATCACCACCCTTTATATATATATATATATATATATATATATATATATATATATATATATATATATATATATATATATATATGGCAAAAAGGCCCATCACATGGGACTTAAATGCATTTTGGTCCACAAAAAAAACAGTTTCTCAATTAAGCCCATCCCCATGTCTTTAGTCTAAAATACCCTCAATAATATAATTTTTAACAATTCCACCCATTATGCTCTAACTTCCTTAATATTACACATTGACCCCGGATTTAAACAAATATATCACATTAACCCCCCAAATTTTTTTTTTCAGAATTTTTTTTTTTCTGAAATGTTTTTTTTCTGGCCAGATTCCGGTCAACGCCGGAATCTGGCCAGAAAAAAAATATTTCAGAAAAAAATATTTTCTGATTTTTTTTTTGGGGTTAATGTGATATATTTGTTTAAATCCGGGGTCAATGTGTAATATTAAGGAAGTTAGAGCATAATGGGTGGAATTGATAAGAATTAGGGTTAAAATTGGGGTCAAAATTGAAATTAGGGTCAAAATTGGTTAATTGATGAAATTGGGGTATAAATCATGAAATTGGAGTTGAATTGAGTTTCAATGAATTGAGGGTAATTTTGGTATATATTAAAGGATTTTCCTTATTTGCAAATAAGTTTGAATGAGCTGGATTTATTTGAAAGACAAAATAGTTGGATGTCCCTCTTTTAATTAAGTGCCCTTGTCATGGGTCTATTTGCCTTTACCCATATATATATATATATATATATATATATATATATATATATATATATATATATATATATATATATATATATATATATATATATCTTTTCTAAATTGAGAATTTAAAATTTAAAGTCACACATAATTAAATAAAAATCACATAAATATAAGAATACATAGATATAAAATATACAATGTCAACTACTACAAAACATCTAAAACACTTAAAAAAATATGCATCAATGACGTCCGAGATGTCCAGTGGTCCCACATCTAGGCGGACGCCTGTGTTTACGCACTCTACCCACTGGTTCTTGCGGAATATCCTCTTCAATAGCGTTTGCAACATAGTTCTTGGTAGAATGACCTTGAGGTGATGGGAGGTGATGGGGAACGGGAAAAACATTGAAATGCATATGTGCAAACTCGTCACCTTGTAAATATCCTAAATTGAGATCCAACAATTCATTCCATGAATACATGTTCATAGCAGACTGGTGTTAGAGAATATTATATTATAGAACTCTTGTAATATTAGAATTCTAATATTATTCGGTTACCTAGATTAGTTAGGAGTTACCTAGTCATACTCTATTACCTTGCAATATTTCTCTATATATATTCCATGTAATCAACCCATAAGATAATGGGTTACATATTATTATTTCTCTCTTTCTCTTATTCTATTCTTCCTATAACTGGTATGGAGTTACTAGTGTATCCATTTGAAAATGTGGTCGGAATATAAACATCATCAGTAGAATCGGGATAAGTATCGGGCTCATTTCGAAGCGTGGATGGGCCGGCCTCATCTCGGTATGTCGAAAGACCGGCATTCTCGGTACGTGGAAGGACCGGCCATATCTTCATCTCGGTAAGTGAAATCGTTCATTTCTCTTGTAGACCTTTGAGTACGGCTGTGAGTCCTCATTCTTCCTCCATCCTGGACACTCGTAGAAGGCATCTCGGTCCTGTTGAGCATATTGATCATAGGCTGCATTTCTAGCATATTGGTGCTCATTGAGGTTAGTTGAGTAGCCTGAAATGAATTATAAAATAAGTTATAGAAATCGAGTAATTGTATGTAATTGCATGAATGAAATAAAAGATCACGTACCACCAAATTCATAATCGTCCGATCTGAAAACCAATGCTCATCAAATCGTCAATCGGTGATACAAAACGACGAGTGTGCTAATCATACCACGCTTCATAACCATCCTCTGTATCTTGTCCATTGATTGGTTGAAATGGCCCC
Source organism: Erythranthe guttata (assembly GCF_056151865.1). Lineage (NCBI taxonomy): Eukaryota > Viridiplantae > Streptophyta > Magnoliopsida > Lamiales > Phrymaceae > Erythranthe > Erythranthe guttata. The sequence continues at coordinate 9,571,878 of NC_142546.1, read as the reverse complement.
ACAATCTAAAATCTTTGTTGCCATTTAGCAACATATGTACTCAAATACTCGCTCCAGTCCAGACCTGGTCGACCTTGACGAGTCAAATCATGTAATTGATTGGAAATAACAACATCTGTAGAATGTGACGGAATTGGTTGGACCACCCCGAACTGTCGTAATACTCTCTTCGACGATGCATCTCCACTCGTGAATAACAAATAAGTGGACAACTAGACATCCAAAGTAATGGTGAAACAATCGTCGAATTCGAAGCCAATTCTTGGTACTAAACATCAGTGGTAATATATACATTGTTTTAATATACGTACTTTGCATAACACATTGCGGTTGGTTGCATCCGAGATAAGAACGGCGTAAAAATTAAAGAAGGAGTCTATATTATTTTTAATAAGTCCTATTAATGTACACTGTAAATCTGAACTAGTGAAAAACGTGTTTGCACACATTTGTGTCTGAACCATATTAAATTCTTGTGTTCATTTACTTACTTTCAATAGTTTATAAATGTGTGATCACAAGAATTGTAGTTGTAACTGAATACTGTTTCCACAACGTAACTGTTACAACTTAGGTTAATAGATTTCTATAGATATATAAATCTTCAATTGGCATCAAGAGCCTCTCACTAGATATACATAGTGTGTGATTTTGGGAATTTGATTTATTTGCCTTTTACTCTACAGAAGCGATGAGTTCTCATATGGAAGGAGGTTCCACTACTCGCCCACCGCTGCTTACGGGAACAAATTACTCCTATTGGAAGACCAAGATGAAGATGTTCATCAAGTCATTGGATGAAGACGCCTGGCGCACAGTTCTGACTGGCTGGAAACGACCTGTTGCCACAAATAAAAAAAGAATTCAAACTGAGAAACATGAAAAAGACTGGAGTAAAACTGAGCTGATTGCCGCAAATATGAACTTCAAAGAATTGAATGCCATATTCAATGGAATTGATATCAATCAATTCAAAATCATCTCAACATGTGAGTGTGCCAAAGAAACATGGGAAAAATTACAAACAACTTATGAAGGAACAGCCTCTGTTCGATTATCAAAACTTTAGATGCTCGCTACTCGCTTTGAGGATCTTCGAATGGAGGAGAGTGAAACCGTAAGCGACTTTAATTCGAAACTATTCGATATCTCGAATGAAGCTCATGTCATGGTCTTGGTGAAACTTATCCTGAAGTCAAGCTTGTCCGTAAAGTGTTGAGATCAATGCCAGACCGATTCGCATACAAGGTCACAACTATTGAGGAAGCAAGTGACGTGGACTCATTGCGACTTGAAGATCTGATCGGTAATTTGTAGACATTTGAGAACAAGCTGAACATCAGTAAAATGGATAAAGAAAGAAATATTGCTGTACACACAGTTGCTGTGACTACTCCATATGTGCCCTCAGTTCCTATGACAACACTTGAAATCAAGCTAACGAAATCCATGTCTCTAATAGCTAAAAACTTTGGAAAACTTGTGAAGACGAATGATCATCCTACAAGTTTTGAAAGAAAACGTAGAAGTACTACAAACAAGCAAGAAGTGAGGAAGGGGATTCGATGTAGAGAATGTCGTGGTTATGGTCATGTTCAAGCTGAATGCGCAAACACTCTGAAAAAGCAAGGAAAATCACTTGCTACAACCTGGAGTGACGATACCTCTGACTCTGATGATGAAAGTGAAACAAGTGATGCTGAAACAAAGTATTGACTTTTGTGGTACATGCATGATCACTGAAGCGACACATGATGATATCATGTGCATTGAGCCGTCGCACTTGGAAGTCACTGAAGTAACACAGGGTGGTATCACATGCCCTGAGTCACCACACCTCAGATATGCTACTCATAATCTTGAAAATCATAGTAATCTAAACACAATTTTTTCGTCCACAGGTGAAGAAGATTTAGAGGATGATGAAGAATGCTCCATTGAGAAGATTCAACAGCAATTGAACGATCTTCTAAAGCAGTGTCATGAGGTTGGTGATGAAAATAGGTGTTTGAAGGAGAAAGTAAATGAATTGGAAGAGGAGAATGAAGCAGTTAAAGTCAATCTGAAGGCCAGAATCGATGAGCTAGAATTGGAAAATGAGATACTAGAGGTAAAACAAGATTTTGCGTAGAAGGATATTGCTGAGACATTTGCGAAACAACGATTGCAATAAAGCATGGGAAATCAAGAAAAATCCTGCTCCAAAGAAAAAGGCTGAAACCTGTCTCAACCTGAAGTGTGGTAACGCCCCTGTTGCAACAGCATTAGAGGCGTCCGTCAGTAAGTTAAATCGCACTGCGATTCTGTCCTCAAACAGGTTAGATGAAATTTTTAAATGCTCATCCTTCCAACCCTAAGACAATGTTTGGAAGTGTTTTGGATCTTATTTTGATTTCATTTTGAGGAAATATGTTTTGGGGGAATAATTTGAGAATGAAAGTAATGTTTGTTTGTATTTTGGAAGGAGACAAAATACACTGTAGCAGTCAAATCATGTTTAAAGGTGTTAGAAAAAGATATTTTTGAAGAAAAAAATTGAAAGATGAAGTGATGTTTATTTGTTTTTTAGTGAAGACATTTTTTACTGTAGCAGTCCAATTATTTTACTGTAGGAGTCACATCATGTCTGAAGGAGAGAGAAACTTTTGAAATTGTTTTGAGAAAATGATTTGAAAAGTGTAATAAATCTTATTTTATTTTGGGGAAACAAAGAAAACAAAATGGAAATGGTTCCAAACATTTCTTAAGAAATTCGGACTGGGATATGTAGGTGATAAGACTAATGATAAAACTAAGTCTAATCTGAAAATTAAATTTCTTAATCCTACACCGTAGTATGAAAGTTCTCAAATCCATAAATCAAAGTTTATCCCTACTTGTCATTTTTGCCACAAGCAGGGACATGTTAGGCCTAAATGCTTTAAAAGATGGAAACTGATTAATAAGAGTTTAGCCTACCAGTCATCCAATTCTGCTGCATGGGACTTCTGTTCCCAACGAAAAAACTCTGACACTAAATGGATGAATAGGAATAATGCAAACTGTTGGTTATCTATTTTATCGTTAAATGCATGTGCTACTAACTCTTGGTACTTTGACAGTGGTTGCTCCAAACACATGACATGTGAGAAGAATTACTTGAGAAATTTGCATAACATGTCTAGTGGGCAGGTCACTTTTGGAGATGGAAATAAAGCTTATGTGAAAGGACGAGGGAACCTGAATAAGCTGCCTAATGTCCTGTATGTGGAAGGTCTGAAATCAAACCTTCTGAGTGTAAGTCAGCTATGTGACATGTACGACTCTGTGCTGTTCACCAAGCGTAAGTGTGAAGTGTTTGATGAAAGTAACAGGTGTGTTCTATCTGGTTATAGATCCAACTGTTACAAAATTGATCAGACTGATCAGCTTGAACAATGTCATCTCACCACATCTGATCTCACAGATATGTGGCATCGAAAACTAGGACATTTAAATTTTCATGATCTAACTCGCCTAGTTAACACAGGTTGCGTGAAGGGGGTCCCTCAACTGAGTGCCAATGTACCAGAATCTTGTGGAGACTGTCCACTAGGGAAACAAGTACGCACCTCTCATAAAAACACAGATCAAGCAGGCACCAGTAGATCACTTGAGCTACTTCATATGGACTTGATGGGTCCAATGCAAATTGAGAGCATTGGTGGCAAGAGGTATGCCTTTGTGTGTGTGGATGACTTCTCAAGATTCACTTGGGTACGCTTTATCAGGGAAAAGTCAGAAACCTTCTATGAATTCAAGATCCTATGCAAAAAGTTACGAATTGAAAAATTCAGCAATATTGGTAAAATTCGAAGTGATCATGGAAAAGAGTTTGAAAACTCAACTTTCACAAAATCCTGTGAAAAGCATGGGATTTCACATGAATTTTCAGCACCAAAAACACCACAACAAAACGGTGTGGTAGAAATGAAGAACATAACTCATCTCAGCTAAAGTTGCGACAAAGTTCTGGGCATATGCAATGAGCAAAGCCTGCTACACGATAAACTGGGTACATCTAAGACCAGGTACCAAGAAAACTTCCTATGAGATATGGAAATGTAAGAAACCTAATTTAAGCTATTTTCATATTTGGATGTGAATGTTATATTCTAAATGATAGGGAACAACTTGGTAAATTTTCTGCCAGAGGAGATAAAGGTACATTTCTTGGTTACTCCTTGAACAACAGAGCATATCGTGTTTTTAATGAAAGAACAATGACTGTCATGGAGTATATAAATGTGAAATTTAATGACACTCCATGTGCAGAAATAGATGATGATGAGACTGCTCCTGTTCAGCCAGAACCTAAGCTCATTGAAAAACCTGTTCACACTCAAGGTGTGGAGACAGAAGATGTGGCCACTGTGAAAGAGGATACTGAAGAAGAGAAAAGGCCTTCCAAGCGAGTTGTAAAAAATCATCCTTCCGAACAGGTGATAGGTGACATTGGTGAAGGTATGAAAACCCGAAACATAGACAAAGTAGATTATCAAGAGATGGTCAGGTATGTTTGTTACACTTCTACTATAGAACCAAAAAACATCAAAGAGGCCATTCTTGATGAATTTTGGGTGCTTGCTATGCAAGAGGAACTTGAACAGTTCTCTCGAAATGATGTGTGGGAACTAGTTCCACGACCGAACAAGGTTAATGTTATAGGTACTAAGTGGATTTTCAAAAAAAAAAAAAACGGATGAACTTGGAAACATAACCCGCAATAAAGCTCGTTTAGTTGCTCAAGGTTATACTCAGATTGAGGGAGTAGACTTTGATGAAACATTTGCTCCTGTAGCTCGTCTTGAGTCAATACGGCTTTTACTTTCAGTAGCATGCGTTTTAATATTCAAACTCTTTCAAATGGATGTTAAAAGTGCTTTTTTGAATGGTCTTTTAAATGAAGAAGTGTTTGTCGAACAACCAAAAGGTTTTCAAGATCCTCTTAAACCTAATCATGTTTATAGACTTAAAAAGGCATTTTATGGTCTGAAACAAGCTCCTCATGCTTGGTATGAAAGACTCACGATTTTTCTGACATTACAGGGTATAAGAGATGGGGAGTAGATAACACCTTATTTATCAAAAACTTCAAAGATGAAATCCTATTGGCTCAAATCTATGTGGATGATATAGTCTTTGGATCCACTTCCCATCAGAAAAAAGATAAATTTATCTCTCAAATGTCAACTGAATTTGAAATGAGTATGGTTGGTGAACTAACATACTTTCTTGGTTTACAGGTGAACCAGCTGAAAGATGGGATCTTCATCTCACAAAGCAAATATGCTATGAATCTGGTAAGTAAATTTGGATTAGAAAATGCAAAGTCTTTAAAGACTCCAATGAGCTCAACCGAGAAGTTGGGACGTGACTATGATGGCACAAACGTTGATCCCACACTATACAGGAGTATGATAGGGAGTTTACTTTACCTTACTGCTAGTAGACCTGATATTTGCTTCAGTGTAGGTGTGTGTGCTAGGTACCAAGCAAATCCTAAATAGAGTCATTTGAGTGCTGTCAAGCGCATCATCCGTTATGTTAGTGGTACACTCGAATTGGGAATGTGGTACTCAAGAGATACTAACACCTGTCTTGCAGGGTACAGTGATGCTGACTGGGCAGGAGATGTGTATGACAGAAAAAGCACCACAGGAGGTTGTTTCTACATGGGTAACAATTTGGTATCGTGGTACAGTAAAAAACAAAATTGCATTTCCTTATCTACTGCTGAGTCTGAATACATAGCTGCGGGTAGCTGTTGCACACAACTTCTTTGGATGCAACATATGTTAAATGATTATGGATTTCACGAACAAATGTTGCATATCTTTTGTGATAATGAAAGTGCCATAAATATCTCTAAAAATCCTGTTCAGCATTCTAGGACAAAACATATAGATATTCGTTATCATTTCATCAGGGCATTAGTAGAACAGAAACGTGTGTCAATAGACTATGTGTCCACAAACAATCAGTTGGCTGATATCTTCACAAAACCCCTGGATTTCCTTAGATTTGATTCCTTGCGTAAAGCGCTTGGAATTTGCAATATGCAAAATTAATCTATAAAAATGATAGTGCAATCATTTGTCTATGTGTCCAGATTGTATTTGATCTACTAATCGGACATATTATGTGTCACCTTCTGATGTGATATCACAACATGTGTTAATCCTTGTCTTGCTTGGAATAGTGGTGATAGGAGTATCATTTTGACTAACTGTAGTTTGTTAGTTTTTGTGGATTAACTTTTTGTTTCCGCGGTAAGCTCCAATAGAAGTGTGCTGCCCCCTCTATCGGGAGTGATCAATGCCTATGGCCTCATTCATCTCAAAGATCATACTTCTATCGGAAGAATTATGCCATTTGCATATGCATTCCCGACTTTTAATTAAAAGTTATGTGAATTATTAAGAAGGTTGCCCTCCTAATATTTGGTTGAACTACATGTCAACAAATCACAAAACAAAAAAAAAAAACAAAAAAAAAAACAAAAAAAAAGAGGTGTGATTTTTTTGGGATGTTGTTCAGGTAAGTATTAGTGAAATTCTTCTTGAAGTTCACGATTGAATTGCTGTGCTAATCGCATATGCATTCCTAACCCCATTAAAAATACCTAATTTATGATTTCTTGAGTATGGTCATGGGGCTCTAGGTATATCGTGCATCCAAGAGCATGTTGGTGGCCTTCTATAGTGTTAGGGATCGGGCACGTGTGCAGCGGAATACAATTTTATTTTATTTTATTTATATAAACAAACACGTGCACAATAATTACAATTAATTACGTACCTTTTCGCTTCCAATCACTGACAAACATGCTCGCATATAATTAATTTAAATGACATAAATTAAATCATCATAGCATGCTTGCGGAATTAAATTAAATCATCATAGCATGCTTGCGGAATTAAATCAAATAATTAACATGCTCAACGAACGATTTACATAAACACATAATCGAACATATAGATTTATGTGATCCAAGAATCAATTAACATACATTAATCTCAATTAATATAAATTAATTAATACATGTACATTAATTAGGGAAAAAGATATGTTACCCTTGAAGCGTGAATCCAACGAAGACTCGAGAAGATGGCTAGCTGCTCTTCCCACTCCTATTGATCCAACATGTTTGTTGATCTGATATTATAGCCTTGCTTCGACTTCAATATCTCCATGCTTATTTACTGGATGGACAATTCCTTCTGTAATATTGTATATTTTGAGTCATGAAGCTTCTGTCAAAATTTCACGTCCAACTGATCACCGGTTGATTTATGACGAATTTTCTAGCTCGAATGCGCAGAAAATCCGAGACTAGTTTTTCAGAATTGCCTTCTCGTATCACCGGCTTGTGGCGGCGCGTGGGGGCGCGTGGGGACGACCTTGGTGGCGGTGTTGGCGGCAGAATAATCGTCCTCCTCTTAGGTTTCACATCGTATATTCAATCCACTATCCACGCAACACTAGATACGTGATAGGCTAAGTACAATGAAGAAGAACGAAGGGAAAATGAAGATGCCGATGCGGCGGCGACTGGCGGCGGCGCGACGGCTAGTGGCGGAGGTAGGATTTCGGCTGCAAGGTGGACGGCCGTGGGGAGAGAAGCTAGGGTTTCAAACTTGTGTTATGTCGTTTTTTTTGTGTGTCTTGTTTTTTTCAGAAGACATATAAATCCTATTTATATGCTCCTTATGAAAACCCTAACAGGTCTTAAGTTGGGCTAGACCCAACAGCTTAAGTCCACTCTCTTTCTCGGCTCGTTTCTAACAAACGAATGCTCACAAAAATATAACAATTATATTTTGACAACGAGCACAAATTCTCGCCGATACGATTACCACTTTGCAATTTACCAATTTCCGAAATTGGAAACCCTAATTTAGGACTTGCCAAATTGGGAAACTTCCCAATATAGAAAGTTCACTAAATTTCCGTTGGATTCTTTTCCTCTACTCATTCTCATCTGTAATTAACAATTACGAATGTTGGACTCAATCACATTGACTTCTAATTACACTAAGATTAACTAATTAATCTTAGCTCGTTGCATTAAGGATCTCAAGTACACGAGCAGTGTGATCCTCGATGGTTCAGGTGTAAGCTAGCCGTGGGCCCACAACCCATTGTGGTTTAAACTCGTCCCTAGATTTACAATTAAGTTGAATCTAGTTTCAACTCAACTACCCAAAGAATCAAGATTGACGTCTAGCAACTACGCGTCATGATTCCCTAGATACAAATGAAGTGTCTGCAAGAACCTTGTGATATAGTTAACGTATAGTACGATCCATTCGATACATATATCCCGATTGAACAAGAGGCATTGGTTCGTCGAGACCTCTTTATGAGTTCAATAATTGTGTGGACGTTCTGGATTACATAATCCGTTCGTGTTTGACTTAGAGAAACACATTTCTCTAATCACGACACTTTTAGCTGTGGCCACAGACTTCATGGATTATAAATCGCAAGAACACACAGGATATCCATGACTAATCAAGCGATCGAATCTCCTACTACAATGCACATACCTCCCACTAGATTTCAGACTGCACGATCACTGGCCCTTAGGGTGGTCCTCGGTGGAACTCAGGGACATGTCACGATACAGCTGGTCCTCTAGTGAAGTCACGGTGATGTCTGGGTCTTAAGGATTAATGGTGTACAACTATATCATAGAAACCTCTACTCGATTATTGGGAACCACTTATAGATGTCTAGATTGAGGGAGTTCAGTGAACTCATCAACTTATGAGCACCCACTTATGTATGCCAATGTCACAACACCGTTGACTGATGAGACGCAGTACACATACACTAAGTGTTAGTCTCGAATGGGAAATGCCGATATCCTCATTAGTGGCGTAACCCGTTGACTAGGAACTATGTTTAACAGTTACTATACTTAACTAAATAATCTCACGATTCTACTAAATATATTTATAGTAATTCAATAACTCTAAGGACTATATCTATGGTTATGCACGGGACAAAGATATAGAATGCCAAAGGGGGTATTTATCATTAATACGAAATAGATTATTTACGAGTAGCGTGAGAAAACACAACAATTAGTTGGCTCTTCGGTCACCTACTCTAACATATCGGTGTCTTGCTTTAAGTTCCTTTGGTTAATCTTTGAAAACAAGGCACTCTACCTTTTGCTCTTGTTATCTCTCTTGAATTTCTTTCCTTGTAAAACTTGGTTTCTACACCTTGTTTTGTTTTCAATTTTCTTTATTATTTCATTTTCTCTGGAAATCTGGGCGATGCCTGGCTGTTGACACGTGGACATATTGGCACGTGCTCTATGAAACACTATGAAGAAACGTGTGTGAATATCCTTCTGTTTTAACGCGCTTTTAGTGGGACTTTCTTGTATCTTTTTAAATATTCGAATGTTTTCAAAAGGAAATTGAATAGTTTTTTTTTTTTCTATATGGCCAAGTGACCTACTCCTGACTCCACTCCAGCTGTAACTTCTGAAGCTATTGTCACCAAAGCTGATTTCACTCATTTCTAAACTCTCATCCAGGTCTAGCTCTCTCAAGGATTAGCTTCTATTCAGGACTAATTGATCACAACTTTGGCACAGTATGGTCAGAAAGGGGGAGTAGCAACAACTCCAGAGCCCTCTGCCAAAGTGGTCTCTTTCAAGGGAACAACAGACAAAAGAAAAAAAAAAGAGACTGTTCTCTGACTACTACTATTGAGGGGAGATTGCATTTACTAGCTTTCTGTTATTTTGTTCTCCTTTGAACTATTCCATTTTTTCCTTAGACTACTTGCATTTTATTTGCATTTTATTTGGGTCGGTAATAGTTAAGCCTATTTCTTGCATTTTGGTTTTTTTTGAACGGTTATCTCTATTTTGTGTCTTGCGCCTGTTTTTGGATAACCTTGTGATGCAGGGAATTGTTTGTGTTACAACATCTAGATATTGAAACTTCTGTGATGTTAACACTCTTTGTTGCAGGGGGAGAAAATCTCGTCTGCAGGGGGAGAAAATCTCGTCTGCAGGGGGAGTTCTTGTTAAACATGGATTCTGACAAATCTATGCCAAATGGGGCGATTGTTGGCGCCAGATTTCCGACTATTGAAGATGGAGGAAATCCGTCGAGTTTTGCAATTGAAAGATTGACAAAGATTTGTTTTCCATGTTTCTTTTTATAATTTATTAGAGTGCTATTTTATAATACTTCTATTAGGACTTAGATTTATTTCCATGTATTTTATTCTAGTTAGGTATCTCTTGTACTTATCTAGAATAGAAGTTGAAATCAACTAGGATTCTATTACCTAGTTAAAAAGATTTCTTGGGTTCAAGTAAGGTTTTAGGGCTTATTTTCATGGCTGTATAAGCCTCCAAGGCATACAAGAACCGTGTGCATTTTATTTGAAGAAAAACCACTTCATAGCATCGAAGGTTTGCAAAGGCGTTCTGCGGAGCAGGACTGTGCCATCACTGGTTGTGCCGTCATTGGTTGTGCCAACATATACATATCTGTTGTATAGATCTCAAGGGAGATCAGTCGCGTTTCTGAAGGGAGTTCAGGCTTGAAGAAAGTTCAAGGCACGCGGAGTGGAGCTTCGGTAGAGAAACACTGAGTTCGAGTTGTGTACATGAACGGCGTAAAAATTAAAGAGGGAGTCTTTATTATTTTTAATAAGTCCTATTAATGTACACTGTAAATTTGAACTAGTGAAAAACGTGTTTGCAGGTCCACGTGGATGTAGGGCACATTTGTGTCTGAACCACATTATATTCTTGTGTGATCACAAGAATTGTAAATGTGTGATCACAAGTATTGTAATTGTAACTGAATACTGTTTCCACAACGTAACTTTACAACTTAGGTTAATAGATTTCTATAGGCATATAAATCTTCAGAATTAATTATAGTTAGAGTGTTATCGTGCACTATATGGAGGTACTGGAAATACATCATCCGCGTTTAGTTGAAGCACCGTAATGGGATCGTAATCTCTAAGTTGTTATGGTATAGGTGCTATATGGGGAATTCTCATCCATGCCCACTACTGTAGAAGATGCATTGTACCTCCAACGACATCCTTATGTTCTCCTCGTACTGTCGCCTTGCATAGCTCGTGATACAATACCGCCAATGTGGCACTACCCTAACTATAAGAACGAACTGCATCGAGGTCCTCAAAATGCTTCAAATACATCGAAGGTATAGCATTGCCGGTATTACCCGGAATCATAATCCCACCAAATAGCATAAATGATAATGCTCGAGTAAACTGAGCAACACGTACATCTGAACTGTGATCATTGACATAATTGTCAACCAAATAGTTTGTAAGGGCCAAAACCGTTAACTTCCCTCCCCTAAGATCATTAGCTTCGTAAGAACCTAATAAGGCCCCACAATAGTCGATCCAAACAGTTGTAGAATATATGTAATCAGTACCCATAACATGTCTTGCAGTGTAATTGTCGCCTCACCGACGCGACAATGAAAGGTGTGTGTTTCCTCTCGCCATCTCTCGATCAAAGCAATTATGAGGTGAAAATCAACCTTCATGCGTCTACACCGATATACGCCATAAAATCCCATTGTATATATCAATTGCATCACTTGAGGATGAGGATGCACACCCGCCGGGAATAAGGTCCAAACGCCATTATCGGCGCTTCTAGCACGCACAATATCGTCGATAGTTGCCTCGCCAAGACCATTTGATCTATGTCGACCTTGTAGACGTTACAATGAAGTATTGCGAGGGCCATATACCTCCTTCATCAGTGCATCCATCTAACAAAATAATTAAAAAAATATATTAGAAATACAATAAACATATATTATATAAACATATTACACATAAATATACTAGACATGTAATAAACATATATTATAAAAACATATTAGACATACAATCAACATATAATATAAAAATATATTAGACATATAATAAAAACATATATTATAAAAACCCGTAGAACTCGTTACGAGACCCAATACCTTACGCGGAAGCAAGATTGAAAACACCAAAAAACAAAGATTCAGGTTTGACGGAAGCACGAAATAATAACCCCATAGCTATAAAGAGCTAGAAACCATTATTATCAATGTGGAATATTGACCCCATGGTTATAAAGAACCAGAAACCAATATTATGTCGCTAAGAAAGTTACAAGAATCCACTTGTAAAATCCCAAAGTTTATGTAGAACAACGAATGAGAAATAACTCTCAATATACTCAAATATTCATTAAAATTCGTCTATTAAAATAAGCCAAATTGGCAACCCATTTATAAATGCTAAATATACTATTTTTGTCACAAAGAATGGGACTCCTCCTAATTTATAATAAGGGAACTTATAAATAAGCAAATCCTAACCATAAAAGAATCTAACATAATAAATCCTAAATTAAAAACGTGCATTATTAAATTAAGTAACTTGATCTTCAAGTCGACTTCTCGATTACCCTTCTAAACCCGCGTAGACATTGGGTTGTGCACGTGCATGAACTTAAAGCTCAATTTCGACACTGTTCCACTTTTAATATCTCTTCGCTCAAAACATGAAAGTTGTAGATCTTTCAGTTATCTTTCTGAATCATTTTGAGTCAGCTTAAATGGACTTTAGATGCGAGATTTATAACGAGAATGGTAAACTCTGCCTAAATAGGCGACAATCTCGGATGCATGGAACTCGACTTGTTCAACGAACTCATCTCTTTCTTTTCTTCCAATTCCAAACCATTGACATCTCAAATATTCGATTCAAGCCTTTCTTCTCCAAGGAAAACTTGAATAGCCTCTTTAAACTCGTACGCTTGCGCTTCTTCCAATTCTCTTTGAGCTTGATAGGATCGTATCACACTACTCCCCATTTTTAAAAGGATTCGTCCTCGAATCCGGACAAATATAACAAGGAGTATAAACAAAATCGATCTCATGATTAGGACCGGCAATTGAGCCGGGCCTACCCGAAGCCCGATGGCTCGGCTCGATTTTATTTGAGCCGAGCCGAATTAATTGTAAGACGGGTCGAGTTTGAGCCTTTTAATTAGAACCGATTAAACTATGGGCCGAGTTTGAGCTTAGTATGGCTCAACCCGAATAAAGCCCGACTAAGTTGATACTTTTATATATATATATACTGCAAAATAGTTTAGCAAATAAGTAATATGCACGACACGGATGGAAACAAGTCAACATACTTAATTAGTAGTAATTAATTTATAAATTTAATCAAAGAATATAAAAAGTTTCCTACATCAAAGATATTAACCGTATCATAACCTTTTTCTTAATTCATATAAAACATTAAAACTAGAATTTATGTCGTTTTGAGTACTTTAAATTTCGCTCTTATGTTGCGGAGGTTTTCTTTTTTCTTTTTTTCTTTAGTTTTATGAACATGTTTGAGTGCAAAGCTGTAAAAATAGTCATTTTTCTATCGTTTGATATAAGCCCGATATAAACCCGAAGCCCGAAAAAATTAATGAGCCGAGTTTGAGCCTATAGGGATAAGGCCCGATGGTATTTGAGCTTGAGCCTATACTAATGAGGCCCGATGGTATATGAGCTTGAGCCAACCTAAGCTCGGCTCACATGGCCCGATTGCCAGTCCTACTCATGATCGATCTCTCTATTTAGTAGCAAACTTACACATCTCTGCACCATATCGCAGAACATACCATCTTGCAGCCATTGAAGTGTAAACGCACGTGGGTATTTTGTAGCTCGAAGCCCCAATGCGTCAAACCTCAACACCACCATCTCATCATAATGCACAATGGACGTTTTCTCTCCGGTTACCTCGGCATCAACTTCGATGCATGGCTGGATCATATCATTCTCCACCTCTTCAAAAGGATTCGTCATCGAATTCGAACCTTCAATTTCTTCTTCAAGTGGTGGGGCGGTTTTGCACTTTCATCCTCCTTGGGCTGCAACTCAAAAATATCGTCTTGCATCCCTTTAATTTTTACACCAATGCTTTCCACGATGTCTAGAACATTTTCCTCCATGGGAATTTCAATGTTATCATTCCTCTGAGGTGGTGACAAATAAATAATCTTTTTCTCCTTTGTAGAATCATCCTCAATTTCGGACCACAAGTTCACGAATTGCTTGCTCGGACACTCTCCTCTCTTAGTCTTGAATTGCTGCTCGGTTTTTGATTTCTCTCTTTTAGGCTTTGCAACGATTCTCTCACCATGCTCGCTGGAGAACTCCTTTGCGATTCCCACCTCATCGAACTCCGTTCTTCTGACTTAGTAACTTGCCTCAAGCTTTGGATCTTCAATTCCCTATAATAATGGGCAGGAACGAACCACTTTCTCATAACTGCCTTCATGGACTCCCAATCGTCAATTGGTGGTTCGCCACAACATCGCCTAGTTAAGACAAATTGGTCCCACCAAGTAACTGCATAGTCAATGAACGCTTCGATGGCAACCTTCACCTTCTTCTTTTCGGAAGAGTAATCACAATCGAATACGTGCTCAACATTTTTTTCCCATTGAATGTACGCCTCGGAATCACTCTTACCTTGAAAAGATGGTATAGTCAATTTCATTGAGCTAAGGTTTCGATCTTTGCCATCTCTTTCTTGACCAATATATCCTCGGCTAGATGTTTCCAATCTGACCCTCGTCCCATACTCTCTCCTTGATTTTGTAGCGTTCACACTAAAATTTCCATCACGAGCTAATGTATAACTGGTTGGTGAACATCACGTCACACGTATGGCCCTCGAACATGTTGATCTTTGCGTAGTTCCGTTAGTTGGGTAACAATTCCTTCCATCCGATCTTGGAGTTCCTGGAAGCGTTTTTCCATTGACGACATCCTACGTTGCTCAATTCTTGCACCTTTATAACCGGCCTTCTCGGACATGATCAAAACAATTTTTTTTCTTTTTTTTGACACTAATAAACCCTAACTTGGGCTGGAAGGAACTCTAAACAAGAACAAAATTCGATTTTTTTTCTTTTTTTCTTTTTTTCTTTTTTTAGACAAGAACATACCCTAACTTGGCTGGAAAGATCTAAATAAAAAATAAAATTCGAATTTTTTTGAATATTTTTTTTACGAAGACTCTAAATAACACAACTCAAGAAAAGATGAGATATACTAGAAGACTCAACAATAAATAAAGATAGGTAAAACCTGTTTTGGATGTTGGCTCTAGTTACGAACTGATACGAACCCGTAGAACTCGTTACGAGACCCAATACCTTACGCGGAAGCAAGATCGAAAACACCAAAACACAAAGATTCAAGTTTGGCGGTAACACGGAATAATGACTACATAGCTATAAAGAACTAGAAACCATTATTATCAAGGTGGAATATTGACCCCGTGGTTATAAAGAACCATGAACCAATATTACCTCGCTAAGAAAGTTACAAGAATCCACTTGTAAAATCCCGAAGTTGTTGTAGAACAACGAAGGTGAAATAACTCTCAATATACTCAAATAATCATTAAAATTCGTCTGTTAAAATAAGCCAAATTGGCAACCTATTTATAAGTGCTAAAAATACTCATTTTTCACAAGGAAAATGACTCCTACCTAATCTATAATAAGGGAACTTATAAATAAGCAAATCATAACCATAAAATAATTTAAAATAATAAGAACATAATAAATCCTAAATTAAAAAAGTGCATCATTAAATTAAGTAACTTGATCTTCAAGTCGACTTCCCGATCACCCTTCTAAACTCGCGTAGACATTGGGCTGTGCACGTACATGCACTTAAAGCTCAATTTCGACACTGTTCGACTTTGAATATCTCTTCACTCAAAACATGAAAGTTGTAGATCTTTCAGTTATCTTCTTGAATCATTTTGAATCAACTTAAATGGACTTTAGATGCAATATTTATAACGAGAATGGTAAACTCTGCCAGAATAGGCGAGAATCTCGGATGCATGTAATTTGACTTGTCCAACGAATTCTTCTCTTTCTTTTCTTCCAATTCCAAACCATTGACATCTCAAATATTCGATTCAAGCCTTTCTTCTCCAAGAAAAACTTGAATAGCCTCTTTAAACTCGTACGCTTGCGCTTCTTCCAATTCTTCATCTATGAGCTTGCTAGGATCGTATCAATATTACACATACATATATTAGACATGTAATAAACATATACTATAAAAACATACTAGGCATACAATAAACATATAATATAAAAATATATTAGACATATAATAAACATATATTATAAATACATATTAGACATACAATAAACATATATTATAATAACATCAGTATCGTAAAACTTTGACAATCGCCCGTCTGGGACATCAAATGAGTCCGCCATAATTTCTTCAAAATCAATTGAGTAGAAAGGCATTGGCTCGTACAAGTGAGGCTGGCTTTCGGCTGGTGCCACTAATGGCATATTAGGAGGAACATTGGCAACATTCTCGTCATCATCATGATTATGGTCCTAGTCGACGTTGTCGTCATCTTCTTGATCGGATGGTTTTGAGTCAACAGGAGGATCGGCCCCAACGAAATATCCCGACATGTCTGTAAAATCTCCTGTTAGCTCATATGTATTGAGGTGTGGGACTTCTCTCATTGTGCTCGTGTCCCCAAAATTTCCACCACCAAAATTTATCGCAGGTGTAGAAGTTCCAACACCAAAATTCGTAAATTCCATGCTAGAAAATTCTTGTGTGGCAGCAACCACTTCCGGACTCAAGTGTGAGACTGTGTTGTATGACTCATTCAGATCGAAAGTTAATTGTGGAGGCGGTGCATTATTGTATAATGGTACGATTTGAACAAAAATGTCCATTGAATCATTCCATTCTTCCCGATCAAGAAACATTTCTAAATCTTGATCCATACTAATTTCACAAAGCATTGATTTAACCCTATCCCCATTAAGCGAAAATGTTTTTCCCGAACTTATAAAATGAACCTAGTATTTTCTATTTCGAATCGTTCATACAAATTCGATAATATTAGTTGGAAAGAAATATTCCTTTTAATTCGAAAAACTGCTTTGTAAGCGTATTCCACCGACCAATCATCTTGAATATATTACCCTCAATATACACGATTACTTATTAGGTGCCATTAAATTCAGCTATTTGTTTTGGTAAAGAAAATATAAATAATTAAAAAAATTATTATCAAACAATGTTATTAAAATTCTTTTAACTATATACAAATCTAAAAACCAAACAACATAATTATATTATCATAATAATTATATTAGTATCACATTTTACACAATGAATAACACGAAATTAGTTTTTAAAAAGCATTATAAAATACGTGAAATTAATATATGATTGATCTTGAACAATCCCACGACTTTTCGGACACTACTCTATCCTCCCGTTCAATTGCAATCTAACAAAAAAAAATAGTACAACTTCTTAATTTTCACACAAATAAATTCGAAAACACATACTATTATATCTTATTGTAGCAATAATGTTCCAACAAAAAAAAAAAAAAAGAGGTTGAAAACTAACTAATTTTATAGAAACGGAACTACGAAAGTAAATTACCTACAAATATTTCATTAAATATAATAAATGAAAGAAAATTTATTTATTTATAAAAAAATAACTATATATAAGCAATAACTAAATAAATAAGAATATATTTAGTAATAAATAGGTTCAATTTATTTATTACTATATTAAGAACTATGTTAAATAAAATAAATATAGCAATAAATGAAATGTCAAAACCGAAATATATTAAGCAATTTAATCAATTTAATTATAAATAAATATAATAAAAATGGGTTTTTATATAAATAAATAACTATATATAAGTTCCCGTGTTTAATATATATATATATATATATATATATATATATATATATATATATATATATATATATATATATATATATATATATATATATATATATATATATATATATATATATATATATATATATATATATATATATATATATATATATATCAACTCACGAATTAAATTGCTAAACATAAATTTAATTAAATTTTAATTACAATTTAAAATTAAGCAACCACTGTCATTAAATTGGTATGTTTTTTCAACCCACGCACTATAAGATAACTCCACAAATACAAAACGAAAAAATGCATTCAAATTTTTACATATTAAAATGAAAAAAATTAAATATACTAAAACATATTAGAACATACCTTCGTATATTTACTTTTACCTTCTGCAAAAAAAAATTAAAATAATTCATACTAAAATTGGTAAAAGTTTTTCAAAAAAAAATTAAAAACAAAAATTAAAACACTAATTAAATATACATGTATTTTATAATTTTTTTATGCATAACTGAAAATATATAAATAAATAGATTAAGTTAATATGACAATATAATAATAACCAGATGTTTTAAAAAAAAAAAAAAAAGTTATTAAAATTTTCTTTTGCTAAGAACATAAAAAAGTGGGGGGCTCGAGACTAACCTGTTTGGAAGGAGTGTGGAGAAATGGAGAAGAATGCGACTTATTAAGCCAACCTCCATCTCACCTGGTGAAATAAAGGCAACAGCTCGTTACTACCTACATGTACAAATCGCCTCTGCCAGAGGTGTTTTCTGCTTTTGCATAAATCGCCTCTGCAGAGTACAATCTAGGCCCCGTGACTTCTCAGCACCGATCTCGACCATTCCTTTTCCTCCTCCACATCGCAGCCGTTGATCACTACCAAACAAAAAAGAAAATAAGCTGTTTTATTTTTGCACAATTCCCGATGTGTCAGTTTTGGCCAGAAAGCGCCTCTTGCATAGAAAATTTACACCATTTTTGTAAATTACGGAAAAACCACACCATTTCTTTTATTCATTTCCACTGTTACACCAATTGTGTAAATAACCCACGTTATCTACACAAATTGATATGAGCCAGCCATGCATCGAAGTTAATGCCGAGCTAAGCAAAGTGCAAACTCTCAGTGTGAATGTTGATGAGATGGCGGTGCCTAGAGAGATGCTTCAATCATTCTCTACACAGAGGTTGAACGCATTGGAACTTCAAGCTACAAAATACTCGCGTTCATATCCACTTCAATGGATGCTAGATAGTGTGTTTGGCGATGTGGTGCAGAGATGTGTAAGTTCGGTACCAAACAGAGAGATCGATCTTGTTTATACTCCTTGTGATATTTGTCCGAATTCGAGGACGAATCCTTTTAAAGAGGGGGAGAATGATACGATCCGCACAAGGTACAAGACAAATGATTGGAAGAAGAGAAAGCGAGTGAGATTAATGGAGCCGTTCGTGTTGGGATTGAAGAATAAAGGCTTGAATCAGGCCTTTCAAGAGTCCGTGGTTTGGAATTGGAAGAAAAGAAAGAGAAGAATTCGTTGGACAAGTCGAATTCCATGCATCCGAGATTCTCGCCTATTCTGGCAGAGTTTACCATTCGATCTATAACTCTCGCATCTGAAGTCAATTTAATCCGATTGAAAATGATTCGGAAAGCTAACTGAAAGATATACAACTTTCATGTTTTGAGCGAAGAGATATTCGAAGTGGAACAGTGTCGAAATTGAGCTTTAATTGCATGCACGTGCACAGCCCAATGTCGCGAGTTAAGAAGGGTGACCGAGAAGTCGACTTGAAGATCAAGTTATCTAATTTATTTATGCACGTTTTTAATTTAGTATTTATTATGTTTTTATTATTTTAGAGTCTTTTATGGTTAGGATTTGCTTATTTACAAGTTTCCTTATTATAGTATAGGTAGGAGTCATTTTCCTTGTGAAAAAGGAGTCTTTTTAGACCTTATAAATAGGTTGCCAATTTGGCTTATTTTAGAGGACGAATTTTGATGATTTAATTGAGAATATTCTCTTTGGTTCTTTAAGAACTCTTCGAACATATCGGTGGATTCCGTTTGTTCACCCCGACTTACTAATCGATCTTTCACAATCGATTGTGGCGTCTTCACATACCAAGGTTCTTGCCTCTTTATAGGCAACGGGTCGCGGTTCCACCCTTTGAATCTTTGTTTTTGGATGTTTTCGATCTTGCTTCCGCGTAAAGTATTAGGGTCTCGTAACGAGTTCTACGGGGTTCGTATCACAAATGGTATAACAATGTCACCTTTTTACGCAAATGGTGTGTTTGTTTTTTGTTTTTTTTTTTTGTTTACACAAATGGTTTAAATCTCCTTTGAGAGAGGCAATTTCTGAATGATTCTGATACCTAAAATCGTCTCTGGGAGTGGTGATTTCACCTAGAGTCAAAAAGCGCCACTCCCAAGTGAGATTTTATCATTCATCCTTTTTTTTTTTTTTTTTAACTGAAATCGCCACTTCCAAGTGCGATTTTATTAATTGTTTATTTTTAAATCCAAATTTGTTATTTTTACTTGTTTAAACTTTTTTGTTTTTTAATTGAGAATATTTTTGAAAAAATACATAAATGTAAGAATACATAAAAGTCAGACACACAAATGTCAAACACTACAAAACATGCAAACACTACTATCCATGTCAAACAAATAGAACAAAATATGTCAAATACATCAATGCCAAACACTTCAAATAAAATGCATCAAAGATGTTCAGTGGTCCCACATCCACGCGGGACGCCAGTTTCTACGTTTTCTACCCATTGGTTCTTGCTGAATGTCATCTCCAGTAGAGTCGGCAACAAAGTTCTCCTGTAATGATCTTGAGGTGATGGAGAAGTGACAGGAAATGTGAGAAACATTAAAATGCATATACGGAGACTTGCAGTTGTCACCATGTAAGTGTCCCAAATTATTGAGATCCAACAAATCAGTCCCAAAATACATGTTCGTAGCAGACTGTAAAAGAGTTAGTGTCATATCCAGTAGGAATGTGGTCGGGATACACCAAATAGTTATACAAAATAGTACAAACCTTTAGCTAATTTTCTTTATAAAGTACGAGTGATAAAAAATATTACATAAATGCATAAAGAAAATGTATTTTACCGGTAACAAATTAGGTGTGATAACCTAATAATAAATTACATAAACTATAAATATATTTACAAGTAGGGGTGATAATTAGAACCGAATATACAAACTTTACCGATTCAAATTCCAGTATTTCTGAATGTGGAAAAACATTTTGCTTCCAAATTTCCGAACTTTTTAATTTCGATTTTTTTTACCATAATTGGATTACATATTAGATTCCGATTTTTATTTCAATTTTAGTTTTCAAAAATAATTATGAAAATTCTAATTTATTTCCATAAAATCACACTTATAAGTATACTATGTATTTTTATTATAGCGGACTAAAAGATTAGAGATTATGAATTCCGCCCAGGCGGCGAATATATGCAAACCCACAAATTTCTTTGTTCAAGACCACCAACATAAAAATAGTAATTTACCCTTGGTGAAATTATAGACCAAATTAAAAACACAAAACATAAAAAAGAAAAAAAATCATTTTCTTTGTGCAAGACTAAATAAAATAAACGTACAAACACACCCATTATTTCACAATTTAAAAGTCTCCTCCTCCTTCCAAGAACCCTAAACACCAAAGCAACAAATAAACACCAAACATTGACAATGGAGGCGGAAAACAAGGAGATGGTGGTTTATAAGGATGGAGATCGTAATAAGATATGTGTCAACCGTTTATTTTAGCTTGTGTGTCTTTTATGTTTATCTTTTTATTTTAAAAATCGCCGATATCAGAAATTTGTATTCACAGTCCGAGTTTTTCAAAAATAATCAGTATAAACGTGCCGATTTTACAAACAAAAATCGGTATTATAGTGCCGTTTTTTCCAAAAAAAAAATAGGTCTGAATATGCAGACTTTTTCAAAACTAATCGGCGCGTAATCAGTATTATAGTGCTGATTTTTCCAAAAAAAATCGGTATGAAATGCCGTTTCCCCAAATCCGATTTCAATCTCAAAATTTAATCCTAAACCGACCGAATCATTGCAACCCAACAAGAAATAAATATAGATTAATGTTCACCACACATATTTATCAAGGAATCGATGATCGAGTCATGTTTTCGAATTTACTAACAAGTTTAGTATAAAAAACTTGTTGGTGGGGCGGTGGTGGTGGTGCGCAAGTGGTGGGTTGTATGTCGGCGTCGGCGCGGTGGCGATCTCTCTGGTCGGCGTCGCGGCGATGGTCGTGCAACGGCGGAGGCGGGTCGAATATATTTTTTTTTAATTTCTTTCTTGGTTGGTTTTGAACAAATTAAAAATAGGAATATGGGGTTTGTGTTTGTATTTTGTTAGTATATATGGATGAGGGCATATTTGTCCTCTTTGGTCTTGATATAAGAAAATTACATAAATTTATGGGCTTGAACTAATGAACCCTTTTTTATGTGTTTGAACAATGAAAATACTGGGCTTGCATATATCCGCCTTCGTCACAAAATTTTTGATTTTAGAAAAAAAAATTTCATTCCAATTTTTGAGAAGCCAATTTAAGATTAAAAAAAAACGAAATTGAAATTAGTTTCGTAATTCTAGAAAAAATAATAAAAAATAGGGTAAATTCCAGGCCCCCCTGAAGTATCATCAAATAACTCACACACCCTTGTTGTTTTCGGAATTACTATAAACCCCCTGATGTATTGCTCCGTCTAACAGTTACCCCCTTACGTCCCTCGGACTAACAGAATCTTCAAGATTCTACGGAATATTCGTTTTCAAATTCTAGATATGCCTCTGTACACGTGTCCCAGTGAGCAATTGTTTTTGTAAGACTATTATACCCCAGAAGGGGCTAATTGTAATATGTTTAATTTTATAATTACAAAAAATTTCAAATTTTAATAATAAAAAAAATTAAAATTCTGACCGTTTTTTTATAGCCGTGTACCATGAGGGGTTAATTGAAATTCAAAACATTCCAGAGGGGGGAATTGTAATGTCTGTACAAAAAAAAAAAAAAAATTGCCGTTTTCCATCACCCCTTATATAAGTGTCACCATGTGTTCAATCTTTTTGTTAACTCAAAGTCATTTCATTTTTGTAATTATATGGTCTCCTCAAGTAATAATTTTCAAATCAGTGGCGTGCGTTACAAGAAGTAGAAATGCAAGCGGTCGAATTGTGGAAAAAAAACTACTATCATGATCTCGGAAACAAGTTTAAATGCGGGAAGGTTATTTTATTGTTGTTCCGAGCACGGTTTCTCTCACTGGTGTGACCCCTTTGACGGCCAGCAAAACTGTTCACACAACACCACGAAGGACTTTCATGATGAAAGTGAAGCAACTAGTGCAAAAAAAGAATCTGAAGTGAAATTTGAGGAACCTGCCAATGGAGTAATTCATAGACTAATTGTTTTAAACCTAGCAATATTTGCATTTTATGTATTATGCCAAAAATTTGTGCTTATATTTCACTAGTGTAACAATCAACATAAAGGAAACTTATATTTTCAATAAACACAAATTTCCAACTCCACAAGAAAACCACAATATTCTAATCCAAACTGACTTACAAACTTGTTCACAAACAGAATATAAACAAAGATTCCCAACTACACAAAAAACCACAATATTCTAATTCAAAGTGACTTACAAACTTGTTCACAAACAGAATAATGACATCAGTTGGCCTAAATAATAACAAAACAGGCCTCTTACGCTTCCAAAAACATGCCTAATCAAGTACTTAACAAAACATATCTCATTATACACTTAATGTCATTCAAACATGCCTAATCAACAGTAAAACCTCATCAAAGAAAGGTTATCTGCACTCATCTCGGGAAGAAGATGATCATATTTAGTGGTCATGGGGTTGCCAATAGCTATCCTACTCTCTGCCTCATTCTCCCTTCAAATTCATCATCAAGTTTAGATGTTGGAGCTGTCCTGGAAGTTGATGTTGTTGCCTTGGAAGGTGGCTTCCAAACTAGTTGCGAAGATGCCTTAGAAGCTGTTTTAGTTGTTGTTCCCTTGGAAGGTGGTGTCTTGGAAGTTGTTCCCTTGGAAGGTGGTGGCTTGGAAGCTGTTTTTGTCATGGAAGGTGGCCTTACAGCTGTTGCCTTGGAAGGTGGCTTAGAAGATGTTGATGATGTATTGAAAGTTGTTGCCATTGAAGTTGCTTTTGAAGTTGCCTTAAAATGAGCTTGAACTTAGACAGTGGGGCCATCAAATTGAACAGTGGGGAAATCAACTTAATATATGAGCTTGCTTGAACTTTGATGGACGTGCCTTCAGCTTGTAGATCACCCTGAATATTTAACTGACAATAACGAGAAATTACTGTTCAAAATATATACATCATATTCAAAAAATAACTCTTATCTTGTAAATACACCTTGTGTACTTTCTTTCTTTTGTGGTTAATGGCAGTATTTGATGATTTTCTCTTGCCAACTATGCTTGACTCAGCAACTTGTGACAATGGAATTTCAGCTTCAGGATTATTGGATGCTTGGAACTGGCTGTCATCTTCAACATTTGCTTGCAATACAAACAACATCACCAAATGCAAATCAACTAAACAGTCTTAAAATACAAACAACATCGCAAATCAACTAAACAGTAACATAAAACTAAAAAAAATGAAAAGTCTAATAACACATTTACCTCAACAGTAGAAGACCTTGGAGATCCTTTGCAAGTTCTGATATTGTGCCCCAAGCCATTATACCTTTTGCATCTTACAACATAAGACCTCTTTGTAGTTTCCCCCTCATTTGGTGCTCTTCTTCTGTTTTTCTTTGGCCTGCCAGGTGGCCTCCTATAAGTTGACGCAACAAATATTGTAGAGCAACAGTGGTGTCTTCTGGCCACAATTCAGAACTTGCAATGGCATGAATGTGGTGACTGTAAGTGGTGAGGTACTGTAGTTTAGACAAATTGTTGTGAACATAATCCTCTATGTTTTCCCTTCTGTACAGAATCCCCAAAATTGCATGCTTACAAGGGATTCCACTCAGATCCACCTGACACTCACAAGTTCTGTTAGATAACTTAACAATGAAAAGTTGGTTATCTTCCTGAACTTGGAATTCATTGTCACCTGCAACAAAGAAACGAAATTTCCTAGCCTCTAATCTCTCATTGTTCAACCTTATCACTACATTTTTAGGAAGATCAGTTTTCCACCTAATTCTTTTTTTCCTCCTTATTATCAGCCTGTTCATGAACTTTGCTCTAAGTTCATCTAACAAATGAAAGAAATTCTTAAGCCTAAGTTCAACTATCCAATTATTAAAAGACTCAACAATGTTATTAGTGACATGATCATTCTTCAATCTCCTATCATATCCGTCGTAAAAAAACCCACAAAAAAATCGAATGTCAACTAATGATGAAATTAACTAATGCTGAGTCAGTTAACCAGAGCTTTGACGACCCGCCGCCGGGAAATAAAAAACAAAAAACAAAAGAAAAAAAAACAAAAAACAAAAGGAAAAAAGGGCAAATTCCAGTTTGCCCCCATACTTTGGTTCGGTATCACTTTACCTCCTTCTACTCATGATTGCATCGATTTGTCTCCCTGCACTTGAAATTTTTTCTCAATGTGGCCTCGCTGTTAGTTGTCTAATATTTGACCTTAAACCAATTTGATCTAAGCTTTGAAATTACAAAAATGCCACATTGAGTTAATTTAAAACCAAACTTAGCATGATCTAGCATAAATTAATTGCAAATTTTAAATACAAAATATTCAGCAAAAGTAATGCACAAATTGTGATTCCTAGCAATAATTCGCTTCTAAGTTCCGTTGAAACGAAAGCTAACCAAACATCTAGTCCTCATCACAACAAAACAAGCAATCTCATCATCAAACATTGGTCATCTCTCATCATTACAACTCACCGATGCATTGGACTCCAACAATATTTTTTTTAAAGCAATAAAAACAACAAAAAGAAAATAAAACCTAATGCATGCAAACTAAACGCAAATAAATGACTAATAAAATAAATATTTTTCCACCCCCAAACTTAGAATTTCGTTGCCCTCAACAAAATTAGAGAAACGTTGAAGGATAGAAGCACCTGACTAATAGGAGTCGACGTGATCGGGGTGCTCCTCTCCATCTCTCTCACGCTTCTCGTCATCGGAAAGCTCTAGCACGGGCTCAAGAACCGGTGCCGGTAAAGGTCCCGGCTCCACACAATCGGGCGTCCCACAACCCAAGTGCCGTACTATGGCTTGTAGCATCTTTCTTGACCACCTTTGGAGCACCTCCCCGTGTTGACCTTGCGCTCAAATTGAAGTTCAGTTCGATTCATTTTAGTGCTAAAAAACTTGCACAAAAGAGAAAGAAATAACCCACAAATCTTAAAATTTATTTAACCCACCACACCTTCCCCACCTAATAATAAAAATATTTTAATAATAAATAATGAGTACAACATAATTTTATTTAATATTATAAAACGTTTGTTAAATTTAATAAGTGGCTTCACAAATTTGAGAAGCAAAAGATAGAATTTAGCAAGTTGTTTTATTAACATTATGTTCTTGGTTTCAACATAGTTGTGCATAAAATATAAATTATAGGTTAAGACAAAACTGTTCAAGATGCTCTAATAATCACCATATCTTTCACATTTCACATAATAAATGAGGTAAACTGTTTCAAGTGAGTAGTGAGACAAAGAAAAACAATCCGTAGGAATGTAAGTAAAATCATGTGTGATCGTCGAGAAGCTAAAATCATAAAGAGCTTGTTCTAGGCAACACCCATGCCGAAAAAATTGTGTCTACAATTAAAATATTTTTCATTACCAAATTTTTATATAGAAGTCATGTATTAAATGCAATGTTAACATCTAGGTTATATAAATTCCCACCAAAGGTAATAAATAACAACTAAATAATTTAGAATACAGAAGAATGTGCAATATGCCTAGAGATTTTGGAGATAATTTATTAGGTGAGTGTTGAGTGTAATAAACACACTGAAATTCATCAGTCTTTCATTAGAAATATGCTCGTGTTGTGTGTGTTTAGTGCATTAATTGTGTCCATTTGTTCATCTCACGTGCATTATGGAGCACCCGATTCGGAGTATCAACTATGCTCATGTGAAATATGCTCATGTTGTGTGTGTTTAGTGCATTAAAGTTGCTAGGCTTTATCTATGTGCAAAAATGTTAAGTGTACAAATGTGCACAACAAATGTTAAGCGTACAAGAAATCCTCAAATACCATACAAAATACAAACCATGATAATTCAAAATTAAACAAAACAACAAAATACTCCCACCTCAAAAGAAAAATAACGAGCGGATACAATCCTCTAACACCATACAATTACAAACAACGATAATCCGTAACTAAACACACCAAGAAAAAAGAAAGTCTTAAGATAACAAACTGACCAAATGCAAATTTTTAGTCCTCCAACATACAAGGCTACTGTTATAGGTCACAAAATTAAGGTAATCTTGATCTTCAACTCCAAGGTACGAAATAGTGTTCTCGAAGTCGCATATGGTCAAATCACACTCACCGTCTTCAAATACAATCTCGTCGTTATTAGTAAACATATCCGGCATAACGACTCCAACATCTATTACAAGTGTATAGATTTGTCCAAGAACTCACCACTCCATACTCGTTCATTACACACAAGTGACAGTTTTTGAGCCAAAAATAGTGATCCGACAGATGAAATACAAGCATAGAAAGATACCCTTTATACACTCTAATGTGTTCGACCAAGTTTTCCCCATCGACTTTATAATTAGGTAATCCTATCTGTCGGAACACGTCTTCTCCCATATGGTACGCCAAAATTATCGAGATACGCTCGTCCCCATTTCTGTAATTCCCCTTCCAATGAACCAAATCGCGCATCAAAACTTCCAATTTTAATTCAATGATTTCCCATGGAAAGTAATCCACTTCTAGATTCTTCCACGAACTTGCGACCATTGAACAAACCTCGATTTTACTAGTTGCCTCATCTTCCTCATCACTTAGGATAGCAATCCTAATAATGAACTAATCGTTCATTTTTTCTTAATACCCAAATCCTAAAGCAAAATCAACATCACCTTGGTACGATAATTCAACACCATCAAATATTGGGTTAGTTACGGTCTTGTATTTTCTAATGGAGGGGTTACACAAATTCAAGGTGCTACCAAAACTATTCGCATCAGTGAAGCACATCACGCCATTACAAGAACTAATTATGATGAAGCTCATATCACGAAACTCAGAAGGAATTTCGAATTCTAGGGCCTGATCGAACGTTTCATCACAAAGTAATGTGAAGGCACTCTCGTTTGTACGGTCTAATGGCACATAAAGAAGATAGTCTTTACCTTTCGAAGTCTGGATTTGAAAGGGCTCTTTTACGAACTGCGGTTCGCGGATTATGTTCTTCCAGTCTTTGCAGATGCCCTGAAACTTAGCTAGGGCTTCGGCTGGAAGCATCGAGAGGAGAACTATTATGATATGTAACGGAAGATCAGTTGTATCCATTTGGGCGCGAAATAATTACGAAAAATGGAGAAAAAAAAAACGAACAAAAATCGATTTAACACTGTTATATTTGTTTATGGAATGGTTAGGACTGTTGTTCTATTTGCACAAAAACAAGAAAATATAGCACTAGGGTTTTGATTGAACAATGATTATGAATATCGTAAAAGACCCTCAAATAAGAATGTAACAATATTTGAATTGATCGAAAATTGTAATGTTGGTTGCAAAATGTAAGGTAAAACTAATTGAATTACGTCATAATTGTTTTTCCATTTGGAAATATAATGTATCTGGACATGATTAACAAGTTTATAGCTGCATTTAAGAGGTTTCTGCCATTTGTAATAAAATCCTATCTAGCAATGTATGAAGTTGGATGCAACTAATTTATTACATGAACCGATAGTCTAAAAAAATTCAAATTTAGATGTTTTAACATAAATTTGAATGATTTTAAGGTTTATTATTACCATATACAGTTCTTCCATTTCATACATACTAAATTTGATATAAAAATTTAAATAAAGATAGGTTACGATGTAGGAATTATCATCAAGTGATGAAGAATCGATTCAGATAATAGATTCTCAGCATTCTTTAAGCTACATACGCATTCTAAGTTATATACATACTAATGCAAAATCTAGGTTAAATTTATCATTTCCATTAACAAATTACGGGAAATACTCGAAGAAAACACGTGCGGACGTATAGAAACATATGGGTACAAATTATTCATTTAATATGACCGATATCATACATAGATCGTTTAGTTATTAAATTGTTTCCATATTCGATTAAAACTTATCAAAAGGGAGATGTAATAGGCTACATAAATTATTAGGTCGACATGAACGTACTATAGTAGTACATTTGCTGTTTAAGTAAAATTTTCGAATATCGTAATGTCTTCATTTAATATTTTGTTCGGGGTACAAAATTTTACTAGTTGTCTCATCTTTTTCATCACTTATGATAGCAATCCTAATAATCTTGTAACCGTTCGTTTGTTCATAATACCCAATCCCTAAAGCAAAATCATCATCACCTTGGTACGATAATTCAACACCATCAAATATTGGGTTAATTACGGTCTTGTATTTTCTAATGGAGGGGTTACACAAATACACGGTGCTACCAAAGCTATTCGCATCAGTGAAGCACGTCACACCATTACAAGAACCGATTATGATGAAGCTCATATCACGAAACTCATAAGGAATTTCGAATTCTAGGGTCCGATCGAACGTTTCATCACAAAGTAATGTGAAAGCACGCTCGTTTGTACGGTTCAATGGCACATAAAGAATATAGTCTTTACCTTTAGCAGCCTGGATTTGAATGTGCTCTTTAACGAACTGCGGATCGCGGATTATGTTCTTCTAGGCTTTGCAGACGCAATGGAACTTGGCTACGGCTTCGGCTGGAAGCATCGAGAGGATAACTATTATGATATGAAACGGAAGATCAGTTGTATCAATTTTGGCGCGAAAGAATTACTCAAACAGAGAAAGAAATAAAAAGAAAAATCTATTTAACCCTGTTCTATTTGTTTATGTAATGGCCATGACTGTTCTATCTGCACAAAATATGAAATATATAGCACTAGGGTTTTGATTGAACAACGATTCTGAATATCGTAAAAGGCCCTCAATTAAGAATATAACGATATTTGTAAGGCTCGAAAAATTATAATGTTGGCTGCAAAATGCAAAGAAAAACTAATTGGATGACTCATAATTCTTTTTTCCATTCGGAGTTATAATGATTCAGGACACGATTAGCAAGTTTATAACTGCATTTAAGAGGTTTCTGCCATTTGTAATAAAATCCTATCTGGCAGTATATGGAGTTGGATACAACTAATTCATTACATGAACCGATAGGGCAAAAAAATTCAAATTTTGATGTTTTAACATAAGTTTGAATGATTTTAAGGTTTATTATTTTTATGAGAGGTAGAGGTTGCTCTAATATAATTACCATATACAGTTCTTCCATTTGATACATCCTAAATATAATATAAACATTTAAATAAAGAAAGTTTACGATGTATGAATTATCGTCGAGTGATGAAGAATGGATTCGGATAATAGATTCTCAACAATGTTTAAGCCACATACTCATTCAAAGTTAGGTTAAACTTGTCATTTCCATCAACATTTTACGTATAGGAATTATTCAGTGCTCAATCCAACTTGATTATCATGTGTACTTACGCCATTTACAAATACGGCTTCGTGTCTCTCTCTCTTTCTCATATATATATATATATATATATATATATATATATATATATATATATATATATATATATATATATATATATATATATATATATATATATATATATATATGTTTATTCGTGACAAAAATTTCAAAACGTAATTCTCATATTTCAATTGCTTCACAGAATCTCATATACATTCCCTCATTTTTCGTCTTCAACTTCACCAAGATTACTTCAACGAAAAAATGATGACTAGTCACAAAATTCTTAGATGGTCTTTATCGGCTGAAAAAGAGATCAACTGGAATTCCAAAGGGGCATTTAGCGTTTTATAGCGGAGAAAGTGAAAAGAAGTTCTTTCGTTATTTCATTGTCGTATTTGAATCACCTTTCGTTTCAAGAATTGCTATGCCAAGGTGAAGAAGAATTTGGATTCTATCATCCGATGGGTGGCCTTACTATTCCTTGCACATAAGAGTTTTTCATTGATGTCACTTCTCATTGGAGAAAAGCATGATACACATATGATAATAGGTCTTAGAGCAATACAATTTATGTTAGCTAGTTTCTCAACATAGAGAAGATACATAGTTTGTATTTACATTGAAAAGATTTGCACACTCTTGAGCCATTTTGATATGTAATTACATACTTAAAAGTTCTTCATATATTCTATCTTTGACATGATTTCTGCAAGTGCTAATGTAGATTTAATTGGAATAAGTAAAAAAAAAAAAAACAAGAGTATTATCCCACATCGATAACAAACAATTTAGATAGTGATCTACGGAGTTACATAAAGAGAAGAAATGTGGCTAAAGAAATCACGTAAATGTGGTGAGGTGGTGGAGCGAGGGTGATGGTGGTGGTCTGATTTGGAAAGAGAAGTCAGAAGATGCAAATTGTTTTCTTTTATTCTTTTTTCCTTTTCTTTTTTTCTTTTTCTTTTGTTTTTTGTTTTTCTTTTTTTTTCATACTAAAACCACTGTGAGTCGGTGAAATTGCCCCTTAATTCTCACGTGTGTATCGCACGTGTGTCTCATGCGTGTATTGCACGTGTGCAATTCCAGGATCTTTTTGGCCAAAAGTATACATTTTAGCCATCAGTGCAACAAATTAATAAGTCCAGGTATGAATGGTCGTGCAAATTTTTTTGTATGGGGGCAAATCGCAAAATCAGGCAAAGTACGGGGGGCAAAGTGTAGATAACCATAAGTATAATTACTGTTTTGGCATTCAATATTATTTATGTAGTTAAAAAAGTTTCAAAAAAAGGGAAGGATAAAAAAAGCCAACGCCGGAGACCGGCGGCTGACCGGCCGGAAAAATATTTCAAAACAAAAAAGTTTTCAAAAACAAAATTCTAACACTGGAATCTGGCGGAGAAAAAATATTCTGAAAAAAAAATATTCTAAAAAAAATTCTTTTTTCAAAAAATTATGAAAATGGGGTTAATGTGATATATTTGTTCAAATTTAGGGTCAGTATGTAATATTGATGAAGTTAAACTACAATGGATGAAATTGATAAAAAAATATGTTATAAGGGATATTTAGACAAAAAAAAAGAATATATTTATTTGCGAAACTGCTTTTTATCTGGATATATGTGCATTTAAGTTCTTTGTCATGAGCATGTTTACTGTTCGCCCATGATATTAATGGTTAACAGTTGCAGTTCCCTATTTATAATAGGGGAAAGTACAGTTTGCACCCCTGAACTATAGGGCTAGTCCCAAACACCCCCTGAACTACAAAACGTAACAAAATGACCCCTCCGTTCCAATTTCGTTTGTGGTGTGCTACCGTTGCAAGTTGACTTTCTCCAATTAAATTGTTTTGACATTTTTATCCTTCAATTTTCTATATCTATCTATCTTATATATAAAAAGAAGATATTTTGAACTATAACCCTAAACCTAAACCTAGGGGTATTTTAGACATTTTTATTTTGACAGTTTTTTTTCCTTTTACTTATATTAATTGTTTATTTTTTTTATTTTTTTTCGTACTTTCAATTTTTCTTTTCTCGGTGATTTTGGTTTTCTCTATTGTAATGAAAGTCTTTTTTTTTTCTCTTTTTGTTTTTTTAATTTAAAGGTTTCTTTTATTTTAAATTTTTAATGAAAGTGGTTGCCTATAGATAAGGAATTTTAAACGGGTGAAGTTTTTAGTGATTAGTGGATTCCTATTAATAAGGGATTAAATTGATTCCATAATTATCTTTAATTTTGGTGTTTTATTTTTTCTTATTTAATTGTCTCATAAATTACGGTAATAAAAATTGATTCCATTATTATATTTAATATTCGTGTTTTTTGTTTTCTTAACCAGTTGTCTCATAAATTAAGTTAATAAATAATAAATAAATTAATTAAAATAAAACCGCCGACGATATAAATAAATTATTTGTGATTATTCCATATATACTTCCACATCTACCACTACCATCCTCCACTAATCATTTGGTTTATCATAAAAAAACTCACATAAAAAAGAAAAAAAACATCCTCTTACAAATAATTTACAGTTGTGAGTAAACTAGAGAAAAAGAAGAAGATGACAGAGGCGGTTGAAGGTGAAAATTAGGAAGAAAATTACATATCACACATTTTTTATCAAAGGTGAAAACAGTTGAATCTCGGTTCAATTTTGGAATACTTTTCTTCATTATGTACGTAATTTTGTATGATTATATTCGGTGTTTATTTTTTCCCTTTGTCCATAATTTTCAGGTTTTTGGAAGATTCCGCCATCATATACTAGAAGAAAAAACTCCTCCTCACAAATCATAAAGTAAAGGCTCAAGGTAACAACTTCTTAAATTTGGTCTCCATATTCAATACAATGGGTGGCGTTTTCAACTTTTTTTTTTTAATTAATAATATTTATGATCATTGTTGTTTGTAGTAATCCAGGCATCTCCAACAATTGTCTTGAATAAATTTGTTTAGCTACGGAACCACATCTGGAATCCGTCGAAAGAGGTAATCTAATTTCATATATTATCATTTCGAAAAACAAATTGCAGATTTATGGCATTTGGTATATCTTGAATTAAAAGAGCAACCATTTGGCAGAAGAGTACGAAAAAACATCCGAGAATAAAAAGTAAGAAGAGATTCTCACAATTTCTCTGTCCGAAATTCATACAATTTATTCTCACTCTCTTGAATTTCCTTTTTTCCCTGTATTTTCATCTTTATGTAACCGGCCAAAAAAATGTACCCGTCTCTGTAAATGTATTTCTTTTTCCTCACAAATTTGCACTGTAGTTCTAATTCATTTAGCGGGGTTAGCTGTGCATATAGATTTAGGTAGAAATGTTTGAACCCATCGAACTGCTTTTACCCTCATATGGTGGTGTTTCAGTTATTATTATTAAACAAGTCTGTAGATGTTTATTTAAATTACCTCACTATTTCTGTGTTTTTTGTTGTAGCAGCGTTTTTTCACTTTCTCGGAGAAACATAATCTCCCACTTAGCAACGCAAGTCTACTCAACAGTTAAAATTTTTCTAAGAGATTAGAAACAATTCTCTCATATGTTAACCCCTCAAATCATAAGAAAAATGAGATGTGATACAAAGAAATCTGGGGTCGGGCTGAATAGCCGAAGTCCTCTTTCGTGATCCCGGGTACCTCATGACTCAGGGGTGAGTTTTTTTTTTGTGATTTCTTCTTTTATTTTCGTGTCTCCATAAATTGAGTTACAAGATTCTTGCATTTCGTATATGTCGCGTGCATCGCAAGGGGACCTTGGACATGACCTAAATGACTTCCACTCAACAACTTAAGAAAAATGATTCATAGAACTTATGTCTAAATTTCATGACTGATTCTTATTTCTGCAATGCAGTTGCTGGGGCCATGAGTATTACTATATTGTTGCTCTACTATGAGATTTTTGTCATTTTAGACTCAATTTTGTTGTCGTCATTGTAAGAAATTTGTTTTATGGGACTTGAGATCGTGTACTAATTTTAATAGAGGCATGCTTATCAATCAATTAGAATTGTAGATTACTTCTATTCTTATCCATTGTATTTATGACACAATTTGATACGCAAATGCTATTTGAAGTTGTAGAATTCTCCTCCGTGCTTCCCCAAAACAAGAAGCAAAGATGTCAAAGTAGCCTCCTTAGAAAAAGAAATTCATGCAAAAGTAAAGGAAAACTGAAGCCCGAGCTAAGAATGTAACCAACTTTTTTGCCTCAACTTTTTTGAAAGATACTAGGTTACCCAAGTAGTTCTGCACTAATGGTTGTATTTATGCAGGAAACAAAAGTTAGGTAAAACCTCTATTGTTGTTTTAAAATTTTGAAAACTCCAAGCCAAGTCATACACACGGAGAGAAATTACTGCAAGTACATTGGTACATTTCATTGGGAATAGTTGGTTATAAGTATTATAATCATGTTTTGAGAAAAATGGATTTGTAAGGTTTCTCCATTAAAAGTTTATTTGATAGAGATATTTAAACTTAATCATACATCGAATTGTTTTGGCCATAATACAGAAAATACACGAGATAGTTTCTTGAACTTATCACAAGTTCATTTTGGTTTGTGAATGTATAATATATTCTATGAACTGTATGTTTATTTGTTTTCTTTAACAAAGCTTTATTCAAGGTTCTCTTAACAGGATGATCGTGTGATTTTGCCTCATCAACAAATTGTTTGAATTATATTAAAATTCAATGCCATGTTTTGACATTAGATGCGAATTGGTTCTTTTATTATTTTCTATACTTTTCAAATATTATGCATTCCACTTCTATTTGAAATTAGACTGACACATAAAATTTCCTGCCAACTTTTACAATTTTTTTATGAATAGACTATTGGTATGAATTTTTAGAG
Source organism: Erythranthe guttata (assembly GCF_056151865.1). Classification (NCBI taxonomy): domain Eukaryota; kingdom Viridiplantae; phylum Streptophyta; class Magnoliopsida; order Lamiales; family Phrymaceae; genus Erythranthe; species Erythranthe guttata. The sequence continues at coordinate 9,536,343 of NC_142546.1, read as the reverse complement.
TTTCATGATCCTCCTCTTTAATTTACTGATTTGACAGTTTACGTTTTTATGTATAACTCGATCAATTATTTTGTAAAACTATTTGCATGGTATAAGTAGCACAATCATAGGGGGTGTTGCTTACAAAATCATTATCTTTTAATAATAGACGAATATTATGAATCTTTAAAGTTTTATTGTCTCCTTATAGTTTTTCATTAATTGATACATTTTCGCTCATAACTTTTAATGGACCAATTACTTTAACTAAATAATATTCCTTAAGACAAATATTGAACATAAAATAATAAAGCTCATAACAATAATTAGATGTATGTCAACTATTAAATAATTACTTTCCTCTATTTTGAATTTAACCCCGTGCAACGCACGGGCCATGGTTACTAGTATGTATAAATAATATATACATTTATAGGGGAATCTTGCACCATGCTTACACTAGTTGAGGTTGGGATCGCCGGAACGAGAAATTGAGCAAAACAAGGTTGACAAAAATCTAAAACACACAACAACCGCAACAAAACGACGTTGCACGGCAAGAAGGCCAAACAAACACAAACCAAACACCAAAAAATCGCTTGGAAGGCTTGCGGACCACCGGATCCACACAAACGAAGAAGTCGACAAGGACTAGAGAGAGATTGATAGCGAGGACGAAGCACCACCACAACAAAGTTTGCACTGAAATTCAGAGATTTCGAGGATTTTAGAAACGAGCAGGTTCAGATTTTGATTTTTTTCCTCTTCTACTTTTTTTTTTTTTTTCTGGAACATGACTAATACAGAAGATGATTTATGAGATTTGATTGGGTTTTCCTGGAAAACTTGAAAACCCGACGAGTTTTTGCAGGGAGACAAACATGGGCTTAATCCAGGTTTTGTTTAAGAAAATGCTATTTGCGGTCACAAAATTGCTATTCGCGGTTTCTAACAAAACCCCCCAAAACTTTTAAAAATATCAAAAAACCCCCCAAAACTGCAAATAGCAAAAAAAAAGAAAAAAAAATTCGAAAATTCGAAATCAAGCTTGAAGAAGGGTTGGGCTTCGATTTTTTGATGTAATTTCGACTCTTTTATGTGTAATATGTATTGGGTAGGTCGATTACGGAACCAATTTCATGTTAAAAAGCCCTACAAATCGATTTGTAGGGCTTTTTTTTTCGCAAAAAAATGGTCGGACGCCCAAGATGGGCGCCCAAGGCGTGTACGAACGCCCGTTCCGGGCGTTCGTACACGCCTTGGGCGCCAATCTTGGGCGTTCGACAATTCAAAAAAAAAAAAAAAAAAAAAAAAAAAAAAAATTTGCACTGGACGCCCAACTCGGGCGCCCAAATGCAGCTTGCACGCCCAACTTGGGCGTGCACTGCATAAATGGGCGCCCAAATTGGGCTTTTAGGCGTTTTGGGGGGTTTTCTGATTTTTTTGGAAAGTTTTGGGGTTTTAGTGAAATAAAGTGTTTTTTTGGGGGGTTTTGTCAAAAACCGCAATTAGCAATTTTCAAACCGCAAAAAGCAATTCCCGTTGTTTAAAAGAAGAAGAAAAAATGAGTTGAAGCTTGAAATTTCTACCTTGATAATTTCATATTTATGTAGAAGCTATTATAACACAGGACAGGAGAGGAGAGGAGAGAAGCCATGTTTAAAGAAAAAGAGAAAAAAACATGGCAGAAGAAAATGAAGAAGAAGAAAGAGGAGATAGGGCAAAATTGTGGGTAAAGAAGTAATTTGCACATAAAACTAGCGGTGTTAATTTTTTTTAACATTGACCACAAATCGCACGGGCTATTTTGTTACGTTTTATAGTTCAGGGGGGTGTTTGTGACAAACTCTATAGTTCAGGGGTGCAAACTGTACTTTCCCTTATTTATTATAAGAACATGTGTGTGTACATACAAGAACGTGTATGTATACAGACTCGATATACAGATCTAGCATTATAAGGGTAAAAAGGTCAAAAACTGTTGCAGCTACAAAAGTAATTAAAAAAAGGACAAATTCAACTTGCCACGTCATCATACACAAACGGATATGAAACGGAGGGGCTATTTTGTTACGTTTTGCAGTTCGAGGGGTGTTTGTGACAAAACGCATACTTCAAGGGTGCAAACTATACTTTCCCCTTTATAATATGATGTTATCTTGAAAATAATATGATATTAATTTTGAAACAATATCTTTTGTTCAATTTTTTTCTTTATTTTTTCTTTATTTATATATTTTCTATTAGAACATTATTGGAATTAGTTTTACATTTTCGAAAAAATAACTTTGTTAAAAGTGTTAAATTCGATCCAATCCCTCCAATTTCCACACTATTCATAACTATTATTTCTTTGACCCAAAATGTATTTGATTAAAAGTTTTAGTTTGAACAAAATTCTCGCGTCACGGTATGATTTGCATCCAGATTACACCAAAAAATAGACCATTCGTTTTTCATAGGGTTTTTTTTGTAGTTCTCGATAGTATAGGTGGGTGAATGCGACATTTTTCATAGTACAAAGTGTATTTTACCCTAAAAATATTTAGGTTAAATACAGTTTGCACCCATGTACTATCACCATTGTCGCATATAACCCCTTGTACTATGAAATGCGACAAAACAACCATTGCCGTCCATATCTGTTACAAAAGTTGTCATTTTCAATAGCTGTTAGAAAATTCCAGACCAAAATACCCCTTTGATTGTGTATAAAAGGTGTGCATCATTCTTCATTCATTTGTACTCAATTTCTTCCCAATTTCTTCCCAATTTCCGTTCCGAGCCCATTTATTAACCAAAATTTCTGAACAAATTTTATATTCTAGAAATTATTTTTTATATGCTTTTAAATTTTGAAAATTCATTTTTTAGGTCCGATTCTGGAATCACTTTTGTTTTAATGTACGTGTTCGAATTTTTTTTGCCTAAGTTACATTCATCTTCTATCAAATAAGAGTAAGGGTAAAAAGGTAACTACGCTGCAAAAACTAATACCGTTAAAGTTGTCTGGTAAGGCGAGGGGTTGTTTTGTCGCATTTCATAGTACAGAGGGTTTATGTGACAGTGATGATAGTACAGTGGTGCAAACTATATTTAAGAGAATTTATGGACGTAATGTATTTTTTTAATTAGGAGGTTTTGATAAATGGATTTTTTGTGCATAAGTCTCTAACCAATCATCTTTATTATTCTAGGTTCAAGGGATATATCTCTTTCGCCAATAAGCCCATTCCTTTAATACGTATTATAAATAAATGAAAAACGTATATGACAAAATTACCTCCTACCCTTTACACTCAATTCTTAATTGTAAACCAATTTAATCAATTATGACCACAAAAATCGAATTTTAACTTCTTCTTTTTTTAGAAATTATTTTTTTCCTCCGGTCTTCGGCGTTGACTATTCGATTTATTTTTTTCTATTTTTTTTATTGTCAGTTTTTATGCCGTTTCCGGCGTTGACTTTTTCAATTTTTATTTATTTTTTTTTATTTTTTCTGGTCTGTTTTTTCCGACGCCGATCTCTGACGTTGATTTTTTTTCTCCCGTCTTGTCACGCCCGTCATTAACGTTGACCGTAGTACTGTCATTAATAGTAATTATATTGTCACTGACAGTAAATTAACGTAATTATACTTAGGGATGGCAACGGGTCGGTTCTGGGCCGGGTTTACCTAAACCCAAGACCCAACCCACGAATATATAAACCCAAGACCCGTCCCAACCCGTTTTAGCGTAGACCCAGACCCACCCCAACGCAATCCCTAACTAAACGGTTCCGACTCGTCAGACCCGCTAGACCCATTAACATACAAAAACTTTAATATTTTTTAACTTTTATAACATTTTGCTTGTATACTTTTACGAAATAATTTCAATACTAAAATACAATATTTTAAAAAATCTCTACAAGTGACATAACATGAACAACAAAATTACAATTAATTATATTTAACTTCGATAATAAGTAAAATTCATAATGCAAGACAATTAGCGGTGGTCCACAAGTGATAAATATTACTCACGAGAAATGAGAATCGAAAAATAAAACAGTAAAAATAGGTAAATGAGAATAAACAAGATGGAAATTGATAGTTGGATAAATGAAACTCGAAATTATATATATATATATATATATATATATATATATATATATATATATATATATACGGGTCGGTTCCGGGTCGGTTCCAACAAGACCCGTAACCCGACCCATAATCAATTCGGTTCTAGAAACTTAAACTTATTACCCGACCCAGAACCATTTAGCTGACCCAAACCCGCCCCAAACGGGTCGGTTCCGGGTTCAAGACCCGCCAAACCCGTACCCATTGCCATCCCTAATTATACTGTCGTTAACAGTACATTAACGTAATTGTACTATCGTTGATAGTATATTTATGTAATTGTACTCTCGTTGACAGTACAATTAAAGTCAGCTGCAATATTTTTTTATTTGTTTTCATTTTGTTGATTTTTTTTTTTGGACATAAATATTACTGTTTGGGACAGTAATATTATGAATATTACTTTCCCGGACAGTAATATTACTAATATTACTGTCCCAAACAGTAATATTATTGCATGAGACATTAATATTACGGCCGGAGACAGTATTATTATTGTCCAACACAACATAATTGTAGGCCAAGACGATAAAATTCATTTATACAGTAAAATTACTGTCTTAGACAGTTAAATTACAGTTTCAGACAGTTAAATAACTATTGGAGACAGTAATTTAGCAGTCAAGACAATAATATTAATTAAAATAATGTCTTTTAAGAAAAAAAATTCAAAAAAGAAAAAGTCAATTAACAGTTAAGTTACTGTCTCCGACAATTCAATTACTGTTGGAGACAGTAATTTAGCAGCCAAGACAGTCATATTAATTAAAATATTTTTTTAAGGAAAAAAAAAAGTCAAGTAACAGTTAAATTATTGTCTCCGATAGTTAAATTACTGTTGGAGACAGTAATTTAGCAGCCAAAACAGTAATATTTATTAAAATACTTCTTTTTAGAAAGAAAAAAAAAAGTCAACTTGGGAGACCGGTGGTCAACGGCGGCTGACCGGGGTCTACGGTGTTGGCGGGTCAAAATTGGTGTCAAAATTGAAATAATAGTCAAAATTGGTTAATTGGTGTTAAATTGGGTTGTAAATGATGAAATTAGAGTTGAATTGAGTTTTAAAGAATTCAGGGTAATTTTGGTATATATAAGAGAGTTTTCCTTATTTGCAAATGAGTTTTAAAGAATTCACGGTAATTTTGGTATATATAAGAGGGTTTTCCTTATTTGCAAATAAGTTTGAATAAGACCGTCTTTGATATTTCATATTTGCTTTGTTGTATACAAACATTTTTTTGTTGTTTGTTGATTTCTACTCATGTTCTTAAAAATACTTTTCCACATCATCAAACGAAAACCATGCCAACAATATATGGCAAAAAAACATGAAACCCTGGTGAATTAAATGATATTAGAGTAAGTAGAGGAGTTGTACGGTGAAGGTTTTCCGGCGGCGGTCTTTGAAGAAGAGATAATATTGGTGGAGCTTCTTGAATCGAGGGCTCTCCTCCATAACACCATATCCACCACTTCGTCTTGATCGGAAGTTGTTCTCCAGCCGTTTGACGAAGAGGGTTTACTATTTTGTTTGATGCGTGTGCTCAAGAGAGAAGAAATTAAGGGGAAAAAAACAGGCCCACAAGTTATTTTGTGTTGTAAAGACGAAAAATCCCTAACTTTAGGCATGTGAAATGTCGGAATCTTGACGAATTAGGTGGTTAAATGAGTCGAAACAAAGCGCAAAAATTCCCAAAATATAATCAGGCAAAATGCTATTAACCCTATAATTAAACGTAATTTTCTAGTTTTATTTTTGTTTTAAATTGTGAGTGGTACATGACACTTGTGCATTCAAAATCCCAATACTTTTGACTACATGATAACTACCAATTTAAGTTATCAAGATCTGGAACTTTTTTTTTCATCGATAACAATTAATTTCGATTTTTGACACCACTATAAAGGTAGAGAATGACTCTATCACACTAGTTCACCATCAAACATGGCACCTACCTCATGCTCAATCTTACTTACATTTCTCTTGATTTTGGTTGTTCCTATTAATAGTGTGTCGCCGATATGGGACTTAAAAGATCCAAAAGTTGTATCTATCGCAGAATTTGCAGTGGCAGAGCATAATAAGAAAGCTAATAAAACATTGCGCTTTGTGTCTGTTTTCAATGGAGATTATTCAGTGTATAGTGAAAAACACAACTATCAAGTCTATATAGATTTATCAGCTATAGATAAAAAGGTCACCAATACCAAAAAATATTCAGCATCTGTTTTGTACAGACCGCTACAGAAAAGTGATTCTATGAAACTTGATGACTTCAGCATATTCGAAGGTACGGTTAATTTAGAATTTATGATAATTAATAATATCTTATGATTATGAATATTAAATTATATATACAAACGTACATTTATACCACGATGTGCTAGTTTGTAGAATGAAATAAAATATAAAGTTTATGGTTTTGGTAATTTGGATATGTGTTGCATTTCTTTATAATTGGTTAAAGGATTAAATTCCGCCCCCTCCCCCCCCCCCAAAAAAAAATCTCAATAGCATTGATAGTATTAGGGTTGCAGAGAAAGAAAGAAAATTTAAATATATGATAATTAAATTGTATCAACAAATAAATCCACATTAATTTGTGTAAAAGAGAGGAAAAATTTTATTTTCGGAAAAAAGAAAACACTATCTGAATAGATTTGAATTTTATTAGTGGATTTGCAAATCTGATTTGCAATGATAGTCATTAGAGAAAAAAAATGGAAAATAGTAAATGAAAAATAATAATAAATAATTTTTAATTTCTTTTCTTTTTTTTTTTTCATTAGAATTTCTTAGATTGTCTTAGCATTTCCTAGTTTTTCTTTTTTTTTTTTATCTAAATATATTTTTATTTTTCCATTAATAAATGATATTATATTATTTTATTTGAGAATTTGTACGGGTGATTGCCCAATACTGCATCCCTTTCGGATTTATTTAAATTCATGACTCTGCTAGTGACGAATGTGCACCAAGATTTCTTATACTTTAGCTAAGTAATAAATTAACAACTATCCATTCAAGTTGTCTTTAATATTTTACTAATTTAAATTAAAAAAAATATATAGAATTGTCAAATTTTGTCATATCATTATATTAATATATATAAGAAAGTGGGGCTTAAAAAATATTTGCCGACAAAAATAATACATATACCAAACTCATTTTTATTCGTATACTTCTTGACTTTTAATGTTATTATTCGAAATGAAACAGATTATAAGCCTGGTGGTATGTGGCCGATCGAAGACCTAAAAGATCCAGGTGTGGTATCTGTCGCAAAATTTGCGGTGAAAGAGTATAATAAGAAGGCTAATACACCCTTACAGCTTGTAACTGTAATCAAGGGAAAACAACTTATGGTTGCAGGCTCTATATATTATCTATTGATCTTAGCTAAAGATAAAACCGCTGCATATACCCAAAAGTACGAAGTAGCGGTTTCAGATAGACCGTGGGAGATAAAGGGCGGTTTCGAGCTTGAATCATTTAAAAAACTATCAAAGTTAAATTGGATAGATAGTTTAAATAATTAAAGAAATTCCAATGTTAAATATCAAAATTGAATTATCAATTATTGATTTGATATTTGAGATAATATTTTGATATTGATTAAAATTCTTCTACTCCAACTATGGTTATCAAATTAATTATTAATTGGAAGTTTATGGGTGATTTTGTTTGTAATTGCCACATGTCAATTTGTGATTGAATCTTTAGATCGTTACATTTTTTTTATAAATTTCCAGCAAGTATATTTACATCCCAACAAGTGAATTATCAAAATAGAACCCTCATTTGATAACTCCATTGGAATTAAAAATTTATATATTTTAATGCGAAAATGGTGGTTAAAGGTTTGAATAGCATGTTTGATAATCCCATTGGAGTTGCTATTAGGGAAATTTGACGAAACCCTCCATCAGACATGTAGCCCCAATTTATTTGGTATTTTTAAGATGAATCCAAAAGGTCTTTTATTAATAAAAAATAATTAAGTATGACCATTATATCCTTACTTTATTCTAACAAATTAGGGTTGAAAATGCATTATATTTAATATATTTTCTATTTATATCACATTCTCAATCGATCCACAAATCTCGCTTCTTAATATTAGACTACCGTTTCATTGTAGTGGGAATTTTAATTCTAAAACGGTTCCACGATAGTGTAGCATGAGTAGGAAGGCGACATTTCGATTATATAGAGTGATTTTGGTGATTTGTGTCTGTTTCGATTCCAGTACCTACAGCGATTCCACCTATCATATTTTCAAACGATAACTGATAAATTTGATAACTGCTTTTTTGTTGGTTATCCGACAGACGACCAACGAGATCCATGGAAATCCGATGGACGGTCCCCCATCATCCTCTTCCACGAGTTCGGTTTCACCTACTCGAAAACGATCCCGACCTTTCATTATTAAATCCACTATTGCACAAAGTGGTTTATGTCATTTTCATTTATTTAAATTCACTATTTGTTGGATTTCGATTAAAATTCACTATTAACTTTGATATTTAAAGTGGATTACGTTAATTTCATAATGGTTTTCAATAAATTTCAGCAAATAGTAGATTTCAATTCTTGATAAATTTGCTAGAAAAAAAAAACTACCCAATTGTTTTATTTTACAACGAAATTAAAAAAAAAAAAAAAAAAAAAAAACATTTTTTTTTGGAAAAAAATTTAAAAATAAAAAATGGAAACAAGGGATAATTATATTTTTGGTCCCTATATTATACACTTTTGTCAATTTTGGTCCTTAAATTTTTTTTGCTACGAAATGGTCCTCAAATAATCGATTTGTTTACACTTACGGTCCACCGTTTGATTTTAGAGTTAGTTTGGATGGAAAAAGCACGTGTAAAGGCATGTGACCATGCTATTTCAACCACTTTCTTAAAAATATTTATGATTTAGCCCCAATTTTAATTAATTCCTAAAATTTTGCACAAAAAGAACAAAATGTTAATTGCAAATGGTACCCCTGTTACATAAATTGTCCATGTTTTGAAATCATTTGCAAAAAGAACCCTGTGAAGTGTGACCGCAGCAGTTTCCACCTTCAGAAGCCGCTTCTCCACCGCAGATTCCAATTGCAGAAAATGTCGGGGCAGGGATAAAGGGGTTCGAAGAAATCAGCTTGAAGCATGTAATTCCTGAAGAAATAATCGAAGAAATCTCTGTTGAGATTCAAGTGTGTTTCGAAACGATGGCGTTTTGTCATCTCAACAAATCATGCGCCGACGGAAGTAAGCACGTCTTCGGCTTCGAACATCTTAAACGCATTTCTTGAGTCTCGGATCATGTTTGTTTCGTGATGAACCCGTTGTGACAACTAATATGGATATTCAAATTCGACCCGTGAAAAAAAATCGGATCGTGGGATCACTATTTGTACGGGAGATTAGATTATGTGGAATCCTTCAACTAGAAAAACCAAATAATACAAGGATTACAAGGTTGTCATCATTAAAGACGGTCAACATAGTCAACAACACAAGACACCGACGCGAACACGGATGTATAGTTCCAAGACCGATTCTTGGAAAGAAATCGAGTATTGGAAAAAATACGACGGAAGGCTACATTGAATTGGCTGGCGCCCGGTCGGCGAACTTGGTTGTGGTTGGGATATTGTTGCTCTTGATTTGGCTGAGGAGAAATACGTAATTATGGCTCGGCCAGAGTGTTTTTCGGGTCTCCATTGATTGTGAATGAACAGCTAGAAATCAAGACGGGGAAAAAGGAGACGACTCGTGTTCTATGAATCATGGGTTTGTTCTTCGGAGGAAAAAACAAAAAACAACCGGTCACTTTGTATTTTTGCTGCCCCATGTTATCTAGTTTAGATTCAATGGAAATATGTGTTTTTCGATCTTCGACGTTCTTCGTTTTTCTTTGTTATTGCGAAAGTTAGTCCATGAATATATGAAGCTTATTTTTGCGTTTTGAGATGCTTTATTTATCATTTTTAAATGGGTTTTTTGCAAAAACCACCTGTGTAATCTCGAATAGCTAAAAAACCCCTTGTGTTATAAATATTAGCACATAACCCCCTGTGAAAAATAGTGAAAGCCAAAAAGAACCCTATGAGCTCGATGTGTTATACACTCGCGCTTTATGCGATTGGGCATCTAATTTTGAAACTAGAAATACCTAAATACCCTTTAAATCAATTTTCTTGAAATTTATAAATTTATTGCATATTTTTCATAAGCTCAAAATGATGTTTTCAAAATTTTCAGTTTAATCCCTAATAATTTCAAAAAAGCTCTCTCTCTCCAAATTGCATAGTACCAAATAGCAATTTTCATAATTTCTCAAAACTTCATATCTTCTTTCTCCCTCTCCTTCTCCAGATCTCCTCCTTGCCAAAAAAAAAGGAAAAAAGAAAAAAGAAACAATATCCAACAGTTCATCTTCATAACCAGCTAGTTTGCAAAAGAAGAAAAAAAAAACAAAAGTTGCTTTCTCCATCTAAACGCGCCGGCAGACAATTGCAAGAAGTTGCTTTCTCCATCTAAAGGCGTCGGAAGACAAAGGCACTTCACGCACAAAAAACACAGGACCAACACAACATACACATGCTCAAAACGTAACTCTATCCAAAACCTTGATTTACAAGAGATTAAGAACCCATCAAACATAAAGCATAATCTGTTTTTGGGGTGGGAAGGCAGGTGGTGAGGCGGTGGTGGTGTGGCCGTGGTGGTGTGGTGGTGGTGATGCGACGGCGGGGGGAAGAATTGGGTTGGGGGAGGAAGGTGATGGTCGTGGGTGATAATTTTTTTTTTTTTTGCATTTTATTTATTTAATGGAAACATAAATTAATAAAAAATAGGTAATTACAACAACCCTTGAAATATTATCAATTTTTTTATCGGTTTTATCTCATTCGAACTCCACATTTTGTAGCAAGATCGTAATATGTGTTTTTTAGCTTGTATATACAGATAGTGGTGCATCAGAAACTGTATTTTTACACAAAACGAGTACAAACTAGAACACATTCAACAAAATCTAGATGATTATGTTGAATTTGATTCCATAAGGGTGGAGGTATAAGAAAAAATCATAATTGAGAGGTAGATGTAATTATCCAAACAAGATGGATTTTTTCGTAAATTGACCATACCTCAGGGGTGGTTGTAATTTACCCTAAAAAATATGAGGTTAGTTTAGTCATTTCATATAAGTCCACTGCTAATTTCGAAATGAGGGGCAGTGTGCTTTGTGAAAAATAATACAGAGGGGTCTATGCTAATATTTTTAACATGAGAAGTCTTAGCCATTCAAGATTTCACTGGGGTTCTATGCAATTCGCTCTTTTAAATTGATACCCATAATTTATCCTTGATTCTTTTATTAAATTCGTATTTCAGTTTCATACATCCTTTTTAAAATAAAAAAAGTGTAATACTTATTCTAATATTTAATAGGGGTCAAAATTAGATGGACTGGATTAAAATTAGATTTTTTAGAAAATTTCTAAAAAAATTTGGAACTCCAAAATCAATTTATATTCCAATTTCAAAATTATTGGAATCTAAAAACTCATTCCAATTCCAAAAGGCTAAGACATTTCGGAATTTCGAAAAAAAAAAATTTGGAAACCACATAAGTTTCAAAATTTCAAGACTTAGGGGAAATTTTTCTGAAAATTTTATAATTTTCCAAAGGCGGCGATATATGCAAACACATTTTTTTATTAGTTCAAACCCATATAAAGGAGTTTATTAGTTCAAGCCTGTAAATTAATTTAATTTTATTACATCAAGACCAAACATGACGAATATACTGTTATCAATAAATAATAGTCAAATACAAACAAACTCTAATTTTAATTTGTTCAAGAACAAAAAAAAAAAAGAGTAAAAAAAACAAAAATAGAAAATAGAAAATAGAAAAAAACTCACAACTGCCGCCACCAGACCGCCGAGACACCGACCAGCGAGACTTCCACCGCGCCGACGACAACGAGCGACCCACCCACCGCACCACCTCCCCGCACCATCACTACCACCCCACCACCTCCACCGCACAATCACCACCACCCCACCACCACCAACAAGTCCTTTTTACTAAACTTGTGTTTGTCAATTCAAAAACATTAATCGAGCATCGATTCTTGATAAATATGCGTGGATGAACATTAATCTATGCTTACTTCTTGTTGGGTTGCAATGTTTTAGTCGATTTTGGAGAAAAAAAAAATTGAGATTAAAATTGATTTTTTGTGTGCTTTCGTTAGTTTCCAAAATCGGTTTATCCAAACCGATTTTGTTCACGAAAATTGGTTTCACAATGCCGATTTTTGTTAACCAAATCGACGACACAACACCGACTTTACAAGTCAAAATCGGCGTTGTAACGCCGATTTTTATTTATTTTTTATTTTTTATGATTTATGTCTTTTATTTGGTTTTGTATTTCATTAAGAGTAAATTAGTATTTTTATGTTGGAGGTCTTGAACTAATAAAAAAATGGGCTTGCATATATCCGCCGCCTTTTCCAAAAATAAGAATATTCACGTTGATAAAAGTTAAACTAATAACTACTAATTTTTTGTTCAAAAAACTAAGTAAAAATAAACCATATCATAATATTTAATAAAACTTCTAACAATAATTCAATATGTCAAAATCCTTAAACAAAACTTAAATCAAATCACTGTATAAGAAAAAAAAATAAAACTTAAAATAAGTATTTTATAAGACATTATTTATCGGTGTATTTGTCGGAAACAATAGGAATTTTCGGAATTAATTTCGGAACTTAAATAGGATCGAAAATTCCCATTTTTTTATATAATTACAATTCGAATCCAAAAAATCGGAAAAATCGAAATTTTGAAAGTCGAAATGAAAAAGGTTGGTCCAAGATCGAAACTTTTCGCATCACAAGCGGAAATTGGATTTTCCGTTCCAATTTGAAAAAATAAGTAGGTTATATTAATATTTTATTGCTAGATTTTTTTGACGAAATGATTATTTAATATGATTGTTAAATAAAATTGATCCAATATTTTTTTTTATGTCTACTTTCTCCGCCGCTGGTTTCTGGTATTGACTTTTTGTAGTATTTCATTTTCCCTAAAATTTTCATCATTTTATTTATGTCAGTCACTGAACGTTGACGTAATGTACTGTCATTAACAGTAATTATATTGTCGCTGGCAGTAATTGTACTGTCAACGACAATATTATTATTATTTTGGTTTTTTTTATTTTTATTTTTTTATGTTGACAAGTCAACGTAATTATATTACTGTCATTGACGGCAAAATTACTGTAAACACAATAATATTACTGTCAATCACATCAATACTTTTTTGTATTTTTACTTTTTTGTTTTGTTTGTGTTGTTGACCAATTAACGTAATAATATTACTATCTACTATTATAATATTATTGTAAACACAATAATATTATTGTGGTTGACGGTAATATTACTGTTGTTACAGTAATATTACTGTGGATGATAGTAATATTATTGTGGATAACTATAATATTACTGTCAACCATATCAATATTAATTCTTTTGCCTTTTTATTATGTTTGCATTTGTTTAAGGGTCAACATATTAATATTACTCTGTTACACAATAATAATGATTTTTGTTGTGTTAATATTACCGTGTTAGAGACTAATATAGCAATATTATTGTGTTAAACAGTAGTATAGTTAATATTACGGTGTTTAGCAGTAATATAGTTAATATGATTGTCAACCACATCAATAAACGGGGCAAAAATATGTTAAAGAAAAAAAAAGTCAACATCAGCGATGGGTGAATTTGTACTCAAAATTGAGTTTTCGGTCAAAATTGAATAATTTGTGAAATTTGGAGTCAAATTGAAATTAAATTAAATTAAAGAATGAAATTGGAGTATATTAAAATGTTAAAATATGATGAGGTCTTTTAGTTTTTTACAAACCTTTGAACAATATGAGTCAAAATAACGGGTTCAGGTGTGGCCGCACAATTTTATTTTGTTAAGGTGGCAGAGTGAAAAAAAGCGCAAAATATAATTGGCAAAATGCTAGTATAATTGACAAAATGCTATTTCTTTTCCTAAGGATGCAAAATGCTATTAACCTTATAATTAAACTTAATTTTCTAGTTTTAATTTTGTTTTAAACTGTGAGTGGTACATGTAGTTTGTACATGACACTTGTGCATCCAAAATCCCAAAACTTTTGACTACATGATAACTATCAATTTAAGTTATCGCTATCTATAAACTCTTTTTTTTTTTTTCTTCGATAGCCATTCATTTCAATTTTTGACACCACTATACATAGAGAATGACTCTATCACATGAATTCACCATCAACATGGCACCTACCTCATGCTCAATCTTACTCACATTCCTCTTGATTTTGGTTGTCCTATTAATAGTGTGTCGCCGATATGGGACCTAAAAGATCCGAAAGTTGTATCTATCGCAAAATTTGCAGTCGCAGAGCATAATAAGAAAGCTAATAAAACATTGCGCTTTGTGTCTGTTTTCAATGGAGATTATTCAGTGTATAGCGAAAAACACAACTATCAAGTCTATATAGATTTCTCAGCTATAGATAACAAGGCCATCAATCCCAAAAAATATTCATCATCTGTTTTGTACAAACCGCGACAGAAAAATAATTCTATGAAACTCGATGGCTTCAGCATATTTGAAGGTACGGCCGATTTAGAATTTATGATAATTAAAAATATCTTATGAATATTAAATTTTATGTACATACATACATTTGTACTACGATGTGCTAGTTTATAGAATGAAATTAAATATAAAATTTATGGCTTTTGGTAATTTGGATATGTGTTGCATTTCTTTATAGTTGGTTAGAGGATTAAACTTTTTTCCCTGAAATCTCAATAGCATTGATAATATTAGGGTTGTAGAGCAAAAAATCTTAGTTTTATTTATATATTTTTATTCTTTAATTAATAAATAAGATTATAGAATTAGTACAGGTTATTGCCCAAGAGTGCACCCCTTCCAAATTTATTTAAATTCCTGACTCTGCTAGTGCCGCATGTGCACCAAGATTTCATATTCTTTAGCTAAAAAATAATAAATATTCATTTAAGTTATCTATAATATTTTACTAATTTAAATTAAATAATTACAAGTTTCGAATTTTGACATCATTGTATATAATGAAGGGGCATACAAAATATTCACCCAACAAAAATAATACCTATATCACACTCGTTTTTATCCTTATATTTCTTGATTTTTATTATTATTATTCAAAATGAAACAGGTTATAAACCTGGTGGTATGTGGCCGATCAAGGACCTGGAAGATCCAAGTGTGGTGTCTGCCGCAAAATTTGCAGTGAAAGAATACAATAACAAGGCTAATACAACCTTACAGTTTGTAACTATAATCAAGGGAAAAAAACATATGGTTGCAGGCTCTTTCTACCATCTATTGATCTTAGCTAAACATAAACCTGCTGCATATCCCGAAAAGTATGAAGTAGCGGTTTCAGATAGACCGTGGAAGATAAAGGGTGGTTTGGAGCTTGAATCATTTAGAAAACTATCAAAGTTATTTGGATAGATGGTTTAAATAATAAGGAATTATTTGGCAAAAAAAACCCATCAGATATGTGCAATTACAATAAGCTCAAATTTATTTCGCAGTTTCAAGATAAATCCAAAATGTCTTTTATTAATAAAACAATAAGGGGAAACTACAGTTTGTACCCTTAAACTATGGGGTCTGTCACAAACACCCCTCTGAACAACAAAACGTAACCAAATGGCCTTTCCATTTCGAATCTGTTAGTGGATGATAATGTGGCATGTTGACTTTCTCATTTATATCTGATTTTTTTATTGTTCCACTTTTTCGGACGCTTTTACCCTTGCATATATATTTTAAATATAAATAATTCTTAAAATTCTTATATTTATTATTAAATGTTATAAATATTTTGGTTGTTCCTTACTAAGTATTCAATAATATTTAAATTATTAAATTATTAAACAATCAAAATACAAAATTGTTTTTTATTAAATACAAATAAATTATTAAAAGAAAGGGAAAATCTATACTGCTCTCAACACACACTCTCTCTCGCTCGACATGTGCATAGAACAAAGCCTCCAAATTCACCTCAAATTTGACAGGTGTCATTGGAAAGAAGAAGATTCCTCCTCGTGAAGAAGAAGCTAAAGAAATTGGGAATCGATCCTCTTATCCATAAGCCTCTGCCACCACCCACCAACGCCGACGAACCACCACCGGAAGCAGCAGTGGAACCAAATATAATGGAGGATAAGGTGGAGCCCACTCAACCATTGTTAGCGAGTCAGCGGAACACAAAATTGAGAGCCCATTTGATTCCAGCACTGACTACATGGACGAAATTCATGTGATTGATCCCCATAAATTATGCTCCCCCGATGAAAATTCATCAACCCCGACCCCTCATAATCTTCATCTTCCTCCAATTCTTGTACCGGTGGCGGCGGGTGCTCTTCAAACGAGAGCGAAGATGTGCAATTTTCGCCGACTTTTGAGGATTATTAGCATATGGGACGATGATTTTATGAGCTACTTGGGATTTGTTGGTTGACAATGAAATAGCTATGTATAGGAGAAATAGGTTTTGGAGAAAAAAGAGAATAAATTCTCTTACGTATATTAATTGTATATATAGTTACATGTAGGAAACCCTAACCTATTACACAAGGTAACCTATTATACAAGGTAACTATAATAAATAAGAATAATAATAGTATACGTAATATATATAATATATACGCTAATACACACCCGCAGTCGAAACGGGAAAGGAGAGGACGTGGAGACTGAAGACAAACTGTTGGAACAGTTGAGTAGGGAGTCCTTTCGTGAAGATATCGGCAAACTGGCAGGCGGATGGGACGTGAAGAACTCGAACGTGTCCCAAAGCAACTTTGTCTCGGACAAAGTGGATATCGATCTCCACATGTTACGTACGAGAGTGTTGAATAGGATTGCTGGATAGGTAGACGGCATTCTGACGTTGTCACAGTACACAATAGTGGCTTTCGAAAGTGGGCAGAGCAACTCAGAGAGTAGGTTGCATAACCAAGTCGTTTCGGCGACGGCATTTGCGACAGCCCGATATTCGACTTCCGCACTCGATCGAGAAGTAGTGACCTGTCGTTTGGAGGACCAAGAAATGAGGTTGTTGACGAGGAAAACACAATAGCCCGATGTCGAACGACGAGTGTCGGGGCAGCCACCCCAATCGGCGTCGAAGTAAGCGATAAGGGAGAGGTCCGGATTGGGGGAGAGCTGAAGGCCGTGATCGAGAGTGCCACGAATGTAGCGAAGGATACGCTTAAGAGCCGCCATATGAGGTTCCCTCGGATCATGCATGAATAGACATACTTGTTGCACAGCATAGCAGATGTCGGGACGAGTAAACGTGAGGTATTGCAGTGCACCGGCAAGGCTGCGATAAAGAGTAGGGTCAGCCACGGGGGGTCCAGTGGTCGAAGACAACTTGCTCTTTGTGTCAGCCGACGTAAGACAAGGGTTGCAGGAATCCATGTGTGCACGCTCTAGTATCTCGTCGGCGTACTTGCGTTGAGAGAGAAATAGCCCATTCGACGAGCGAGTAACTGAGATGCCAAGAAAGTAGTGAAGATCGCCAAGGTCCTTCATTGCGAACTCTTGATTAAGGGTAGCGATGATAGAGCGGAGCAATTTAGGTGTGGAGGCCGTAAGTACAATGTCATCGACATACAGCAGAAGGTAGGCGCATGAACTGTTGCGACAGTCGCGTGAACTGTTGCGACAGTACACAAAGAGTGAAGTGTCGGACTTGCATTCTCTGAACCCCATGGTAGTAATGTGAGATGCAAAATGCTTGTACCAAGCACGTGGTGCCTGCTTGAGACCGTAGAGTGCTTTGTTGAGACGACACACGTGAGTGGGGCGAGATGGGTCGACGAATCCGGGAGGTTGCTCGCAGTAGACAGTTTCAGAGAGATTGCCATGTAAGAAGGCATTTTTTACATCAAGGTGGTGGATTGGCCAGGATCGGGAGAGAGCAATACTGAGAACTGTTCGAACAGTTGCTGGTTTGACAACTGGGCTAAAAGTCTCGTCAAAATCGATGCT
Source organism: Erythranthe guttata (assembly GCF_056151865.1). Classification (NCBI taxonomy): domain Eukaryota; kingdom Viridiplantae; phylum Streptophyta; class Magnoliopsida; order Lamiales; family Phrymaceae; genus Erythranthe; species Erythranthe guttata. The sequence goes on along the minus strand of NC_142546.1, from coordinate 9,518,081 downwards.
AGCCTGCTGGTGAAACCCACGAACAACCCACCGTGCTTTGTATCGCTCAAGGGAGCCATCAGACTTGAGTTTATGTTTGTATATCCACTTACCAGAAATAACATTAGTGAACGGTGGGCGGGGCACAACATTCCAAGTATTGTTTTTAATTAAAGCAGTATATTCCTCAATCATGGCGTTTCGCCAATTTTGGTCAAGAAGAGCTTGGCGATAATTGGTGGGAATGGAAGAGGTAGAGGACGCAACGAGAGAGAAAGGGACTTTGGGTTTGTGGATGCCCACTTTACTACGAGTCACCATAGGGTGAGCAGGGGGGGGTGGGGGAGGTGTGGGAGTAGAAGTAGGAGTTGTGAGCTGGTCGTGGTCGAGAGGTGGAGCTGCAGGTGGAACAAGTGTTGGCTGTGATATTGGACTGTTGGACGAACTGTTGGAACGGGGTGGTTCACTGTTGCAACAGTTGGATGAACTGTTACAACAGTTAGACGTAGTCTGAGGGAGGAGGAAGAGGGACGGTGTGTTTTCGTCCAAGGCAGAGGTAGGAAGTGTGTTTGTGGGGGGAGTGGACTCAGCAAAGGGAAAGTGTGTTTCGTCGAAGGTAACATGACGAGAAATTATGATACGGCCAGTGGATCTATCAAGGCAACGATAGCCTTTGTGAGAGGAAGGGTGACCCAGATAGACACAAGGAGTAGAATAGGGGGCGAGTTTATGTGGTGTGGTGGCGGTGAGGTTGGGATAGCAGAGACAGCCAAATACTCGAAGATGAGAGTATGTAGGTTTGATTTGGTAAAGACCTTCGTGAGGGGTCCGGTTTTGTGTGGTTTTGGTAGGTAAGATATTGAGTAGGTGGGTGGCCATATCAAGAGCTTCGACCCAATAAGTAGGAGGAAGATGAGCTTGAAAGATGAGGGATCGAATCATGTTGGTTATGGTGCAGATCATTCGTTCTGCGTGTCCGTTTTGAGGGGAGGTGTGGGGACACGAAAAACGATTTAGGATGCCGTACGTATTTAGTGAAGTAGTTTTGAAAATCCACATTTTTTAATTCACGACCATTATCACTTTGTAAGGCTTTCAGGGGATGTTGGAATTGAGTTTTGAGAAGTGTATGAAAATTGACAAAGGTTGTAAAAACGTCAAATTTATTTCGAAGAGGAAAAGTCCATCAATAATGGGTAAAATCATCAACTAAGACAAGATAATATTTGAAACCCGTAAGACTAGAGATAGGAGAAGTCCATAAATCAGCATGAATAATTTGAAATGGAGCAACAATAGTAGATTTTTGAGAAAAAAATGGTAGACGAAAATGTTTGCCTAATTGACAGGCATTACAAAGAGACTCTATATGGTCTTTATTATGGGAAAGAAAAGTGCAAGAAAATAAACGGGACATGACATGTTTGCCGGGATGGCCTGGACGCTGATGCCAAAGAGTGCGAGACGAAGGTGTTGCGACAATGAGGAAAGCAACGGAAGGTGAGGTGGGGGGAGGGACGCCAAATCGATATAGGTCACCGGAGCTATTGCACCTGAAAATCTCGACTCGACTCCGAAGATCCTTCACAGAAAAACCAAACGGGTCAAATTCAACCGAACATGGGTTATCGCGGGTGAACTTTCGAACAGAGATAAGGTGTTTGACAATATTGGGTATGACACAGACATTTGTGAGGCGGAAAGGAGTGGTGGGAAGAATTGTGTGGCCTATGTGGGTTATGGGGAGGGTGGAACCATTACCGACGACGACATGTTTGGGGAAATTACTGCCAGGAATAAAAACAAAGTTGAAATTACCTGAGTGTGCTGCCATATGAGAGGTCGCCCCGCTGTCCATGAACCACTGTGACTCGGTAGGCTGCTGAAGTGTCACCGTATTCAAACGGTTTGCGAGATCCACCACGTTGGTACTGTTGCAGGAACTGTTGCAACTGTTGTTGGAACTGTTAGAGCTAAGGCATGGTTGCTGCTGCGGATGAACCTGAGTATGAGCCGAGTGGCCGTTGTAGGGTTCAGGTGGTCCAGTAAAGTAGGCTTGAGCCGCTGGAGTGGATGGGTGGCCCGATGTATTTGGAGCGGATCCCAGAACTGACGGTTGTCGGTAAGGTGCGCGCCAGAGTTGAGATGCGCCATGGGCGCTGTGGTAGCCGTAGTGCTGCATGGGATGACGGTGTGCGACCTCCGCGACGGTTGGATCGGCCACCCCCACGCTGATAGCATGAAGAACAACCTCCGCGGAAACTGTTGCATGAACCGTTGCAACTGTTGGATGAACAGTTTGCGTTGGAGGCGTAGAAAACAGCAGCGGTCTGCTCCGGTTCAACAATTCTTGTTTCTTCCATCTGAAGAAGCGATCGAGTCTGTAGAAAGCTTGGGAGGGGATTCTGAAAGGAGATGAGGTTGGCGACGGTCCCGTAATTTTTCGGAAGGCCGTGTAGTGTTTGCAGGACGAGTTGTTTGTCGGAGATTGGATTTCCGACATCGGCCAAGTTGTCCGCCGTGGTTTGGATTATTTGGCAATAATCGTGAATGGAGAGAGTGCCTTTCTTGAGGGACTTGAATTTTTCTTCAAGTTGAATGGGTCGATAATCTTTGTTATCGGTGAAGAGAGAAGAGATGGCGGTCCATAGATCACTGGCGGTGGAGGTTTTTGAGAGAACCATGCCGGACAGATCGTCGGAGATGGTGTCGTAGATCCAAGATTGGAGGAGATAGTCGGCGCGCTGCCATTCATCGGCGGAAATTGAATCTGGACGGGTTTTGCCCTGTAGAAGATCGGAGAGGCAGAAACGACCGACGGTAATCGTGAAAAAGTGGCTCCACTTTTGATAATTAGGATTTTTCAGATCTAGAGTAACGTGGATAAGAGATTTGATATTAGAGATGGCATGAGCAAGGTGAAAAGGATTGAGAGGGGCGGTGGAGGGAGAAGAAGCTTCACCGGCCATGGAGAAGAGGGGGGGGGGTGACGGCTATGGAGAAGAAGAGAAGAAGGGATGGTGACGGCTAGGTTAACCTAGTGTCTGATACCATATAGGAGAAATAGGTTTTGGAGAAAAGAGAATAAATTCTCTTATGTATATTAATCGTATATATAGTTACATGTAGGAAACCCTAACCTATTACACAAGGTAACATATTATACAAGGTAACTATAATAAATAAGAATAATAATAGTATACGTAATATATATAATATATACGCTAATACTATGAACCATTTTCGGAAATGCCCAACACATATGAAGTTGGGATTTAAAGGTAAGACTAGAGAAAAATGAGAATGGTAAGAAGAGAGAAAGGAGATGAGAGGGGAGAGAGAGAGGTGAAGTCCCGTTAAAAATGACGAAAAGTTGAAGAAAATAGAGAGGAGGAGGAGAGAAGGGCAAAATTGATGGCCAAATAAGTAAATTCACATTATAACTGACGGTGTTAGTTCATTTGACGTTGACCATAAATAACATGGGTCTTTTTGGTATGTTTATAGTTCAAGAGGGTATTTGGGACAACTTTCATAGTTCAGCGGTGCAAACTGTACTTTCCCCAAAAATTAATTAAGTATAACCATTATACCATTACTTTATTTCTAGTGTAACTTAGGGTTGAAAATACATTATACGTAATATTTTTTCCATATATATCACATTCTCAATCAATTTTCAAACCTCGCTCCTTGGTTTTAGACTACCGTTTCATCTTAGTGGGAATTTTAATTCTTAAAACGGTTCCACGATAATGTATCATGGGTAGGAAGGCGACTTTTCAATTATACAAAGTGATTTTTGTGATTTGTGTATATTTCGATTCCAGTACCTATAGCGATTGTACCTATCATACTTTCACACGATAACTGAATTTATAGATGTTGGTTATCCGACAGACGACCAACGAGATCCATGGAAATCCGGTAAAGGTTCCCCATCATCATCTTCCACGAGTTCGGTTTAACCTACTCGAAGACGATCCCCCAACCTTTCATTATTAAATCCACTATTGCGCAGAGTGATTTTTGTCATTTCCATTTATTTAGATCCACTATGCCCATAGTGGATTTTGACATTCCATTTATTAAATTCACTTTTAAAATTGATATTTAAAGTGGATACGTTAATTTCATAGTTAATTTTACGTTAATTTCATAATGGTTTTCGTTAATAGTTCCAAAATATAAACAATAATATATTTTAAAAATTACTTCAAATGTAAAATGCATAAATATTAGAAATTCTAATAGCAATTCTTGATGTCAAAAATGTAAATTAATTTATATATGTTATATTTATTACAAGAAAATAAAATACTAAATAATGAATAAAAGAAAACTTTATTATAGAGATTCAGTATAATATATAATATATAAATTTTAACAAAAATTACAACTTGGAAATTTCAAATTTTAATTAATGCATTTTTTTAATGTAAAATATCAATTCTTTTATATTAATATAATTGTTTTCCCATTTTCTTCCAAAATATATCAGTCATCATCTTTTAGGATCCTGGCAGCCGCAGTATGAGAATTTCAACTCCAATAAGGGTTGGTTCCTTGTGGGCACCTGATCCGGATCAGCTACCCTAACGGGCTGTTGAGTCACCATGATTTACATTCCTCCATCAAATGCTGGTCGGGCCAAGGGATAGAAACCCGGGAGGCGAGAGATTTCACCTTTTAATACAAGGTATTGACAATGTTAGAGTTTGTAGAGTATGGATATATATATATATATATATATATATATATATATATATATATATATATATATATATATATATATATATATATATATATATATCCTTATATACATGTATGATTTTACTATCGCTATATACAATTATAATTTGATGTATTTTAAAGATGATGGACTAAAAGTGGGACAAACTATATATTTTGTGGACTAGTAAAGACATTTTGTCTTTGATTTATTAGAACTTTTTACAATTTCATAATTACATCAACTTTTTGGTTTCTTATGAGAAATTTAAATGCCGTTACAAATTGGAAAAATAGGGGTCGAACCCTAAACCTCTACTCAAATAATAGGAGTTCGGTATTAACTCTCTAAGTAAGTGTTGGTATAATAATTACAGTAAGGGGCTATTTGATATACACTCCTAATATTGAAAATAAATAGGGATAGATCTACCCCTAAAATCTTCCTTTAAGATACCTTGGAGAGGCAAAAACCGAGTTCACTTTGCCGTCATTTCTCAACCGCTTCGATTTTTTTTCAAGAACTCCACGGTATTATGACATATTACCTCCGCATCCACTCCCCCAGGCCCCCTACGCAAATAGCATAACAATATCCTCACACCCTCCAATTTTACAATTATCTCATCCCTTCAATTAATTGAACAAATAATAAGTAATAAGAAATATGCACATCAGTTATGTTTGGTGCCAGATTTTCTAGAGTTTCGAAAACAAAAGATAAAGTCGATGTTTCACCAAAAAGCTCTTGACAGAGAGGTTGTGGTGATGAGGGTGAAATAGTAACTATGCCTATGTTGTCTTACGGTGTTAGTACTTTGACCATTGACTATAAAAAATAGAGGGGGGGTTTTGTAGTTTTCGATAGTATAGGTGGGTTAATGCGACATTTTTCATAGTACAAGGGCGCAAAATATTTTGCCCTAAATTCTAGTTTGGGCCCCTATGCTGTCATCATTGTCGCATATATCCCTTGTACTCTGAAATGCGACAAAACAACCCTTGCCGTAACGAACAAATCAACTAAAACAAAAGCAAAAAAAAAAAAAAAAAACACTAGAACTCCAACAAAAACGACTATTATCGAAACCAACTACAACCGTAATGAAAACAACTATATCTTTTTTACTAACATGAACACAATTTCAAGGAAGGAATATACATTCTACAATTAATTGAACGATAATCAGCCTCCCAAATAATACCGAACATAACGGACGAAGCAGATCCGCTTATGCTAACGGCATCCGAGGTTACGGTTGGGCGTCGGTGGTTGCGATTCTCACATGAAAATGCAGCCCGAGGTTTCGTCATCCTCCTCGAGGTCGATCGATTCCATTACAACGGTGGTGGAGTGGTCTTCCGACGAGGATTGCAAGAATGCTTCCAAAAATTGAAGAACAAAGAAAAAAAAAAGTACCAGATCTCTTCATCCCTCCGAAAGGAAAGGGGAGGGACCGAAAAAGGCATCTGTCCGTCCTCGTTTTGGCGGCGGCGCCTTGTCGTTGTTGAGATATGGTGCCGCCTTCGTCCTCTCCTTCGTCCTTGCCTCCGCCGCCATCGGATTCCCAATTCGAGAAAGAAGAGAAGGGGCCCGGGTCTTCCTCGTCGTTGTTGAGATGTGACGCCACCTTCACCGCCGCCGCCGATACTACTGATCGGTTCCAGAAAAGAAGAGAAAAGATAAGGGGATTAGAGAACGGCGGTTTATGATGGGCGATGTAGCTAGGTTTTGAAAATATAAGATTTGGTAATTAGGGATAATATAGGTATAAATTATAATATTAAATATTTAATAATCGTAATAATATTAATTTAATTAAATAATTAAGGGGGTTCTCACTAATATTGTAAATGGGTGTAGATCCATCTTAATATATCATAATGTGTTGGGGGTTCTCACTAATAATCCATTTTTAATTAGGAGGTTTTGATAAACCTTTATTTGTGGTAAATGTAATGTTGGTCTATGTGCATTGTTGATACAGTAGAACATCGATAAGTTAATAATCGGTATATTAATAATTTTGCTTAAATAATAATTTAATCCCTAAATTATTAACTCGATAATTTAATATTTTGCTATATTAATAGAATTTTCCTAATCCCGACTGTATTAATTTATAGAGGTTCATACAACTTCGTAATTGGTTTAACGCCCCAGACTTGTCAGCCCGACCCGTTAGCCAACCAACTATAACCCACCAGAAATCGGGGCAACAACGGACCTACCACAATTCCACCTCAAAAGTTCATGAAAGATATTGGTGCCCAGTAGTTAAAAGGGCCTTCCTTTTAAACTCAATGAATCTCACATTTTTCCGATGGATAAGAGCGTTACATTTGGTGTTTTGAATGTTTTAACTTTTAGCCATACTTTGTTGCAAATTAATGTGGACGAGAAGGCCCACTAGATAATAGCCCTAGTTATAAGGCCATATTCTCGGATAGTTTTCTTTACATTGAAAGAATTGGATTTTTAAAAAAAAGAAAACAAAACAAAACAAAAAAAAAAAAAAAAAAAAAAAAAAAAAAAGAATTGGATTTAAGAAATAATTTAAAAGTGAAAAATCTTAATCGACTTCAATTAAAAACATTGGTTTGGATTAAAATCATCCATTATCAGTCATTAGAGTTAATTTCATATTTCAATTAAAAACATTGGTTTGCATGTGACCCCTATAAATTTCTAATTTTCGCACTTACCCCTTCAAAATTTGAAAATATGGATGTCCCCTTATAAAATATTATTCTTGTCTCGCATAACCCCGATAGAAAATTTTTGATGAATTATTTACTGGGATTGAGTGTTTTTGTTGCACGTTGCCTTTTTAAATGTTATTATTTTTCTTGCACCTTGTCCGTCAAAAACATTATTTTTCTGCAAATTGCATCTTTAAAATATTATTTTTATTGCACGATGCCATCAAAAATTGGCTTTTGGGGCAAAATGCAACCAAAATAATACTATAAAGGGGGGTTATACCGTTTTATTAATTTGTAGGGGTCAAAGTGCAAAAAGGAAAATTCATAGAAGGTGAAATGCATTTTGTCAATAATATTATAATCAATTTTGTTAGTTAATTTGCGTTTGAGTATTCACGGATGCCATGACTATTTGAGTGAACTTATTGGTTTCAAATTCCTTTCACAAAACCTTTGGTTTTCCAAAAGTCAAAACATATATTCTCCTTACTTAAGAGTTAAGACTCATATTAATATTCTCCTATAGGGAATAATTTCTAAATTTTAATATTCTGAATATATTTTGTAAATCCCTTCAATATTTCAAAGTATTTAATTCTATCTTTAATCTTAAGAGAAAGTTCGACTTTTTATTCCTAGCTTGCTGATTTGATTAAAGTTTTGATATATAATTTGATAATTAGTGAATTATAAAATTAGTGAAGTAAAATAAAATAAAATACTTAAGATTACTATTATGTATGTATTGATTTCATAGAGTTTATGGATATGAATAATTGGTCCAAGAACAAGTAGAGCATATTAGCGTATCTATCTATATTATACCTATTATTATTCTTATTTATTAGGTTTCCTTGTATATTAGGTTTATTCGGTCCAAGAACAAGTAGAGCATATTAGCGTATCTATCTATATTATACCTATTATTATTCTTATTTATTAGGTTACCTTGTATATTAGGTTTCCTTGTATATTAGGTTACCTTGTGTAGTAGGTTAGGGTTTCCTACATGTACCTATATATATAATTAATATACGTAAGAGATATCATTCTCTCTTTTCTCAAAATATATTTCTCCTATATGGTATCAGAGACTAGGTTAACCTAGCCGTCACCACCTCTTCTTCTCTTTTTCTGCATAGCCGTGCCCTACCCCCTTCTTCTCCATGGCCGACGAATCTTCATCTTCTTCTCCCTCCACCGCCCCTCTCAATCCTTTTCACCCTGCTCACGCCATCTCTAATATAAAATCCCTTATCCCCGTTACTCTAGATCTAAAAAATCCTAATTATCAAAAGTGGAGCCACTTTTTCACGAGTACCGTCGGTCGTTTCTGCCTCTCCGATCTTCTCCATGGCAAACCCCGACCGGATTCGATTTCCGCCGACGAATGGCAGCGCGCCGACTATCTCCTCCAATCTTGGATCTACGGCACCATCTCCGACGATCTATCCAGCATGGTTCTCTCAAAAACCTCCACCGCCAGTGATCTATGGAACGCCATATCTTCTCTCTTCACCGATAACAAAGACTATCGAGCCATTCAACTCGAAGAAAAATTCAAGTCCCTCAAGAAAGGCGCTCTCTCCATTCACGATTATTGCCAAATAATCAAGACCACGGCGGACAGCTTGGCCGATGTCAGAAATCCAATCTCCGACAAACAACTCGTTCTACAAACCCTACACGGCCTTCCGAAAAATTACGGGACCGCCGCCAATCTCATCTCCTTTCAAAATCCCCTTCCCACCTTTCTACAGACTCGTTCGCTCCTTCAGATGGAAGAAACAAGAATTTCTGAACCGGAGCAGACCGCTGCTGTTTTCTACGCCTCCAACGCGAACTGTCCATCCAACAGTTGCAACAGTTACTGCAACAGTTCCCGTGGAGGTAGTTCTTCGCGCTATCAGCGCGGGGGTGGCCGATCCAACAGTCGCGGAGGTCGCAGCACTAACCGTCACCCCATGCAGCACTACGGCTATCATAGTGCTCATGGCGCATCTCAACTTTGGCGCGCACCTTACCGACAACAGTCAATTCTGGGATCCGCTCAAAATACATCGGGCCACCCAGTGGCTCAAGCCTACTTTACTGGACCACCTGAACCCTACAACGGCCACTCGGCTCATACTCAGGTTCATCCGCAGCAGCAACCATGCCACAGCTCTAACAGTTCCATGAACAGTTGCAACAGTTCCTGCAACAGTGCCAGCGTGGTGGATCTCGCAAACCGTTTGAATACGCTGACACTTCAGCAGCCTACCGAGTCACAGTGGTTCAAGGACAGCGAGACGACCTCTCATATGGCACCACACTCAGGTAATTTCAACTTTGTTTTTAATCCTGGCAGTAAATTCCCCAAACATGTCGTCGTCGGTAATGGTTCCACCCTCCCCATAACCCACATAGGCCACACAATTCTTCCCACCACTCCTTTCCGCCTCACAAATGTCTATGTCACACCCAATATCGTCAAACACCTTATATCTGTTCGAAAGTTCACCCGTGATACCTCATGTTCGGTTGAATTTGATCCGTTTGGTTTTTCTGTGAAGGATCTTCGGAGTCGAGTCGAGATTTTCAGATGCAATAGCTCCGGTGACCTATATCCATTTAGCGTCCCTCCCCTCACCTCACTTCCCGCTGCTTTCCTCACTGTCGCAACACCTTCGTCTCGCACTCTTTGGCATCGGCGTCTAGGCCATCCCGGCAAACACGTCATGTCTCGTTTATTTTCTAGCACTTTTCTTTCCCATAATAAAGACCCTAGGGAGTCTCTTTGTAATGCCTGTCAATTAGGCAAGCATTTTCGTCTACCATTTTTTTCTCAAAAATCTACTACTGTTGCTCCATTTCAAATTATTCATGCTGATTTATGGACTTCTCCGGTTTCTAGTTTTACGGGTTTCAAATATTATCTTGTGTTCATGGTAGTTAATCTCGCGATATACCACGATATATATCGCGATACGGTATGTGGTACCAATCAAAACGATACAACTCGGGTTATGTATCGCCTATTGATAAATACCGTTAAATATCGCGAGATATCGTATCGTATCGATGTATCACGATACGATACGATATTTACGATATTAGTCGACAATTAAAAAAAAATGAAAAAAAAAAAAAATGCAGTCAACTGCTCTGAAAAACGGTGTATAACAAATTTCTTCAATATCCAAACCCTAATTCACACTTTTCTCTTTAATTTCTTCACCAATCCTCACAATATTACAACCCTAATTCAATTTCTATAGATTCTTGCGATTCAAGACCAATTCAAGGTGTTTTTTTTGCTGGATTTTGCGATTGATGATGATGAATGGAATTGTTTAAAATTGGTAGATGAGGACGATTTAAGTGACATTGATCTTCAAAATTATGAGATATCGAATATTTTAGAAATTGTATTCGGATTTGAACTTGGGGACAATTTGGCTAAGCTTATTTTAAACAGTTGATAAGCTCTTACATTTGATAAGCTGTTTTAAGAGCTGATAAGTTGTTACGTCTTACTTTCAAAATTATTTTTTTCAAGTGTTTGGATCGTGAACTTACAAGCTATCTTACTCATTATAAGATCTTAAATAAATACGTGGGGGTAAAGGTACTTTAAAAAAATATCTTATTTGCTCTCCATTAGCCTATAATATTTTGATTTTTTAAGATCTTTCGAAAAAAATTACGTAACACACTATAATAGCTTTTAAACATATTATAAGCTTGATTTAACATCTTATATGCCTAGCCAAACACCCTCTTACGTGATATTATTTGATGAACATATATGATTTTTGTCATATTTTATAATATGATGTTAAAACTTGAATTTATACCTATTTTGAAGTAAGTAGTTATATTAAATTTTACATATTTATAATATTTTTATAATGTAGATATATTTTTTACTATTTTAATAGTTGGTTAAATATCTTACGATACGGTACGATAACGATACGATACGAGACGTGGAGCAAAACGATACGAGATATTGTTACGATCCGATAACCATGCTTGTGTTAGTTGATGATTTTACCCATTATTTATGGACTTTTCCCCTTCGAAATAAATCTGATGCTTTTACAACCTTTGTCAATTTTCATACACTTCTCAAAACTCAATTCCAACTTCCCCTGAAAGCCTTACAAAGTGATAATGGTCGTGAATTAAAAAATACGGATTTTCAAAACTACTTCACTAAACACGGCATCCTAAATCGTTTTTTGTGTCCCCACACCTCCCCTCAAAACGGACACGCAGAACGAATGATCCGCACTATAACTAACATGATTCGATCCCTCATCTTTCAAGCCCATCTTCCTCCTACTTATTGGGTCGAAGCCCTTCATATGGCCACACACCTACTCAATATCTTACCTACCAAAACCACACAAAATCGGACTCCTCACGAAGCTCTTTACCTCATCAAACCTACATACTCTCATCTTCGAGTATTCGGTTGTCTCTGTTATCCCAACCTCACCGCCACCACACCACATAAACTCGCCCCCCGTTCTACTCATTGTGTCTATCTCGGTCACCCTTCCTCTCACAAAGGCTATCGTTGCCTTGATAGATCCACTGGCCGAATCATAATTTCTCGTCATGTTATCTTCGACGAAACTAACTTTCCTTTTGCTGAGTCCACTCCCCCCAAAAACACACTTCCCCCTTCTGCCTTGGACGAAAACACACCCTCCTTGTTCCTCCTCCCTCAGACTTCGTCTAACTGTTGCAACAGTTCCCCCAACTGTTCCAATAGTGAACCACCATGTTCCAACAGTCCGTCCAACAGTCCTATAACACAGCCAACACCTATTTCTCCTGCAGCACCACCTGTCGACCACAACCAGCTCACAACCCCTTCTTCTACTCCCCCACCTCCCCCACCTCCCATTGCTCACCCTATGGTGACTCGCAGTAAAGTGGGCATCCACAAACCCAAAGTCCCTTTCTCTCTCGTTGCATCCTCAACCTCTCCCATTCCCACCAACTATCGCCAAGCTCTTCTTGACCAAAACTGGCGAAACGCCATGATTGAGGAATATACTGCTTTAATTAAAAACAATACTTGGAATGTTGTGCCCCGCCCCCCGTCTACTAATGTTATTTCTGGTAAGTGGATATACAAACAGAAACTCAAGTCCGATGGCTCCCTTGAGCGATACAAAGCACGGTGGGTTGTTCGTGGGTTTCACCAGCAGGCTGGCATCGACTTTGACGAGACTTTCAGCCCAGTTGTCAAACCAGCCACTGTTCGAACAGTCCTCAGTATTGCTCTCTCGCGATCATGGCCAATCCACCAGCTTGACGTGAAAAATGCCTTCTTACATGGCAATCTCTCTGAAACTGTCTACTGCGAGCAACCTCCCGGATTCGTCGATCCATCTCGCCCCACTCACGTGTGTCGTCTCAACAAAGCACTCTACGGCCTCAAGCAGGCACCACGTGCTTGGTACAAGCGTTTTGCATCTCACATTACTACCATGGGGTTCAGAGAATGCAAGTCCGACACTTCACTCTTTGTGTACTGTCGCAACAGTTCACGCGACTGTTGCAGCAGTTCACGCGACTGTCACAATAGTTCATGCGCCTACCTTCTGCTGTATGTCGATGACATTGTACTTACGGCCTCCACACCTGAATTGCTCCGCTCTATCATCGCTGCCCTTAATCAAGAGTTCGCAATGAAGGATCTTGGCGATCTTCACTATTTTCTCGGCATCTCAGTCACTCGCTCGTCGAATGGTACGCGGACGAGATCCTAGAGCATGCACACATGGCTTCATGCAACCCTTGTCTTACGCCGGCTGACACAAAGAGCAAGTTGTCTTCGACCACTGGACCCCCCGTTGCTGACCCTACTCTTTATCGCAGCCTTGCCGGTGCACTGCAATACCTCACGTTTACTCGTCCTGACATCTGCTATGTCGTGCAACAAATATGTCTATTCATGCATGATCCGAGGGAACCTCATATGGCTGCTCTCAAGCGTATCATTCGCTACATTCGTGGGACTCTCGATCACGGCCTTCAGCTCTCCCCCAATCCGGACCTCTCCCTTATCGCTTACTCCGACGCCGATTGGGGTGGCTGCCCTGACACTCGTCGTTCGACATCGGGCTATTGTGTTTTCCTCAGCAACAACCTCATCTCTTGGTCCTCCAAACGACAGGTCACTACCTCTCGATCGAGTGCGGAGGCCGAATACCGAGCTGTCGCAAATGCCGTCGCCGAAACGACTTGGTTACGCAACCTACTTTCTGAGTTGCTCTGCCCACTTTCGAAAGCCACTATTGTCTACTGTGACAACGTCAGTGCCGTCTACCTATCGAGCAATCCTATTCAACACTCTCGTACGAAACATGTGGAGATCGATATCCATTTTGTCCGAGACAAAGTTGCTTTGGGCCACGTTCGAGTCCTTCACGTCCCATCCGCCTACCAGTTTGCCGATATCTTCACGAAAGGACTCCCTACTCAACTGTTCCAACAGTTTGTCTTCAGTCTCCACATCCTCTCCTTTCCCGTTTCGACTGCGGGGGTGTATTAGCGTATCTATCTATATTATACCTATTATTATTCTTATTTATTAGGTTACCTTGTATATTAGGTTACCTTGTGTAGTAGGTTAGGGTTTCCTACATGTACCTATATATATAATTAATATACGTAAGAGATATCATTCTCTCTTTTCTCCAAATATATTTCTCCTATAGAGCAAGATAATATTTTTAAATTTTAAAAATATAAAATAGTTATTCTTTTTTAGTTATTGATTTAAATATAAAAGAGAAAAAAATAAGATAAAAATTAAATGGTGGTTGAGGGGTAAGTGTTATAAATGATACTTTTTTTTTTTTGAGGCAGTTATAAATGATACTTTAAGGGGGGTAAATGTGACATATGATGTAGTTTAGGGGTGTAAACTGTATTTAACACTTAAAAAAAAATGTCACTATAATTATTGCCTGGGAAGGAAAATTGTTATGAGCACACGGCAGGAATAATATATAATTGCATATATTGGAGATATGATATGATAAGAAGAGTGTTATTGAAGTAGGAGTATAGTTTTGGAAACTAAAACTAATTTGAAAAGTGTGTGTTAACTTGTGTTGGTAGTATACATACATTGTTCTTCTATTTAATAGTGTTACTTCATACTTGCAATTATACTCACATTCATTCACTTACATTAATTAAGGTTCTCTTACAATTAATACATACATATGAAAGTTGTAATCATGATAGCATTTATTATGATTATGGTTATGCTTACGGGGCCGGCCAAGGGTTTTACATACGATGTGAAAGAACTGCAAGACGACGAGTCGTTGAAAAACATGTTCGAAAGATGGGCGTCCGAGCACGGAGTCGTGAGGAATCCAGAAGAGAAAGAAGAGCGGTTCGGTGCTTTCAAGGATACGGCACACTACGTTCACAACTTTAACCAGAAGGATGACCAACCGTACAAAATGGGACTTAACCAATTTTCGGATTGGACAGCCTCCGAGTTGAGCGACACTCATTGTTGCTTAGGTCCAGACGACGAGGTTGAAGACACGAGCATCGGCTATGATCACGCGGAAGCAGCAACCGATGTTTCACTTCCAAACGAGGTTGACTGGAGGAAAAATGGGGCAGTCACCAGCGTGAAGCTTAATTATAAATGCAGTAACTTTTCTTAATTAATAATTAGTAGACATATTAATATATATATAATTTATAATCTGTTTCCGTACGTGATTCAACATCGAATAAATTTAATTAATAAGATTTTAATTCGTCTTCTTTTTTTCTGTATTTTTTTTTTTTTTTTTTTTTTTTTGTATAACTCGTGTAATTCCTTCCTCCAGGTAGCTGCTGGGCCTTTGCAACTGTGGCCGCAGTTGAAGGCATAACATATATAAGGACAAATAAATTGATGTCCTTATCTGCGCAAGAATTGGTTGACTGCGACACCGGAAACTGGAAATGCAAAGGAGGATATGCATGGAAAGCTTTTAGGTTCATCAAGGAAAACGGGATCGCAACGGACAAGAGTTATCCTTATAGAGATGATGACAAGCAAAAATGTAACTTCAACAAGGTATACGTATGCATACGTACACGTACAAATAATATATATATTAATTAATGCATGTCTAATAAGTTTATTTGTATTTAATTTGAACTTTTTCTTCGATTATATATATTATATTGCAGAAAAAATCGCCCGCGGCATGGATAGATGGGTACTATAGAGTTCATCCTAACCGCGAAGATTTAATGATGAAGGTAGTCGCTAAGCAGCCGGTAACAGCTGAGATTGATTCAAGTTGTTTCGACTTTCGCCATTACTCAAACGTAAGTTATAATTAAAAGTTTAATTCAAAAAAAAATAATTAATATGTTTGTTTCCCCTGTTTTTGTTTATTATTTATTATTTATTACATGCAGGGGGTGTTCACCGGGAATTGCGGGACAAAGTTCGATCACATTGTTACTATTGTTGGCTACGGAACACACGTGGACGGAACTAAGTATTGGCTTGTGAAGAACTCATGGGGGTCTAACTGGGGAGAGGATGGCTATATTAAGATGCTGCGTCGGAGTAATGTTAACGACAAACACACACCGGGAGTTTGTGGGATTGCAGCCAGAGTGTACTATCCTTTCAAGATTATTTCCCCACAAAAGGATGAACTCTAGTGTATTAGACTCATTAATAAACTACCTCAATCTGTCTCTCAATAATTAACTGCAATTTAATAATCAACTTGGTTTCTAATTTGACTACAGATGATCTGTTTATGCATAATTCATTATTTACTGTTATAATTAATTCATGATATATATATATATATATATATATATATATATATATATATATATATATATATATATATATATATATATATATATATATATAATATATATATATATATATAATCACTCTTTTTTTTATTTTCTCTTTAATTATTTTCTTTTCAATTACTAATTACTAAGTACTAATTACTAAAAGTAATATAAAATGTTTATTTATTTTTTGTTGATTTGAAAGTAAATATAATATAATAAAAAATTTACTTAAATTTATCCTTTGTCATATGTGAATGAAGGAGTTGTTGGTAATTAAGGTGCATCGCCAAAAATATTATTAAAATATAGATATTCTTGTTATTGTCTTGATTATGATTTTCTTTGATCAATTTATATTTATTATTGAACACATAAATAAACACAAATTATAATATTAAGTAAACTGTTTATTATTTTTTCATTTTCAAATATAAAAGATTAAATAAAAGAGATTTGCAACCATTAATTAATTAAAACTTTTACTAGTTATTTGTTGAAAATAAAAATAAAATAAGCATATATAGTAAAACTTGTAAAGAAAATATGTTTTTTTTTTAATTAAGTAAATTTAACTATTTTGAGCTAGCTACTAAAAACAACAAATTAAATAAAGAAAATGAAATGCACTATTAACAGGGGAAAGAAGAAGGAAAATGATGGTCCATGACACCTGAGTCTAACCTTTTCTTCTTGCACAACTTTGATAAACAAACGAAACAAAGTCAATAACAAGCTGCCAAGTTGTGGTTTCTTAAAAAAAGAAGCGCAACATCAAATGACACGTGTTTTGTAGAATTGAAATCGTCTCATAATTTGTGAAAACGTTTTTTGTTTTTCTTTTTTTTTCATACTAAAAACACTGTGGGTCGGTGAAACTGCCCCTTAATTCTCATGCATGTATCGCACGTGTGTCTCATGCGTGTATCGCACGTGTGCAATTCCGGGAGCTTTTTGGCCAAAAGTATACATTTTAGCCATCAGTGCAACAAATTAATAAGTCCAGGTATGAATGGTCGTGCAATTTTTTTTGTATGGGGGCAAATCACTAAATCAGGCAAAGTATGGGGGGCAAAGTGCAGATAACCATAAATAATATTACTATTTTGGCATTCAATATTATTTATGTAGTTAAAAAAAGTTTCAAAAAAAAGGAAGGATAAAAAAAAGTCAACGCCAGAAACCAGCGGCTGACCGGCCGGGAAAAAGTTTTCAAAAACAAAATTCTAACACCGGAATCTAGCCGGAAAAAATATTCTGAAAAAAAAAATATTCTAAAAAAAATTCTTTTTTCAAACAATTATGAAAATGGGGTTAATGTGATATATTTGTTCAAATCCGAGGTCAATGTGTAATATTGATGAAGTTAAACTAGAATGGATTGAATTGATAAAAATTATGTTATAAGGGATATTTAGACAAAAAACATGAGAATAAATTTATTTGCGGAATTGCAATAATTATTGTCGGTCACATCAATATTTTTTTTTTATTTCTTGTTTTGTTTAAGTTGTTGACGGAGATTTTTTTTTTCGAAAAACCCAATGCCGGAAATCAGCGAAAAAATCTGGAAGAAAAAAAAAGGTCAACGCCGGGGGGTTAATGTGATATATTTGTTTAAATCCGGGGTCAATGTGTAATATTAAGGAAGTTAGAGCATAATGGGTGGAATTGATAAGAATTAGGGTTAAAATTGGGGTCAAAATTGAGGTCAAAATTGGGGTCAAAATTGAAATTAGGGTTAAAATTGGTTAATTGATGAAATTGGGCTAAATGGGGTGTAAATCATGAAATTGGAGTTGAATTGGATTTCAATGAATTGGGGGTAATTTTGGTATATATAAAAAAAATTTCCTTATTTGCAAATAAGTTTGAATGGACTGTATTTATTTGAAAGACAAAAAAGTTGAATGTCTCTCTTTTAATTAAATGCCCTTGTCATGGGCCTATTTGCCATTCCCCCTAAGCTTGTCATGGGCCTATTTGCCATTCCCCCTAATTCTTAAATAAAATTGAAGGGCAAAATCAAGGCAAATTTATTACAATTTGCACCTACCTACTTGCAGTATTAATAAAGTTGAGAAAGGAAATCAGGGACTTTGGAAATTCTAATTGTGTTTGGTTCCTAAGAAAAAAAAGGTAATGAAAATTATTTGAGAAAAATCACTTTTCTTTAATTTTTATTTTGGCAATTTGAAGTAAACACTAAAATATTACATATTAAATAACTGAACCCTTTTTTTCTGTAAAAAAATTCAACCAAAATTATGTTCTCTTCTTTTTCATTTGTTTGATAAACCAAAATTAATTTTGTACGATAAAAAAATTATAAAAATAAATAAATAAATAAATAAACAAACAAAATTATTTAACACCCACCAACTCACTCACTCGCCAACAAAAACGAAATTGATATGGTTATGGAAGAAGAAAGAGATGCATGAATGGGGAGAGAAACGCGGTGGCGGCAGCGGATTGACGCAGTTGCTGACTTTGTCGCCGTCGATCAAGGGACTGCAGGTGTGAGGGGAAGCGACGGCGTAGTGAGGGTGGAAGGTGAAGTGGTGCGGGGATGGTGGTTAGGGAAAGGATACGCTTATTACCGTCTTGTTTACTTTCACCGGTGAATTGACCAGTGGCAATGGCTGGGATGGTTCTGGCGGCGCCGAAGAGATTGTCGGCGGTGGTTGCCGGCTGTGCCGGAGAGGTGGTGGAGGCGGCGGTTGTTAGCGTTCGGAATGGAGGTGGTGAAGGAGAGTCAGGAATTGAACACACAGTTGGAGAAGAAAGGACTAATTGCTTTTCCCAGTTTTCCTCACTATTTTTTACGAAAATGTATTTTCCTCGTTTTTAGTTAAAAAAGTTTTCCCATTTTTCTCAATTTTACTTTACTCACTAATTTATATTTTAATCAAACAAGAAAAATGGATTACTTAGACATTTCATCTTTTTACTTTGCATTTTATTAGAACCAATCAGAGCCTAACATTTTACGGGAAATACTCGAAGGAAACACGTGTAAACGTATATAAACATATGGGTAGGCTACGTACGTGGTTTAGTTATTAATTTGTTTCCGTATTTGATTTGAATTTATCAAAAGGGAGTTGTAATAGGCTACGTGAATTATTAGGTCGACATGCACGTAATATAGGTCGATTGCTAACCCTACTTTTCTTGTTCAATGACCAAAATTTTAAGTAGTTTTTTTTTCCTTGTTATAAAAAATGATATATTGGTTTATTTTTATTTCTTACGACCGCAGTTTGGATTTTATTTTGTAATATTATGATTGGATCATTTGCACCAATTATAAAATGATATTTGTTAGTTATACAAATATTATTTACTACTGTATTCAACTTTCTCTCATCAACAAATACTTGTATATATAATTTGAATTCATCCGATTCAGATTCGAATATTTTCGATTTTGGAAGAACATTGCTTATTCCGGAATACTTTAATCATGGATAATCATAGGCTTTCTCTCTGCCTCAATAAGACATAATATATACAAGCATCAAAATAAGATCGCATTGAATCCAAGAAAATATCTCATGAATAAAAAGATAGATAATTTTCGTATATTAAACTGTGTTATTGAGAATGTATTATATTATGCTTACTGAAATTGGCCCTTCATTTCCGGATTACCTCGCCGCCATCATCGCTGCCGTCATTGTCTCTGATATCTGAAGGAATAAATGGTGGTTGATTCTCACAATCTTCAATTCATCCCCGAAGTGTTTTATTTTGAATTGTTTTCCTGAAAACTTAAAACTTTTATCTTCTTTCCTAGGGTTAAATACAAATTGCAACCATATATTATAAAAGTATTACTTTTCCCCGTGCGTGGCAAGATCGTATATTAATAAAATAAAGGGCAATGTTCACTTTACACCCCTGAATTATAGAATGTGTCTCACACACACCCCTCAACTACGAAACGAACCAAGTACATACCTATGTTTTTTGGTCAAATTTAAAAAAAAAATTAAAGACACTAGTTTTGTAATGTTTTGTTGTGCAACTAAAATCTCAACCCCAACTTTAGTCTATGAGAACTATATTTGAACTTTGTACTTAAAAATGTTTTAGCCAAAATAAAAAAAATAAAAAGTTACTTTCTCATTTATTTATTTTTTTCCAACATAATTCATCTCGCAAATAGTATTTGCATGATTTGTTAAGCAATTGTTTAGCTTATTTTCATATTTAATTAACTTGAGAATATATGTTTGTAGGTTATAATAGCAGGTGAATTTTCTGTGATTAAAATTTATCATGGAAACCTGATGGAGTTTGAATATGTTGGGGCTTTGATTTACATTGAGAAATGTTTACCCTGGTTTAGTGTCTTACATTGAGATACTTGGTTTAATTAGGAAAATTAGGTATCCGATTACTAATCCTGTTTGGTTTAGAATGTCATTTGAAATTGAGCTCAGACTACTTGTTGATGACAACTAAAGCTGTCACTAAACATCATCGTGAAATTAAGAAGAAAAATGAGCAACAAAGAACTAATTTTAAATAAAAAATGAGGAAAAATAAAGGTAAAATTGAGGCACACTTAAGCTTTGAGTTCTTGCTATATGACCAACAGAGGGGTAAAAATGTGAGAAAAGAAAAAAGACAATACTATAATAAGTGATGGTAACAAGAAAATCAACAAAAAACATAGCATATTTAAACACAATGCAAAAGGTGAGGGGGTATTTTGTACATTTAATTTGTAATTGAGGATTGTGCTTCCGATACACCATATAATTTAGGGGTGCAAACTGAACTTTGCGCTAAAATAAATAAAGGTAACTAAATAATAATAATAACAACATAAAAAAATATTAATAAAGGTCATGTTCAAAATAAATACAATAAAAAAAAAAGTAAAAATTCCACCGATTGCAATATATATATATATATGGGAAATGTGGAATATCCCTAATTTTGAAAATATATAGGGATAGGTCCTATGGATTTTTCTTTTCTAGTCACAAACCTAAATTTTAATCTTAATTTGATAGACCTCCCTAGAAAAATTGAAATACCCGTTTTGCCATTTTAGTTACAATTTAAAACCCTAACCCTCTCTCTCTCCCAACTCTCGTTCTTTTCTCTCTCCTTCCTCCCCCCGTCGTTTTCTCTTCTCCCCCCCTCCTCCCACGGTCGTTTTTTATTCTCTTCTCAAAACTCTCGTTCTCTTCTCTCTCTCACCTCCCACCGCCGCTGCTCCACCATCCCCTTGCGCCGCTGCTCCGCCACGGCCTTGTGCTGGCCGTCGTTGCTCTTTCCACCTCCTTAAACCCTGTATTAAACCATCCACTTGACTTTTTTAAGTTATTTTTTTAATTTATGAATGCCCATCCATTTTTAATTTATTTTTTTATGTTCTGAATTCTTATCACTATTTTCACCTTTTTTTATTGTTTTTTTTAATGAAAACCAACTGAATTCGAAAATTTCGAATCGTGATCCGATGACGTATAGTCAGATCTAATGGTGAATTTCAGATCTGGAACCGGTGTGCTTGATTTGTATATATTTACTGCATTTATTAAAAAAAAAAAAACAGATCTAATATGTTTTTGAAGATCTATGAATAATTAATATTAAAATCTTTTTCTTTGGATTAATTTATTTTTTTAATAATAAATCTTATGTAATTTGTTTTTTGTATTTATTTGAAGATGATTCGAAATGGCTCAAGTGTGAGAGCTTTGTTTGTCTGTAGAAGAAATTTAATTAGTAGTAGCTATTTAGATGGGTGATTTGAGTCAGGTGAATATACAGTTATATTTAGTCATACACAGTCATATGTAGTCATGTATAGTCATGGCTACATATAAATCTACATGACTATAGGACTTGTTGTAATACCCCACCTTTCCAAAACCCAAAAACCCTAAAACTCGAAACTAATATTCCTAACTCGAGAATCTTTAGGTAATATTATTATGTGATATTAATTATGTGAATTACGTGAATCTAATTATGTGACTTACGTGAATAATTACATGCGTTATTTAATATGGTGATTTCGTGAGTAAATATATATATGTGTGATTTATGTGATTTAGTATCATTTAAATTCCCGGAAATTGAGATTCTAAGAATTTCGTGAATTTCGTGAATAATTCCATATCTTAATTATTTGGTGGATTGTTTTTGAAATGTGGTAACTTATGTGAAATATAAATATAGTATATTATATATACATATACGTACATATATATATATATATATATATATATATATATATATATATATATATATATATATATATATATATATATATGACCGAATGTGTGTGTGTCCGGATTTTGTGTGTGTAGTTAGTAGTTGTATTTATTTAAATAGAATAATTAGTGTTAAGTATGCATGTCTTTACACTTGGCGCCCCCTAATCATTTCTCTAATCCCACACTCAAAGTAACCCAAAAGACACCCTTCATCTTTTTCCTTTCAACACCTCAACACCTTACTTGTCTTCTCCATTTCTCTCCACCGAAGCCATCACCACCACCATCGGCCTTCTCCTTCTTCCACCTCAACCCCCAAATTTTCAAGAAAATCAAAAATAAAAATGAAGGTCCCCTATTTAACCCTTGCTATAGACTACACCAAAAACACCATCAAAACTACTTGCCTCCTTACGGGAGATAATAACTCATCCCTCCTTGAAGCTCACACCATTTCGTTCACAATCAAAGTAGTTTGGTTAGATTTCGGTGCTTGAAAGCCTCTCTTCCTTCGGTTGTTTTCTTCTCTTCGATTTTAAGGTAAGAAATTCCGATTTCTTGCTGCAATTAGATGGCATCAATAGTATTAAAATGGTTTTCAAATTTTTTTAAAAGATTGGGAGTGATATCGAAAATTAGGGCTTTTTGGGGAAAAATGGAAAAGAAGTGTTTAATGTTGATTTCTTGCTCTTGCATGCACCATCTAAGTTGGTAGTGGGTAGATACAACTTTTATTGGCCAAAAGCATTAAAAATTTCGGATTTCAAAAAGGGGTTTCAAGAAAAATAAATTTTGAACTTTTATGGGTTGCATGTGTAGATCTTAAGAAGTTTTGGGTCAAATCTGTAATTTTTGAGAAGTCAGCCCTAAATGTGTTTTCAAAACTGTTTTCCAGCATTTATTGAACAAAAATTTCGGATTTAAAAAGGTTTTGCAAGAAAAAGTGATTTTTGAACTTCTAGTGGCCTTGCATGTATAGATCTAGAGATTTTGGGGTGAAATATGTAATTTTCGAAATATGTAATTTCTGCATAAAGTAACTTTTTAACTTTGTTTTCTGCATTTATTAAAGTAAAATTTCAGATTGTCAGGGGTTTTTCATGAAAAAGTGAATTTTGAACTTTTAGTCTGGTTGCATGTGTAAATCTTAAAACTTTGGGGTCAAAACTGCAATTCCCGAAAAATTTCTCATTTCTAAAATTTGAATCTTTTTTTCTAGCAAGTATTAAATGGGGAAAAGTTTTCTTTACAAAGGTTTTCAAAGTAGTTAAAGTTATATTAGAGGTTTTGATTTTTTAAAAGAAAAAGGGGATTTTCTAGTTTCTAATTTCAAGAAAATTCGAAACTTTGTGAAAATTTGAAATGATTTCTGAAATTAGAACTTGGATCAGTTAGGAGTCCTAGTATTTAATTTGGGAATTTTTTGGAATTATAGTTTGCTATTATTTCGGAAATTGGACATTGTGCATGTAATTTATTATGTTTTGTGCTTTTATTGTCATGTCTTTGATTTAATAACTATGAGTGATGAGATTTGGGATTTTGTACCTTAAATGGCTGCATGGATGTGTTGATTACTGCTGGAATTTATTGGAATGGATTATTACCTAGATGTGGTAATAAGTTGATTAAATGAAAGGTGAAAAAGGGGTGCTTGCTTTACAAGCATGGTTTAATATTAAATGGTGATGTTAATGTGTGACTGCGTGTGTGTGTGTGTTCAATATGTGTGAGTGTGTGTGTTGAATGTGTATGTGGTGTGTGCCGTGTGTGGTTGTGTGTTTATGTGTGTGAATTTGGGGAATTTTTGCCCCAAGGTATAAATATGTGGTGAATTGTGATTTTTGTGTGATTTTGTGGCACTTGATTGATATCTGTGATGTTTATGTGTGGGTCATAAGCATGATTTCGAAAAGTTGCATGTTTTTAAATTGAAAGATTAATGGAATACCGGGTAATAAACAACTCGGATATAGAGGGCCGGTATCCAACTAGGATGATGTGTTGTGGTTTGATTCCACTTAGTGAAAACGGGCTCGTAACAGGTTTATTATCCAGGTACAAAAATTAATCTTTCACGGATCGAGGTCTTGCATGGGGTTTTTGGAAGTTGTACGAGGACCTATGAACGATGCTGAAGTCTTTTGGTTATTTTCTTTTGGTGATGTAATATTAAACCTAACTATTTCCTTTTCGTACCTTTTAAACTCGTTACCGGTATGAATCGTACTCAACCCCTATTATAATATAAATTGTTTCGTAATTTATCTATTTTCATGCCTCCGTTAGCAATTTCCGAATTATTCACCCAAATTAACCTTTCCAAACTCTGATTTCTTCTCGAACCAAAAACCGATAGTGATAGTGTAGCACTCGAACAAAAAACCTCCTCTCGGAACTTGTTTCCAAACGAAACATTTATTCGGCTAAAGTAACCTAAAGAAAGATTTCGAAAAATGCAAAGTTTTAATAATTGGATTTTGGTCCCATTTTAAAGTTTCAAAAATTACAAATAGATCCTTGGCTTCTGCTAGTTTAATAAATATTCCGATAAATCGGTTCGATTTATCGCCCGATTAGGAGGCGGGTGCTACACTTGTAGTATACTATAGTCATTTGTAGTCCATTTCAGTTTAGTAAATTTATTAGCAAAAAAAAAAATCATACTTTTTTTGTATTTTTCATGTAATCTATCTCGCATGTTCCATTTTGCTCTTTTAACTCGTATTTTTTTGTCGCAGGTTTTGCTTTTATTATAAAAAAATGATATGCACAGAATAAGATGCGATGAAGTGCTTTGTGAAGTTGGATTCAGTCTAGACTTTATGTCACTATATATAATTATAGATAACTATAGTCACATGTAGTAACATACAGTTATATGTATGTTATAGGTTTTTTAATGTACAGTAATACTTGTTAATGTTTGAAGAATATATGCATGTGATTGTATTTTTTTCATTTTTTGCTTGTTAGTTGATTTATAATATCAAGATCTAAATTGTGAATTTTATTTGTTGGTGTAGATGAATTTTGGGGTAAAAAGACAGCACATGACTACATATAACTACACATGACTATTGAACTTTGGTTTTAGTACACTGTAGTCATGTGTAGTATACTTTCAGTTTATTACCACAATTTAAATTAATAAAAAAATTAAAAATTAAATATTTACAAAATTACAAAATTTAAAAATTTTAAAAATTAAAACAAATCGAATTATTAGAAAAATATATTTTATAAAAAAATATAGTAATAATAAAAAAGTTACAATATATATAGAATAATAAAAAAAATATTAAATTAAAAATCATGATATATGCAGTATAGAAATACTAAATGCAGGTCCAAAATATAAATGCAGTTGGTGAAAATACGGAATGCAGTTGGGCGCATTTCCAGACCGGGGTATCTCAAAGAAAGATTTTTAGGGATAGACCCACTACTAGAAAATTGAGTTTTTGTGACACTCTATTGTGACGGTATTTTAAAGCCGTAGTTATAGGATATCTATTAAGACGGCTAAATGCTAATAGATAGGCGTATGAGTAAATATACTTTTTTTTTTTTGCTTTATTTAATTTTCAAGAACCCTATATTATGACGCTTTTGAGTTAGTCGTCTCGATATATACAGATATAATGAGACGATTTCATATACCGTCATAACATACAGGAATAATGGCGTTATTATAATTGGAGCAAAAAAATACCGCGAAAATTTCTATTTTATTTCCCTAAAATAATTGAAATTGCTGTTAAATTAATGCACATTCCACTTACAAAGGAAAAAAAACAGATTTCTGCCAAATCCCTAACCCTTTCATATCCCGTTTTCTTCTCGCTTTTCACCAAATTCCTAACCATTTCATTCCCCGTTTCATTCTTCCTTTTTGTCCAATCGGCGGTGCACTCCAGCCCGATTTCTTCTTCCTTTCGTGCAAACGGCGGTAAAGGTGCCTGTGAATTTAATTTAGTTTGAGAATTTCCCCGTTATTTGCTTCGATTCCTAACAATCAAACTATGTGATGATTTCTCGACAGGTATACTAAAATTACCGAAGAACTCTGGCAGGTAATACAAGTGTTTGTTTCATGACCTAAATATTTTGTTTCAAAATTATTTAATATTTTTTTTTCTCGAACAAAATTGTATGATCTTTCGTCTAATTCATGAATTTGGTGCACCTTAAACGAAATTAGAGTGGATTGGGTGAGATTTGGTTCAACGTGGGGATTGGATGAGATTTAGTATGGTGATGTAAGAAAAATCTGATTACAGTGGAAAATTATGTGGAAACTGAAAGAAAGCTTAAGGGGTGCACTTATTAAAAGTTTGGAATAAATTCATAAAGTAATAGAATATAAATTCATTCAATTATTATTAAGGTGCACTTATTAAAAGTTTCTTAATATTATTTTTTATTTTTTGTATTTCTTCGAAAAATTCATTCAATTATTGTTTCATTTTTTTGTTGTTGTCTGATGAAGATTTGGGATTATCATACTGTGATTTCTGAAATTTATTATTTGGATATTAACTTCATAAATTAAATATTGTGTTTGGAATTCTCATACAGGCTAATTTGTGAGATATTAATTTCTCTATCTTGAAGCTATTTTACTCGAAGACAGAATGTGTTATACAGGTTTGAATAAGAAATACCAGAAAAATTCTATTACTTAACTTTGTAATAGCAGTTTGTCTCCACCTATATATATATATATATATATATATATATATATATATATATATATATATATATATATATATATATTTCTTATGAGTAAACTGCAAAAACTACCCCTGTGTAATCCCAAAATAGCAAAAACCCCCCTGTGATAAATAAACTAGCAAAAACCCCCCCTGTGAAATTATTTAAATAGCAAAAACCCCCCTATGGAACTATTTGAGGGTTGACTTGATATAAAAAGACACAAATACCCCTGGAGTCTTGCAATTAATAAATTCTTATATTTTATAAATATTTTAATTATTTTATTTAAAAAATAATCAATTTAGTTGTTTACTATTTTTTTTAATTTCTAAACAAATAAATTAAAAAGAATAAATATACATATAATATGTATATATATAAATACATTTTGAGGGTCAATTTTGTCATTTCAAGTCTAAAAAATCAGCTAGGGGGGATTCTGCCTTTGACTAAATTTCACAGGGGGGTTTTTGCTAGTTTATTTATCACAGGGGGGTTTTTGCTATTTCGAGATAACACAGGGGTAGTTTTTGCAGTTTACTCAGCATGTCTATTGTAATACTTGCCTTTGCAGTCGAAACTATTAGCATGGATAGAAAATGGATGGATTCCCCAAGGTTAAGCACAGAGTATCAAACAGGATTGTATAGTTTTCTTAACTTTGCCTTCTCAAATTCAAACGATGGCCTAATCTTGTGCCCCAGTAAGAAATGTAGAAACGGTTTTTGCAAAACACGGAAAGTAGTAGTAGAACATCTTCTTTGGCATGGTTTTTTAAGTGGGTACACAAAATGGATTCTTCATGGAGAGTTGTTTACTGATGAAGAAGAACTTGTATTGCAAGATGATGATGTGACAAATAATGATTACAATGTTCAAGGAATGTAACGTGATATATTTGGAATGCAAGATGAATTTGAAACAACGGCCAATAGAAGAGGTGGAGAGACCGTGCAAAGAAGCTGAGAAATTTTATAAGCTTATGGCAGATGCAGAAAAAGGGCTTTATCCTGGATGTCAAAGGTTTTCTAGACTTTCTTTCATTATTCGATTGCTCCAAATTAAGTGTATTGGAAATTGGACGATAGTTTTTTACTTTGATACTTAATTTGTTGAGAGAATCATTTCAAGAAGGTGTCCAATTACCCAAAAATTAACACGAGACCAAAAAAATACTAAAGGATTTGGGTTTGAATTATACGAAGATTGATGCATGTAAAAATGATTGCATGCTATATTGGGGTGTCAATGAGAGTAAGATCAGATCGCATCTGTGATGAGCCACAGTGGATAATACCAGAACTTAGTCAAGCTGATCAAGGCGTTTCTTCAGAAAAATCAAAGAAAGAAAAGAAAGTTTCGGCAAAAGT
Source organism: Erythranthe guttata (assembly GCF_056151865.1). Taxonomy (NCBI): domain Eukaryota; kingdom Viridiplantae; phylum Streptophyta; class Magnoliopsida; order Lamiales; family Phrymaceae; genus Erythranthe; species Erythranthe guttata. Next base: position 9,489,487 of record NC_142546.1, on the reverse strand, counting down.
AATGTGGCACTTCCCACTGAAACCAAGGTTGCAGCGATTATTTAGGAATTCAAAAACTGCATCCCTTATGAAGTGGCATGACGAGAAACGAATCAAAGATGGTTTCATGAGGCACCCCGCAGATTCTCCTGCTTGGCATACTTTTGACTATCATAATCCAGACTTTGCTAAAGATTCCCCCAATGTAAGATTAGGTATGGCAACAGATGGTTTTAATCCTTATAAAACTATGAATGTATCTCATAGTACATGGCCAGTAATCCTAATACCTTACAATCTTCCACCTGGAGATTGCATGAAAAAATCACACTTTATTCTATCTCTACTTGTACCTGGTCCAACAGAGCCCGAAAACAATCTGGATAATTGCCGAATTAAAGGAGTTATTTGAGTCTGGAATAAACACTTATGATGCTTCGTCAAAAGAAAATTTTCAAATGCATGCAGCAATATTGTGGACAATCATTGATTTTCCGGGCCTTGCAGCTATATCTGGATGGAATACTAAAGAGAAGTACGCATGTCCGATATGCTATAAGTTTACCAACTCTAAATGGTTGGATAATTCTCACAAGTATTGTTATATGTGTCATCGCATTTTCTTACCCGAAGATCATCCTTATCGAATTGAGAAGGGATCATTTGATGGCACACAAGAGTATCGAACGACACCTGCCTATTTGAGGGGATCTACGATATTTGGTGATATTAAGGACATTGATAACATGTTCGGAAAAAATGTGGGTGATCAGAATTTTCCGTATAGTTGGAAAAAAAGAAGTATTTTATTTGATTTGCCATATTGGGAAAATAATTTAGTACGCCATAATCTCGATGTTATGCACATTGAGAAGAATGTATGCGACAAGGTTCTGTATACATTATTGGATTCTGATAAGTCAAAAGACAATTACAAAGCCCGACTTGATATGAAAAAGATGGGAATAAGACCATGACTCCATCCCTTTGTTGATGAATTTGGAAAAAAATGGATACCTGCATCTTCTTTCACATTAAATAAGAAGGAGAAAGAAATATTTTTGTAGGGTTCTAAAAACATTAAGCTGCCTGATGGTTACGCTGCAAATATATCAAGGTGTGTGTATTTGAAGCCAACTAAGATATTTGGTCTCAAAAGTCATGATAGTCACATATTAATGCAACAATTGCTACAACTTTCTTTACGTAAACTTTTGCCGAAGTCATGCGTTCCCCTTTGATTCATTTGAGTCGTTACTTTAGAGAATTGTGTTTTAAAACACTCCATCATTCTGATTTGGTTCGCCTCGAAAAGGATATTGCTATCATACTATGCCAGCTTGAAAAGATATTTCCTCCATCATTTTTTGATATCATGGTACATTTGACCATTCATTTGGTCACAGAGGCAAAATTAGCAGGGCCTGTTCATTACCGTTGGATGTATCTTGTTGAAAGGCAAGTCTTTTAATGAATGTTATTTAATCATTATTTTTAATATTTTTATATCATACTTATTTTTAATATTCTGATTCTTAGGTATTTGAGTTCAATAAAATCTTATGTACGCAATCGGAGCCGACCAGAAGGATCAATTGTTGAAGGGTATCTGGCAGAAGAATGTTTAGTATTAAGCTCTTTATACTTTGAGGAAAATATTGAAACATGACTTAATCGGATTAGTAGAAACAATTGTAGAGATATGAACCTATCCCTATAATTTTCCATACGAGGGGTGTATATCACATATATATATATATATATATATATATATATATATATATATATGTGAAGATAATATTTTGGATATAATTAGAATGACAATAACTCACAAAATAGTGAATGAACAAAAAATGGATGTTGGGAAGAAAAAAATGATAAGTGATCACTATACGTCAGTAGGCTGAATAAATGACACTAGGCTGAATTTCCTTGGCCTTTGAATTCATTAACCAAGAAAAAACAATATGGTTATTGCGAAGCCAAGCACTACAGGTCAATGGATCATCAATTTTGCTTGGGCAAGGAATCACCCCATTGAGAAATCTCAGCTTATTCTTCACAATTAATGAAATGATGATAATAGCACGACTCCATGAGAAATAATTGTTGCCGGTGAGCAATTGTGTAACAAGCGTGAGGCCTGGGCCCTCGGTTGGATGTATGAAATAGGGAGTGGCGGGATCATTGATAGGATTGCGTTGAACCGTAAATTGAAGATTGAAAGAAAAACTAGAAAGAAGAAAAACGGAGGGGTATCCGTTTTCCGATCTGAAACGAATCGAAGACCAGATATAAAACTGATGGAAGAAGATTGATCGAATATAGCAGAATGAACGAAGAAGATGATCGGAACTGATCACCGGAAACATAGAAACAAATAAACGCGGAATTTATTCATCTGATACCATATTAGAACTCGAGATCTGGTTCCATGGAAGTACATGAAGTAGAGAATTTCATATTGAATCTTGAATATTCAGCTGAATCAAAATTGTTACAGAATGAGCTGTGTAAACACCCATATATACCAATCTAACTAACGAGTTAATATTGCTATATCAGATAAAAGGCACTATACGCTTTTATTAATAAATCAATTTAATCGGGGTTTTTTTTGTTTTTTTTGGCATATATTCGATCAAAATAATAATACAAATTAAAATATCGAAGTTATTTAGAGTATATTGATATTATTCATTAGTCAAACTTGGTCTAATATTACAATATGTATAGATTCATAATTTCTACGTATATTTTTATTCCATTTAATACTTTTTTATTTGTACATCGATCATCATTGGAAAATGTTATTTACTCGTTTCTTCTTATATGTATTGATTTTTTCTTACAACTTCTTCTTGGAACACTATCATATTTTCTTGAATAGAAGGATTATTATTGTCATTATTTTTTTTTTAAATAAAATTCATTGACGTTAAAAACTAAGGTATTTATAATTCAACTTTGTTTAATATTATAATATAACATTTTTTTAGATTCATATAATTTCTATTTATATTTGTATTCATGATCCCACTAATTATTTTTTTATTTTCTGTATCTAATTTTTGTTTTCAAATTTTGAAGCAAACCCCAAAAATTACATTACAATAATTTTGCAACAATACCTAAAAACCCCTTTAAAATTGCAGAATGATGAAACGATAACGAAAATCCTAATTGAGGGGTGAAAGTGTAAGTTATGGATATATCTCCTTATTTCACTAATTAATAACCTTACAATTTGGGGACTGAGTTGATTCTTTTTAAAAGATATGAAACAAAGTTGGTTGTTCAAGTGCTCCACCGAAATAATGTGGAATTGGAAAAAGAACATAGTCAAATACACTGATTTTCCTAATTTATAGGTCAAAAAAGACTTCTCATCACATGGTAAGCAAGAAAATTTCTCAAAAGTTTGCAAGAACATGGATTTCATTGATCCATTTCCCTGAAAAAAAATTTCCTTTTCATTTTTTTTCTTGGTTAATTTCGAGTGAGTGAAATAACAGTTTTTGTGGGTCATCAATATCATTGCGCTTTTCACTGACGTGATTAATTGTTATACAAATTTTCTTCAATTTTTTTGTAATATAATATAACACAACGAAACATCTATTACCAACACATGCGATCATATTCATAATCGAGAAAGACAAAATTGAAATTATAACTCAAGAAAATGAGTAAATTAACAATATTTGCAGTGAGGTATATGTTAACCCTAAACCCTAAACATGTTAGCCAAAATAATTGAATTTTTGTGACGATTTTACAACTTCGTTTCATTTTTTATCTTTTCGAAATGACTTAATTATTTCACTTGGCATTCCAAATATAGCATTCGGCACTTTTCACTCCCGGAAAATATTAATAGCACTTTGCACTCTCAAAAGGCAACTAATCATTCACATTGCACCCCAATTGTTTTAGCAAAATTTTCTAAGTTGATGTTTGACCCAAAACCGAATCGCGTACCTTAGAATTGCTCTCACAAAATTTGTGGTTACCACTACAAAAAAAACTGTTTTATGTGACGCAAAAACTCATCGCAAAAACTCATTATTTCGTCGCAAAAAAAATTAGGTGACATATATTTTCATCACAGGGTCGTCGCGTAGGCCCTGTCGCGAAAGGTGTTATGTGACAAACTGAAGTTTTCGTCACAAAATATTGTGACAAAGGAAGTTTTATTGTTGTGACGAAGTGGTCGTCGCATAAACAAAATTTGTTCGTCACTAAAAACATTTGTCGTCACAAGAAGTAATCTTTTCAATTACTTCTTGTGACAAATTATTTTGTCACATGAAACATAATATCTATTGAGACAATTATTTCGTCACAAAAAAAATAACAAATATATAATTTGTTATATAATATTTATATTATTCATACTTAAATTAAATAAACTAATAATACAATTGCACAAAACTAAACAATAATTTCAGAAATAAAATTATATTGAAATATATCGCACAACTACACATACAAAATACATGAGTCAATAAAATCAAATTGAAACTTACATTAAAAAATAAACTACATAATATATAGACACCGTCCTTCGTTCGGTCGAGCGATATCCTTCCTCCTCACAACCTTATTAGTACTTTAGAATCTGCAAATTGAAAATAAAAAGATCAACAAATATAAACTATTGCTATTTAGCCGAAATTGAAAAATATTATTTCCCTGCAGAAAATATATCAGAAATTTAGAAAATCTTTCAAACACGAAAATTAAGATTAACGAAACAACATAATACCTTGTCGACCCAAACATCTTTATATTCAACTATATACGGATGGCGCAGTATTGGAATTAACCTCATCTGCAAACATAGACAGACATACATTAGAACTAACTCTCGAACAATCATTATTCATTGAACAGTATATTTGTCCACTAACAAAATAGTTCACACTCGAAAAAAAATACGTAATTCCGGAACACTCAAAAACGCATGTATTTAAAAATAACCTCGTGGGACTCTTTGTTCTTGAAATTCTGTCTCCTTAGAGAGACGAATTTTCTTTAGAACATACCTGCAAGATATGATTCAAAATATTACTTACCTATTCAAAAGGTAAATAAAAACATGATCATTAACCTTCATAAAAACACGATACCAACCAACTTTAGTCTTCAAAAGCATGTAACATGGCGCCATCAACATCATTATGCAAGAATAACAAATAAAAATGATTAACACACTATAAAGCTTACTAAAGAGAATGAAAGAACATCTGATCAACAAGTGCAGACACCAAAGATTCTCCATAAGAACCTGTAAATGACAGTGAATTACAAATGGAGGATTTGGAGCAACTTGGTTTTTCAGAAGATCAAGAGATTAAGAGCTTCGAGGTTTTATCAGTTTGCTTTATTCAAAATCTCATTCATTTTGATAGAATATTAAGGCTATGAACAATCGTAGTGTGTAATGAATACATTAATCCTCCTAGACTGCAAATGTATCAAATTAGCACACGATGGAAAAGGTTTCAAGAGGAAACAAAGCATGAACCTTCTTCAAGAGGAAACATACCATGAATCCATATAACAAATGTATAATTTGTTATATAATATTTATATTATTCACTGAAATAGTAATCTATTATGTCCAAGATCTTGGTCCATATAGAAAAAATCAAAACCTGTTATCACATAGAACAAACAATACAAAATAGATGAACAATAGATGTCAATTCACATCTTGAAGAACATCTTCATATTTACAAATGAAAAAAAATAAAAATCGAGCACTTTGTGATAGCTAACAAACAACTTAGCCAATAATCTATCAACCGCGAAAACTTACACAAATTAACGGCTTTTCTTAATTATATGATCAAAACATATTCGATTTGGATAAATTGATAAAGTCTCGAGAAAAGCTTATGTATTTCTCTGTACCTGTGTGTTCTTAACTTCACGTTACATCATGTATTTATATGCGGCTGAGAGAAATAAACCCTAGTTCTACAGCTTTGCCGTAAGAAAGGAAATAACCAAAGATAAGTTAAAGAAAATATATATCGTGATTTGGGTAAATCTGACCAAATCTGCCAATACTCCCCCTCAAGTGGGTGCATGAGGATTACGAGTGCCCAACTTGCAAAGAAAGTAGTCGAACTGTGGCTTTCCAACAGCCTTGGTGAAAATATCGGCTAACTGTGCATCTGTACGTACGTAGTGTGTCGAGATAATGCCATCTCGTAGAGCATTTCGAACCGAATGACAATCAATCTCTATATGTTTTGTTCGTTCGTGAAACACCGGATTAGATGCGATGTGCATCGCCGCCTGGCTATCACAATGAAGCCGTATGGGTAATGTATGTGAAACACCGAACGAGTTTAGCAACCCCTTTAACCACTTCAACTCACAAGTTGTCGTTACCATGGACCGATACTCTGCTTCTGCAGATGACCTCGATACAGTATGTTGTTTCTTGGTCTTCCAAGATACCGGAGATGAACCAAGGAGTACAAAATACCCCGTTAATGAACGACGAGTAATGGGACAACTCGCCCAGTCGGAATCGCAATAGGCAAACAACTGAAGATCACTATCCGCGCGGAGCATGATGCCTAGACCAGGCCGACCTTTCAAATATCGAACAACACGAAGCGCAGCCTCCCAGTGACGAGTTCAGGGAGATTGCATGAATTGAGCCAAAATATGTACCGAATAACACAACTCTCGTCGAGTAATAGTTAAGTAAATCAATCGACCAACCAGTCGCCGATACGCCTCGGGGTCATGCACAAATTCACTATTATCGAGAGCAAGGCCATGGTTTTGCTCTAACGGGATATTGGCAGGCTTTGCACCGAGCAACCCGGCCTCGGAAATAATATCCAATGCATATTTGCGTTGAGACAAAAAAATACCTTCTTTGCCGCGAGCCACTTCAAGACCTAAAAAATATTTCAGTCGCCCAAGATCCTTCATATGGAAACACCGATTGAGATAACTCTTGAAACGATCTATAGACTCCCGATTATCCCCTGCTATAATTAAATCATCCACATATACAAGTATGACCAAGAATACCCCATCACGTCGCATTGTGAATAAAGAATAATCCGAATAAGATTGGGAAAATCCATAAGACAACAATGCGCTAGATAATTTTGCGAACCAATTTCTTGGTGCCTGGCGTAAACCATATAGCGATTTGCGCAAACGGCATACCTTATGAGGAGAAGAACTGACAAAGCCAGGTGGCGGTCGCATGTATACTTCCTCAGCCAAGTCACCATGGAGAAAAGCATTTCGGACGTCCATTTGATGGAGTTCCCAGTCATGTATAGCTGCCAAAGCTAATAATACCCGAACGGTTCCCATCTTGGCTACCGGTGCAAAGGTTTCATGATAATCAATCCCTTCATTCTGCCTGTTCCCTAAAATCACCAGGCGAGCTTTGTAGCGTTCAACCGTGCCATCGGAATTATATTTTATCTTATACACCCATTTGCAACCAATGGGTTTCTTACCCTGTGGCAAAGTCACAACATACCAAGTTCCATTGTCTTCAAGAGCTTGAATCTCTTCTTTCATAGCCTGACGCCATTTTTCATCTTTCACTGCCTCGGAAAAATGCGTTGGCTCGAAACCTGCACTCACGGCTGCAAGAAATTTTCTGTGTTGCACAGTGAACTTATCACAACAAGCATAATTAGCTATGGGATACGGAGTACCTGAGGAACTGTGAATAGGCGGTGGCACCGAGACGGGATCAAGAAGGCGTGTGGTGTGACAAATATAATCTGTTAAGTGACTGGGTGCTTTGCGAGTACGAGTAGGACGTGTTTCCTGGGTTGTTGTTGCTGCATCACCCTCGTCATTCGAAGTAGGGCGTGTTTCCTGGGTTGTTGTTGCTGCATTACCCTCGTCACTTGAACTCCCCCTGTCAACAGTGTCATCAATTTTCTCCCTATCATCTGATGGCTCAGATGTAGATATCAAAGTAGAGTCAAAAAATTCCGGACTACCCAATTCCTCATTTTGCAACTCAATTTCCTTATCATCAGAATTATTCGTTGTACTTGCAAAAGGAAATTCATTTTCGCTAAAAACAACATCCCTAGAGACGAACAACTCCTTAGTCTCCAAATCGAACAAACGCCAACCCTTCTTCCCATAAGGATATCCCACGAAAATGCATTTCCGACTGCGAGAAGCAAATTTATCGGAGTCTCGCTTTCTAGCGAAACACAAACAACCAAAAGTCCGAAATAAATCATAAGAAAGAGGACGCCCAAAAATTAATTCATATGGAGTCTTACCACCCAAAGCAGAAGATGGAACACGATTAATCAAAAATCCGGCAGTTAAGATGCACTCCCCCCAAAATCGAATAGGAAGTTTGGCTTGAAACCTTAAGGCACGAGCTACATTGAGTATGTGTCGATGCTTTCGTTCAACACGACCATTCTGTTGCGGAGTACCAACACAAGACGTTTGGTGTAAAATACCATTGGTTTCAAAATATTCTTTTAGACATGTAAACTCTGTTCCATTATCACTTCTCACTGTTTTAACGACTTTGCCAAATTGTCGATTCACCATAGCACAAAATTTTTGCAAAATAGCAGAGACTTCTCGTTTCTCAATTAACAAATAAATCCAAACAGACCGAGAAAAATCATCAACAATGGTCAAAAAATATACTGCTCCACAAGTAGAAGGAGTACGATAAGGCCCCCACAAGTCACAATGAATCAATGAAAATAACTCGATAGCTTTATTATCACTTAAAGGAAAAACATCTCTTGTTTGTTTGGCACGAAGACAAATTTCACAATGCTTAAATATTCCACTATTGGTGTCAAAAGTAAAATTGGGAGAAGACCCGACTAGACGAAATGAGGGATGCCCGAGACGTTTATGCCAAAGCTCCTCGTTATCTTTGCAGCCAATCTTGTGAGCCCGTACCTTTGTCACACCACGCAATACGTAGATCCCGTCACGATAGTCACCCACTCCAATCACCGTCCTCATAGTGCAATCCTGTATTACACACAATTTTTTAGTAAGAGTGATTACAGAATTTGTCTCATTTAGAATCTGTCCAACAGATAGCAAATTGCAGTTTAAGTTAGGAACAAATAACACATTATTCAATTTAATTTGTTCTCCAATAACCGCTGTCCCTTCTTTTGTTGCCACTATTTCTGCGCCATTGGGAAGTCCAACAGGACAGTTATGGACATCATGTGACTTAGTGAGAAGATCATCACAGCCGGTCATATGATGTGATGCGCCGGAATCGATAATCCATTGATCGCAAATCTTACCGGTTTGTTTGTCTGTGAACGTCAATTTCTGGTCATTGAGTAAATTCCTCAAAGTGGCCCATTGTTCACTTGTCAAGATAGACAAGTCGGCTTTATCTGCATCAGTCAATGAAGAATAGAACCTTTGGCGAGTGTCGTTTGCGCTGCATGTGCACGAGCAATCCCACGACCGCGGCCTCCCCCTCTGACCGAGCCTTTACTGCCTCCACGCCCCAACCCTTTCGGACGATCTGCCCACCAGTCCGGATACCCGACGACTTGGAAGCAACGAGTTTCTTCATGTCCCGCTCGACCACAGTGGTTGCACAGTTCTGATTTGTCTCGCGTAACATTTGGGCCAGCCCGAACTTTGCTTTGGGCGAGGTAGGCGACTACATCACTCCTATCATCTTTATTTCGAGCAACTGTACGGTGTTGCTCTTCGGTCATAATCATTGCATAAACCCGATTCAAGTTTGGCAGTGGATCTAAATTCAAGATAGTAGAACGCAATGTTCCAAACATGGAATCCTCAAGTCCCATCAAAAATTGATGGACTTGTTCGTCATCTCGTCGTGCCCGCAATTGCTGTGTTATCTGACATTTGCAGCCACCACAATTACACGTCAAAATAGGTTCGTAGTCATTGATCTCATCCCACAACATCTTCATTTTTCCGAAATATTCAGCAACTGAGTGTCCTCTCTGTTTGCAGTTTCCCAACTCAGTCTTCAAGTGATTGATTTTCGGTCCATTTGCGACCGCAAATCTCAACTGCAAGTCTTCCCAAAGTTCTTGAGCGGTTTTCCGATAAGTAATTGTTGATCGAAGCGTTGGTTCAATGGTATTAAAGAACCAAGCAATAAGCATGGAATTAATCATCCACCAATCGTCAAGTTTAGGGTCTTTCTCAGTAGGTTGAATAACGGTCCCATCGACAAAACCTAATTTCTTCTTTGCCCGCAACGCAACTCTCATGGCTTTTGCCCACTCCTCATAATTCGAACCCTTCAACTGAACATGAGTTATGAGGCTTCCAGGGTGATCTGCCGAGGTCAAGGTGTACGGTGTGATACCGCCTTCAACTTTATTCTTTGTATCGCCCATGGCAGCGAATTAAAAAGAGAAAATAATTGCCTCAATAGTATGGCTCTGATGCCATGATAAAGTCTCGAGAAAAGCTTATGTATTTCTCTGTACCTGTGTGTTCTTAACTTCACGTTACATCATGTATTTATATGCGGCTGAGAGAAATAAACCCTAGTTCTACAGCTTTGCCGTAAGAAAGGAAATAACCAAAGATAAGTTAAAGAAAATATATATCGTGATTTGGGTAAATCTGACCAAATCTGCCAATATAAATAGGCCTAACCAGATCAAACTTAAGATAACTTATTCAAAAGCGGTTACCGAGTTTTCTTAAACAGTTGTTCAACATACTCAAGCACTCGCTCATCCCATTTTCCAGCAGAATATTCCATTAAATATGCTAACATGTATTGATAAAATATATATATATCCATGTATTATATAAAATATATATATGAAATCAACAAAACGAGCAACAATATCATAACAAATCCGCTTCAAATTTTTTTAACAACGAATTCTACTATTCATTGTATAAGTTTGAAGTACTTACATCTCTGCATCTAACAATTCAAGGGTTGAAGGAGAGAGAGAGAGAGAGAGAGAGAGAGAGAGAGAGAGAGAGAGAGAGAGAGAGAGAGAGAGAGAGAGAGAGAGAGAGAGAGAGAGAGAGAGAGACTCACATTTGAGTTCATCGGCGATGGCAGAGATGTAATTTAGAAAAGTCGACTGGGCATTAGAGCAATCGAGATCCTTGGCACGGAATGCGGCGGCATAGGGAAATCCGAGACGCCGGAGAGCAGAGAGCTTGAGAGTTTCCGGCAGTATGACGTCGTACAGGGAGAGCGATGCTCTGGTTTCAATAAGCTCCAGCACTTCGGATGCGGTGATCACAGTAGCAAGTGGCCGAGAAGAAATACGCAATACATTTTACGTAAATTAAGTGAAAGAAACATACAAATATTAAGCTTGGCCACAGATTGATTAAATGGTAATTATGATAAATTCTCATCTCGAAAAGCACAATTAGTCATTATGGTAAAATTCCAACCATGTCCGTTTCATTTAGGGTAAAATCCAATGTCGGAATGGAATCCGAGGAATTGGCATAATGAGATTGCAATTTTCAAGTATTATCTTGTTTTTGCAACCAAACAAGGCCTCAACACATGACTGTGAAGAAAATAAGGTAATTACACTTTTTGGATGTAATTTGTTTTTATAGGAAACACGAGCAATGAAGGCTCACATCGTTGATCGAAGTGCATGCAGAAACTGGGGCTCGTGTTCAATCAGAAAACTGGAGAGAACTCGAGAAATCGAGAATAATACCTGTAATTCACCTGGTCTTATATATTTCCTTTTCAACTCGTATATGCATCTCATTATCTTGCATTAGGCGACACTATTTATGGATGAAAAAATAATGCATTCTATATTTTCAGATGTTTTTCGCTCTCTAAATTTATTTCTGAGTTTTGTTTCATTTCAATAACTCTTGTATGCTTTGAACTAAGAAAAATTGAATTATGACTAACAGATGGGTGAGAATTGTGACAACAACACACATTCTAAAGAGCAGATTGAAGCACATATTCATAATAGGCAAGAAGCTGCTCCGAGATGGGAGTGTGCGTTGGTTTATGCATATTCGAACCAGGTAGCAATATAGCAATCACGATTTCCTTTTTAGCTACCTTATATTTTAACCTTAAAACTATTAATACCAAATATTTGCATTGTCTAGGATAATACCACGAAGAAAAGTCAATTATACTAAAAGTATTTAAACTGGAAACGGGAAAGCTAAATGATCTTTACTATAGAGAAAATCGTATGATTATATATCGAACAAGAAAAGTAGGGTTAGCAATCGTGTTTTCATAAATTAAGATATTCTAAATTTAAGTTAAACAATTAATGTACTACTAAAGTACATTCATCTCGACCTAATAATTCACGTAGCCCTTTTGATAAGTTTTAATCGAATACGGAAACAATTTAATAACTAAACCATGTATGTATGAGATCGGTTGTATTTACTGAATAATTCCTACCCATATGTTTCTATATGTTCACACGTGTTTCCTTCGAGTATTTACCGTAAAATAGATGAATTTAACCTAGATTTTGCATTAGAGAATCTATTATCTGAATCCATTCTTCATCACTTGACGATAATTCCTACATCGTAAACTATCTTTATTTTAATTTTTTTTTCAAATTTAGTATGTATCAAATGGAATAACTGTATATGGTAATTATAAACCTTAAAATCATTCAAATTTATGTTAAAAACATCAAATTTGAATTTTTTTTGGTATCGGTTCGTGTAATAAATTAGTTGTATCCAACTTCATACATTGCCAGATAGGATTTTATTACAAATGGCAGAAACCTCTTAAATGCAGTTATAAACTTGCTAATCGTGTCCAGATTCATTATAACTCCGAATGGAAAAAGAATTATGGCGTAATCCAATTAGTTGTTACCTTACAATTTGCAGCCAACATTACATTTTTTTTCGAGCATTTCAAATATCGTTACATTCCTAGTTGAGTGCATTTTACGATATTCAGAATCGTTGTTCAATCAAACCCTAGTGCTATATATATCTCGTTTTTGTGCAAATTGAACAACAGTCATAGCCATTCCATAAACAAATAGAACAGTGTTAAATCGATTTTTGTTCGTTCTTTCTTTCTCCGTTTTTGTAATTCTTTCGCGCCAAAATGGAATCAATTGATCTCCCATTTCATATCATGATAGTTATCCTGTCGATGCTTCCGGTCGAAGCCCTAGCCAAGTTCCAGTGCGTCTGCAAAGCGTGGAAGAACATAATCCGCGACCCAAAGTTCGTAAAAGAGCATTCTAAAATCCAGGCTGCTAAAGGGAAAGACTATCTTCTTTATGTGCCGTTGGACCGTACCATCGAGCATGCTTTCACATTACTTTGTGATGAAACGTTCGATCAGGCCCTAGAATTCGAAATTCCTTCCGAGTTTCGTGATATGAGCTTCATTATAATCGGTTCTTGTAACGGTGTGTTCTGCTTCACTGATGCGAATAGCTTCGGTAGCACTGTATATTTGTGTAACCCCTCGATTAGAAAATACAGGACCGTAATTAACCCAATGTTTGATGGTGTTGAATTATCGTCCCGAGGTGATGTTGATTTTGCTTTAGGGTTTGGGTATTACGAACAGACAAACGATTACTTGATTATTAGGATTGTTATCCTAAGTGACGAGGAAGGTGAGGCAACTAATAAAATCGAGGTTTATTCAATGGTCGCAAATTCTTGGAAGAATATAGAAGTGGATCACTTTCCATGGGAAATGATCGAATTAAAATCGGAAGCTGTGATGCGTGATTCGGTTCATTGGAAGACGGATCACAAAGATGGGGACGAGGGTATTCCAGTAATTTTGGCGTACCATATGGGAGAAGAGGTGTTCCGACAGGTAGGATTGCCTAATTATAAAGCCGATGGGGAAGACTTGGTCGAACACATTGGAGTGTATAAAGGGAATCTTGCTATGTTTGTATTTCATCAGTCGGATCACTTTTCTTGGCACAAAAACTGCCACTTGTGGGTAATGAACGAGTACGGAGTGGTGAGTTCTTGGACGAAACTATACACAGTGGTAATAGATGCTGAAGTCGTTACTCCGATTATGTTTACTAACAACGGCGAGATTATATTTGAAGACGGTGAGTGTGATTTGACCGTATGCCACTTCGAAAGTAACGCGATTTCGTACCTTGGAGTTGAAGATCAAGGTTACCTTAATTTCGTGACGTACAACGGTAGCCTTGTTATGTTGGAGGACTAAAAAAATGGCATTTGATCAGTTTTTTAAACGAGGAAGAAAGTCTATTCGTAATCCTCTCAAAGACTTTTTTTTTCTCTTTTCGCGTGCTTAGTTTTGAATTATCGTTCTTTGTATTTTGTTCGTTTATTTAATTTTGAATTACCATGATTTTGTATGGTAAGTTGGACCTTGGATAGTTGGTTATTAATTGATTGTTCGCCATCAATGTTTTTGAAAGTTGTTTCCCGCGATATGATGAACGATATCGTTAGATTGCAATGAAAGCATATACTCATTATATATGGGATGTTTTGTTTGTAACTAGTAGAGGTAATGCAAGGATGCTAAATGCGATAAAACCTTCTCGAAATATAAAGATTCTAATTTAATGCTCGATTTACCGATCACTTATGAGACTCTATGCATCCCAAAAAGAAAGGATAAATAGAACTTAATTCCTCATAATTATCTTCCATTCTTTTATTGAGTGAATGTGACAACCTTGTTTTTGTGGCCTGAATATTTGAAAAAAAAATATGAAAAGGAAGTAAGATTATACTTTTTAAATTTTGTTAAACCTTAACAAAACCTTTATCCAGTGTGGTTCTAATTAAACCGAGATTTTGTTTTGATAAAATAGAATTCGACACGAGCATTTGTTCAGTTTTTCTTTCAAAATTGTTCTAAAAACATGTTCAATGTAAATAAGATACTGAATTGTAGCCCGGATGGGTGTAACTATAGTGCAACTGGTTTCGGGGTAGTAAGTTGGTACAAGGTCCTAGGATCAACTCCTGGAAGCCGCAGTGTGGGAATTTCAACTCCAATGAGGATTGGTTCCTTATGGACACCAAGTCCGAGTCCGCTACCCTAACGGGTCGTTGAGTTACCATGATTTACATTATTCATCAAATACTTGTCGGGCCAATGGATGGAGACTCTGGGGGTGAGAGATTTCGAGTTACCATGATTTACATTATTCATCAAATACTTGTCGGACCAATGGATGGAGACTCTGGGGTGAGAGATTTCACCTTTTGGTACAAGATACTGAATTGTAAATCTTTATGTTGATTCAAATCCATTTTCAAGTTCTGATTATATTCTGGAATTCTTCGGATCAGTAATAAGTGTATTCTTGTCGAAACAAATTAGAAATTTTCAAAAATGTTAATTTCCGGCTCTACTTCTTAGGTTTCTATCTTTGTTTGAAGCATCACTTATTTGTAATATTTTTAAAATCAAACAGGACATAGCTCTTTGGTGAGTGTTTGCCCGAGAAAGATAATCCAACCTCAGAAAAAGCCAAATAAAATTTGAAGTTTTGTAGGAACTAGAAAGCACCACGTGTGTTACACGTGATTATGTATGATTTTACTTAATAGTTAATATATAACTTAAGATTAATTAATAAAATTATTCTAAAATTGAAATCAATAAGAATATAAAACGATAAGAAAATAACTAAAATAAATTATTATATATTAATTCATGTATGGAAAATGCTCACATTAAAATTTCTTTTATGTTGTTGTGATAGTTGATAATTGTCGTTATCTTGAATTTCTTTTATGTTGTTGTGATAGTTATAATTTTCATTATTTTGAATTTCTCTGCATAAATATTGTTTGAAACAATTAAATCTTTTTTCGTGTTATTCATATGTTATTATCGCTCTGGTCAAATTTACTAACAAGTTCCTTAAAGAAAGTGTAAATTTACTATACCAGGGCCCGATATTTGGTGTATTAACAGCTAGGCTGCCTCTTATTTGAAAAATTATGCATATATCACTTGAATTTGGTTAGTAGCTAAGACTTAACTCATTTTTTATTATTTATTTTTTTAAATTATATTTTTATCCCTGACCAAATGTTGAGTAAACTATATTGACCTCCTTCGGTCTAATTATACGTATACAACCTTATATTTACTTTCTTTCTTTGACCTAAAATTTAAAATAGTTTTGATCATCCACATCTAATACTTAACTTTGTCTTTATTTTCATAAACCGTTTTTCAATTAATTGCCTCTTTTTTTTTTTAATTTATCAATTTTTGTCCATGATCACCCTTAATTAGTTAATTGAAAAATAACTAATGACAAGGGTATTTTTGTGTTTAGTATAATCTATGCATATTTAATGAGTTTCTGAATATGGAACGAGGGAGTATATAATAAGAGTAATTATTATATCTAATACATTATCAATATATATATATATATATATATATATATATATATATATATATATATATATATATATATATTACATCTAAAATATTAAAAATACATTAAACGTGGAGCCCTCAATTTAAAAATAGAAAATCATTCTTACCTGATTACTTATTTATATGAATACTTGAGATACCAGAAAAAAAGAAAATTTAACATATATAATTTGCAGTATATTAACAGGTCCTTGAAATGAAAATTATATTAATAAAAAGTAAGTACCATACATTATCATTTATTAACTTATTATGTTTCTATGTTTTTTTTTGTTTTTTTTTTGTTCCCACATGACTATTATTAAAACCTGTTATCACTTATACTAATAAACTGCATAAATAACGATAGTAAATAAAATTTAATAATTTATTTAACCTCGATATTTTAAAATCAATCTTAGTCATTCACAATTATCTCATCTTATTTCTAGACAAATTTCTTGTATATTGATTATCAGTAATTTATTTTATTTTATTTTTTTATATCTAAATAATCCTTAATTAACTTGATATTACATGTTTATAATATGTCAAACTCTATTATGAGTTTTATGAGATACATTTTATTTAATAATTTAAGAAAATAAACTTCGACTTTCGAAATAAATTATAATAAATGAAAATAGTATCATACTTTTATATAACATAATATAAATATTATTACTGGTATTAGTAAGTAATAATTAGTTTGAGTTCACATTATTAATTAGTGGAATTTACGTTATAAAAATTATACCAACTAATATAAAATTTGAAACTACTTTAGGTATCTAATGCTTAACTTAAAATGAAATTATTTATTTTAAAATAAATTATATATATATATATATATATATATATATATATATATATATATATATATATATATATATATATATATATATATATATATATATATATATATATATATATATATATACCATTGGAAAGCTCTTCAAATGTAGTTTTATACAAATTAAATTACATTAAAATTTTCAATATGTAGAAAAAATTACAATAAGAAGAAAATAAACTCTCACCTTAGTATAAATATAGAACATGAAAATATGTTTGATATTTAAACGACGTTATTAAGCTATGTTAATTTATTATTTTCATTTTTGTTATTACGCAGTTGACCCTAGCTAATTCATGGTGTAACTTTGTTATAAGAGACATAACAAGAAGCACGGAAATGTTAAGAAACAAAAAACATTCATGCTTTTAAGTTGACATATATATAGTGTTGGGATTTTTTAATAAAAATAACATTTTATTAAATATTTTATTTGACCAATTTATGAGGTCATTTAGAACAATATTTTGAAACCTCCATAGACTTTATTTTGTCTCATAAAACCTCAATATTTTCCTTTAATTATATATTAAATAGAGGTTTTATGGTGGTCATGTTTTATACTATAAAAAGGGGACTTTGTGGTTTTGCAAGAGATGGGTGAAGAGAAAAAGAAACACTTTTCATCTATACTATATACATATATTTTGAGCTCTTGTTGTGTGTCGGGTGTAAGCTTCTACTTCACTCGAACGTGCAATTTCGGTGAAGTTACAGCGGAGAGATAGGCTGGGCTGTTGTATCCCATAGACGACACGATCGGAACCTTTTTGCACCTCATTAGAGAAGGGGTCGTGAAATTCGTCTTAAGAGAGCGACCTAGTCCGCGCCTCACCTTGCCTATCTCCATATTATTGTGTATATTATTGCAACTAATCATCAACTATAGAAAGAGAGAGCAAATAGAGTACGAGCTTCAATCCACAAGTTTCGTGATCGTTCGTCAAAGTGCAGTCGTGGTTCCAACATATAGATTGTTGGACTTCAAACCATCTTCCATCTATTTTTGGTGGTGTTAATATAATTAAGATGATTATTGTAGAATTATATTTAGATTAGAAGTTCTAGTTAGATTGTATCTAGACTTATATCACGGAATAATATACAAATCAAATTAATCCTGATACTTTTTCAAGTATTCTAATAGTTGTCACTCCATCCCAGTGATTAGTTAACTTCAACATTAGTTGACATTTGACATTACATTTTTTTTTCCTTTATTTTTTTTTCTTTTATTTTTTTCTCCGGTGGTGGGTTGTTGGAGCTCTGATTAGCTGACTCAACATTAGTTAACTTTTACACTGGTAGACATTTTTTTTTTTTTTATCGGCGGCGGATCGTTAGATCTCCGATTAATTAGTTCACTTAGTATTACTTAACTTAAACATTAAAATTAAAAGTGTCGGGGGCCAGCTAATGCTTCAGCTAATCGAGCCCTAAATACCCATCGCCGGAAAAAAAAAGATGGTCGGATGTTAGCTAATGCAAAGTGAACTAACGCATAGTCAGCTAATCAGAGCTTCAACGTTCCATTACCGAAAAAATAAGTTAAAAGAAAAAAAGTTGGACGTCTGCTAATATTGAAGTTAGCTAATATGTAATTTGGTAATGCAAATCAACTTATCAGAGTTTTGACAACCCGCCACTGCAAAAAAAACAAAAGAAAAACATAATAATATTTCAACTAATGTTGAAGTTAACTAATTCTGAGTCAGCTAACCAGTGCTCCGACGAACATCAGTTGGAAGACAAAAAGATGTCAACTAATGTTAAAGTTAACTAATGTTGAAGTTAACTAAGGTTGAATTAGCTTACCGGAGCTCCAACAGCCCACCACAGGAAACAAATTAAAAGAAAAAAAAAAAAGATAAAGGAAAAAAAATGGAATGTCAAATGTCAATTTATGTTGAAGTTAACTAATGTTGAGTCAGCTAACCAGAGTTCCGACGACCTGCCGTCGGGAAAAAAAAAAAGACAAAGAAATCAAATGTCGAACTAATTTTGAAATTTACTAATGTCGAGTCAAGCTACCAGAGCTCCGACGACCAACCGCCGGAAAAACAAAATTAAAAAAAAAAGATAAATAAAAATAAATGTCAACTAATTGAAGTTAACTAATGCCGAGTCAGCTAACCGAAGCTCTGAAGACCCGCCGCCGGAAACAAAAAATAAAGGAAAAAAAATGGCAAATTCCACTTTTCCCCATGTACTTTGGTTCGGTATCACTTTACCCTCTTCTACTCACGATTGCATTGATTTGCCTTCCTGCACTTGAAAAACTATCTCAATGTGGCTCTCGCTGTTAGTTGTTAGATATTTGACCTTAAACCAATTTGGTCTAAGCTTTGAAATTACAAAAAAGCCACATTGAGATAATTTAAAACTAAACATAGCATGATCTAGCATAAATTAATTCCAAATTTAAAAGACAAAGCGCTGAACAAAAGTAATGCACAAATCGTGATTCCTAGCAATAATTCGCTTCAAAGTTCCGTTGCATCGAAAGCTAACCAAACATCTAGTCATCATCACAACAAAACAAGCAATCTCATCATCAAACATTGGTCATATCTCATCATTACAACTCAGCGATGCATTTGACTCCAGCAATATTTTTTTAAAGCAATAATAACAACTAAAATAAAATAAAACCTAATGCATGCCAATTAAACGCAAATAAATGACAAATAAAATAAATATTTTCCACCCCCAAACTTAATATTTTCGTTGACCTCAACAAAATTAGAGAAAAGTTTAAGGATAGAAAATACCTGACTAGCTTCTGTTATGCATTCTTACTTTCTTTTTGGGCATTAGCTTCGAGCTAAGCATTATTCCTATCCTTTCGGAATTAGCTTGTGTTACGCATTCTTAATTTGGTTTTGGCATTAGCTTCGAGCTAAGCATTCTTACTTTCCTTTTAATATTAGCTTCGAGCTAAGCATTATTCATCTTCTTATGGAATTAGCTTGTGCTAAGCATTCTTACTTTCCTTTTAGCATTAGCTTCGAGCTAAGCATTATTCCACTTCTTATGGAATTAGCTTTTTTTATTATTTAGTTTTATATTTATTTATTTTATATATTTTATTTTTTGTTTAATTATTTGTTTTATTTGTTTTATTTTTATTTTTATTTTTATTTTTTATTTTTTATTTTTTTTCTTATGGGATTAGCTTGTGCTAAGCATTCTTATTTCCTTTTGGCATTAGCTTCGAGCTAAGCAATGTCCCGCTCCTTATGGAATTAGGTTGTACTACGCATTCTTACTTTCCTTTTGGCATTAGCTTCGAGCTAAGCATTCTTCATCTTCTTATGGAATTAGCTTTTTTTTATTATTTATTTTATATATTTTAGTTTTTTTTTTTTTTTCCTAATGGAATTAGCTTGTGGTAAGCAGTCTTATTTGCTTTTAGCATTAGCTTTGAGCTAAGCATTGTTCCTCTCCTTATGGAATTATCTTGTGCTAAGCATTCATACTTTCCTTTTAGCATTAGCTTCGAGCTAAGCATTATTCCTCTTTCTATGGAATTAGCTTTGTTATTACTTATTTTATATTTATTTATTTTATATATTTGTATTTTTAGTGTTTTTATTTGTTTTATTTTTTTTTATTTTTTTTTCTTATGAAATTAGTTTGTGCTAAGCATTCTTCCTCTCCATATAGAATTAGCTTCGCATTAGCATTGAGCTAAGCATTATTCCTCTTCTTATGGAATTAGCTTTTTTTATTATTAATTTTATATTTATTTATTTTATATATTTTCAGTTTTAGTTTTTTTATTTATGTTATTGGTTTGCTAATTTTATTTTATTCTCTTTTGTAATTAGCTTGTGCTAAGCATTCTTCCTCTCCTTATGGAATTTGTTTGTGCAGTGCATTCTTATTTTCCTTTTGGCATTAGCTTCGAGCTAAGCATTGTTCCTCTCCTTATGCAATTAGCGTGTGCTAAGCATTATTACTTTCATTTTATCATTAGTTTCGAGCTAAGCATTATACATTTTTCTTATGGATTTAGCTTTTTTATTTATATATTTATATATTTATATTGTTTATATATTTATTTTATTTATTTATTTATTAATTTTTTTTATTTTCATTCTAATTTTAATTTTAATTTTTATTTTAATTTCTTATGGAATGAGATTGTGCTAAGCATTCTTACTTTCCGTATGACATTAGCTTCGAGTTAAGCATTCTTACATTCATTTTGCCATTAGCTTCGAGCTAAGCATTATTAGTTTCCTATTGGCATTAGCTTTGAGCTAAGGATTGTTCCTCTGCTTATGGAATTAGCTTGTGCTAAGCATTCTTACTTTCCTTTTGGCAGTAGCTTCGAGCTAAGCATTCTTACTTTCCTTTTCGCATTAGCTTTGAGCTAAGCATTGTTCATCTCCTTTTGGAATTAGCATGTGCTAACCATTCCTACTTTTGTTTTGGCATTAGCTTCCAGCTAAGCATTATACCCTTCCTTATGGAATTAGACTTTTATTTTATTATTTATTATATATTTATTTATTTTATATATTTTTTATTTATTTTTTTCTATTTTTATTTTTATTTTTATTTTATTTTCTCATGGAATTAGATTGTGCTAAGCATTCTTACTTCCGTTTTGCATTAGCTTTGAGCTAAGCATTCTTACTTTCTATTCGCCATTAGCTTCGAGCTAAGCATTATTACTTTCCTATTGGCATTAGCTTTGAGCTAAGCATTGTTCCCCTCCTAATGGAATTAGCTTGTGCTAAGCATTCTTATTTTCCTTTTTCATTAGCTTTGAGCTAACCATTCATACTTTCCTTTTAGCATTAGCTTCGAGCTAAGCATTTCCTCTCCTAATGGAATTAGCTTGTACTAAGCATTCTAACTTTTCTTTTGACATTACCTTCGAGCTAAGCATTATTTGTGTCCTTATGCAATTTCCTTGTGCTAAGCATTCTTATTTTCCGTTTGGCATTAGCTTCGAGCTAAGCATTATTCCTCTCCTTATGGAATTAGCTTGTGCTATGGATTCTTACTTTCTTTTTTGCATTAGTTTTGAGCTAAGCATTATTCCTCTCCTTATGCAATTAGCTTTTGCTTAGAATTCTTACTTTCCTTTTGGCATTAACTTCCAGCTAAGCATTATTCCTCGCCTTATGAACTTCTATTGTTCTAAGCATTCCTACTTTCGTTTATGCATGAGCTTGGAGCTAAGCATTATACATTTTCTTATGGAATTAGTTTTTTTTTTTTTTATTTATATATTTATTTATTTATTTTCAAATTTATTGTATTTTTTTAATTTAAATTTTTATGTTAACTTTTATTTCTATTTTAGTTTTAATTTTAACTTTTAATTTTTTTTTTTTCTTGTGGAACGAAAATGTGCTAAGCATTCTTACTTTCCGTTAGGCATTAGCTTCGACCTAAACATTCTTAATTTTCTTTTGCATTAGCTTCGATCTAAACATTCTTACTTTGCTTTTGTTATGAACTTCAAGCTAAGCATTCCTACTTTCGTTTTGGCATGAGCTTCGAGTTAAGATTTATACATTTTCTTATGGAATTAGCTTTTTCTTTTATTATTTATTTATATTTTTATTTATTTTATATATTTATATATTTATTTATTTTATTTTATTTTTATTTTTATTTTTATTTTTATTTTCATTTTTCTTTTATTTTCTTATGGAATTTGATTGTGCTAAGTATTCTTACTTTCCGTTTGGCATTAGCTTGGCTAAGCATTCTCACTTTCCTTTTGCCATTAGCTTCGAGCTAAGCATTATTACTTTCCTATTGGTATTTGTTGAGTATAGATTTTACGCTCAATACGTTTACTTTGCGTGTATTTTTTGTTTAGATTTAATTAAATTTGTGCTTTAATTGATTAATTTTGTGTCTTATAGGTGAAAAACGAGAATTAGGTGTCCATGAAGGAAAAAAGATCAAAAAGAAAGGAAAAAATTGCAAATAAGGAAATAAATCAAATTCGAAGAAGGAATCTCGCTACAGCTTTGGCATTGTCCACCATTTCGAGCATATCTCTCTCATACGAACTCAAAATCAGCTGATTTTGGCGGCATTGGAAAACTAATTTCAAGGGCTACAATTCTTATTCACGCAACATTCCAAAATTCGGACTCCAACATGGCCAATCGAAGAACAAATCCTGATGGGGGAAAGTGGCGAAAATTGATTCCTATTAGGTTATGATTAATTTAACATCTCAGGTTAATAATCCGAGTTAATAACTTGCATAATTGAAGGAATTGGGGAATTAATAATCACATAGGGGGGAGAATAAAATCCTAGGCTTGTTTTCTCTGATTAATCTTCGAGTTAATTGCTTTCGTTGTTTTTATTGTTTTAATTTGCTTTAGTTAATTTAGTTTATTATTCATCTTTCGACTGTGTATGGTGGGCTTGATAATAATTGCTAGGATTTAGCGTCTAGGATTAAGTAGTTAAATATTCTTTGTGGGATCGATATCCGGACTTAATTGTCCACTATAGTACTTGTACGATACGTGCACTTGCGTGTAGGTATTACAACCAACATTATTTGCTTTGAGCTAAACATTGTTCATCTCCTTAAGGAATTAGCTTGTGCACAGCATTCCTACTTTCCTTTTGGCATTAGGTTCGAGCTAAGCATTATTCCTCTCTTATGGAAATTTGCTAGTGTTATGCATTCTTACTTTCCTTTTGGCATTAG
Organism: Erythranthe guttata; assembly: GCF_056151865.1. Classification (NCBI taxonomy): domain Eukaryota; kingdom Viridiplantae; phylum Streptophyta; class Magnoliopsida; order Lamiales; family Phrymaceae; genus Erythranthe; species Erythranthe guttata. The sequence goes on along the minus strand of NC_142546.1, from coordinate 9,465,550 downwards.
CTTCAACCTAAGCATTATTCCTCTCCAATCATTATTCCTATTCTTGGGGAATTAGCTTTTGCTAAGCATTCTTACTTTCCTTTTGACATTAGCTTTTAGATAAACATTCTACTTTCCTTTTGGTATTAGCTTCGAGCTAAGTATAATTCCGCTCCTTATGGAATTAGCTTGTGCTATGCATCGTTACTTTCCTTTTGGCACTAGTTTCGAGCTATGCATTTTTCTTGTCCTTCTAGAATTTTCTTCTGCAAAGCATTCTTACTTTCCTTTTTGGCATTACCTTTGAGCTAAGCATTCTTAATTTACCTTTGGCATTAGCTTCGAGCTAAGCATTATTCCATTTCTTATGGAATTAGCATGTGCTAAGCATTCTTACTTTCCTTTTAGCATTAGCATCGAGCTAAGCATTATTCATCTTCTTGTGTAATTAGCTTGTGCTAAGCATGCTTACTTTCCTTTTGGCATTAGCGTCGAGCTAAGCATTATTCCTTTTCTTATGGAATTAGCTTATGCTCAGCATTCTAACTTTTCTTTTAGAATTAGCTTTTTGCTAATCATTCATACTTTCCTTTTGCCATTAGCTTAATACTATGCATTATTCCGCTCCTTATGGAATTAGCTTGTGTTAGGCATTCTTACTTTCCTTTTGCGCATTAGCTTCAAGGTAAGAACCATTCCTCTCCTTATGGAATTAGCTTGTGCTAAGCATTCTTAATTTCGTTTTTGCATTAGCTTCGAACTAAGCATTCTTACTTTCCTTTTGGCATTAGCTTCGAGCTAAGCATTATTCATCTTATTATGGAATTAGCTTGTGCTAAACATTCTTACATTCATTTTGGCATTATCTTCGAGATAAGCCTTATTCCACATCTTATGGAATTAGCTTGTGCTAAGCATTCTAACTTTCCTTTTGACATTAGCTTTTAGCTAAGTAATCCTACTTCCGTTTTGGAATTAGCTTAAAGCTAAGTATTATTCCACTCCTTATGGAATTACCTTGTGCTAAGCATTCTTACCTTCGCTTCGAGCTAAGCACTCTTACTCGCCTTTTGCCATTTGCTTTTAGCCATGCATTATTCCTCTCCTTATGGAATTAGCTTGTTCTAAGAGTTCTTACTTTTCTTTTGGCATTAGCTTCGAGCTAAGCATTATTCCTTTCCCTATGGAATTTTCTTTTTCTAAGCATTCTTACTTTCTTTTACGCATTAGCTTCGAGCTAAGCATTGTTCATCTCCTTATGGATTTAGCTTCGCAAGCATTCTTACTTTCGTTTAAGAATGAGTTTTGAGCTAAGCATTATACCTTTTCTTTTGGAATTAGCTTTTTTTTTGTATTATTTATTTATATATTTATTTATTTTATATATTTTTTTAATTTTTTTTAACTTTTTTTTTTATTTTTTTAATTTAAACTTTTATGTTAATTTTAATTTTAATTTTAATTTTTACTTTTATTTTATTTTTTGTGGAATGAGATTGTGCTAAGTATTCTTACTTTCCGTTTGGCATTAGCCTCAAGCTAAGCATTCTTACTTTCCTTTCGCCATTAACTTCGAGTTAAGCATTATTTTTTCTTTCCTATTGGTGTAGTGTGTGTATTTTTTCTAGTGTGTGTTTTCGGTGTAGTGTGTGTATTTTTTAGTGTGTGTTTTCGGTGTAGTGTGAGTGTATTTGTTAGTGTGTATTTTCGGTATATTTTTTTAGTGTGTGTTTTCGGTGTAGTGTGTGTAATTCTTTTTAGTGTGTATTTTCGGTTGTGTATGTATTTTTTAGTGTGTGTTTTTCGGTGTAGTGTGTGTATATTTTTTAATGTGTATTTTCGGTGTAGTGTGTGTAATTTTTTTAGTGTGTGTTTTCGGTTTACTGTGTGTAAAAAAATTTTTACGATCAAATCACCAAATATTGTATACTATATAGTACACAGATTTTCGTTAAAATTGGTGCAACGTCCAAAAAACTATTGCACAATCAAAATCACCAAAACTTTGAATATTATAGTACATATATTTTAGTTAAAATTGGTAGAACGTCCAAAAACTATTTCACGATCATAATCAGCAAAAACCGTAGTACACAAGTTTTGGGTAAATTTGGTGGAACGTCCAAAAAACTATTTCACGACAAAATCACTAAAGAATATACGTTATAGTACACACATTTTGGGTAAAATTGGAGGAACGTCCAAAAAACTATTTCACAATCAAAATTACCAAAATTTGTATGTTATATAGTCACAAATTTTGAGTAAAATTGGTGGAACGTCCAAGAAACCTTTTCACGATCAAAATCAACAAAAGTTGTATGCTATAGTACACAAATTTTGGGTAAAATTGGTGGAACTTACCAAAGACTTTTTCACGATCAATACTATTAGTACATTGATTTTAGTTAAAATTGGTGCAACGTCCAAAAAATTATTTCTCGATCAAAATCACCAAAAGTTGTATACTATATTGTACACAGGTTTGGGATAAAATTGATGGAATGTCCGGAAAACTATTTCACTATCAAAATCACCAAAGACGGTGTACTATAACTTATAAGTACACAGATTTTGGATAAAATTAGGGGAACGTCAAAAAAAACTATTTCACAATCAAAATTACCAAAAACTGTATGCTATAGTACACAAATTCTTGATAAAATTGGTGGATCGTCCCAAAAAACCTTTTCACGATCAATATCACAAAAAACTGTATATTATATATACAGTACACAGATTTTGGGTAAAATTGGTGGAACATCCAAAAAAAAATTACGATTAAAATCACCAAAAGCTGTATACTATATAGTATACACATTTTGAATAAAATTGGTGAAAAGTCCAAAAAACTTTTTCACGATCAAATACACTAAATTATTGAAATGTGGGGAAAATATCCAAATTCTAATAATAATTTAATAAAACTAGGCGGCCACTGTATTATAAGGAGACTTTGAGAGTCCAAATGGTAGTCAGCCAACAAGCTATACAAATTGATTAGGGCCTAATTGGAATTTCACTGGGAAAAGTATTGCTGGTCTTCATATAATTAAGTGACAGTGGTGTCTTTACTGATCCAGCTTCTTGCCTTTCTTACAACTCCGCCCTGGAATCTTCATCTTTCGTAGGTTCAACATACGATGCATAAGCTTTGATTATTGACTCGTAAATGTGAATCCCCCGCAAGTACTCATTCTTGTTCAGGAACTGCGCAAGCAAACGATTACATAATTTGTTTCAATTCTTTCAATTGAATACCAGTTCAGTTAGGAAAACCATTGACAATTTTGCCACGGGCAGAGCAATGTAATAGAAGAAACATAAATGGATAAATCTAAAATACAATTTTGAGGTTAATTCAACAAATAGTGTGTGCACAGGCCAAAAGGAGATTAGACTATTATCTTTCTGTATTCACGATATCAACATATCTAACACGATCCTTTAACTTCATGCAAAGCAGATAAGAAGAAAATGTTCACCTCGTTGTGGTCATGAAGTAGAATTGGTGTGTTTGCCATAGGAGAAAAGCCAATTGCTGGTAACCCAAGTTCCCTGAAATAGCGAGCATCTGTTGAAGCAGGAAATATCTCAGGTTTTCCAAGTTCACCATTGGCACTTTTTATTGCATCTTCTAAAAGTACCCACCAAGGGTTTGAACTGTCAAAGGCTGTAAGAATTTGCTTCCCAAACTTGTCATATATAGATCCCTTCTGCTTGAACTGTCACAACTCCACAAAATTGTTAGGAACGGTAGCTGATCATCCAAACATAGAAATTTCTTAAAACTGTTAATACCAAATCATAAATACGGAGATGGTCAACCATAAATTTAAAGCAGTTGAACACCAATCTTATACATAATACTTGATCTTTTGATATTTCACTATTTGGCCCTTTCTGCTTAATTGCCTAAAGAATGACTGAACTTACATAGTTGCATCAAATACAAGTGATCAACATGTGAAAGAAGTAATCAAAGTATGGAGGACCTTTTACACAATATAACTCCTTTTTGTCCACACAAAAATTGAATTTAAGGGGAAGAAAATTTAATGATCAAAATCAGAACAATAGTCATTCAAATGTTTAAATAAATTCAAGGACTAAATTTAAAATTTTAGGAATATTTCGTGATTAGGCCAGCCAAAGGCATGGAATGCGAGGAAGTTAACTTGCATACATACTTCAGCAGCTAAAAAAACAATTAACAGAAAAGTATAAATACGGAAATAAATATAGCAACGGTGATACTTTCTGAAAATGCATTATAACATGATTTTGTATATTTTATCACCTCAAAGGTCATATTACGTGTAGCAGGTGCCCATTCCTCTGCAATTCGTCTCTCCAAGGAGACTACATCTGCGGTTGGTGGGACCCGGATATCAAAACCTGCTTGAGCTTCTGATGGTTGCAAATTCATGACAAAACCCTGCCACACATGAAAACTAATTAAAAAGAAGTAATAGATCATTGTTAGTTGACATACTTGTGTTGCTTTATTTTTAAAATATATTAATATATCATCCCATTTATCATACCAAATAATGAAATAAATGGTATGTCTGTATCAAATGCAGAGAACTAAAAGAACTGGCCTACGAGTAAGAAACATATATTGTGATATTTTTCAATTTCAAAATGAGCACAAGGAAAATAAGGAATGAAGAACATTGTGATCGAAAATGGCAAGGTTCTAGTCCTAATTCTGTGGACATGAGAAATGCAACTAGAGATAGATGCATCTAAGACACAATTTATGTATCATAATACATCTTTGGGGGTTGGGTTGGCATCTAAATGAGTACGTAGCTCCTTGCAGAAATGAAAATCGTGTCTCAAGGTTAGCCATGAAATGAACAAAAAGCGATCCATGGATGAAAATGATCATATGTATACTAAAAGCATCGTGCAATAAATGGGTTATGGAGCAGGCAGTTAAAGCATTAGATGGAGAGGGGGGACTCACAGTAGGAGAAGGAGTTCCAGCTTTCAAGAAGACCATATTAACAGAAATGACCTCTCCTTCAGCCTTGTGTCCAGCCTTGACCAAATCAAATTGAGCGGCCCTGAATCTCCGAACAGTCTCGATGCTCTTGAGTAAATTCTCCATGGCAGTGTTGTCGTAGAGTTTAGCACCGTGACCGGGGGCCCCTGTAGCTTTCAATACAAGCCACCACGGGCACCTCTCTCCGTAGAACAGCCTGTAATTTCCAGTGGGCGAAGCCAACCCCTCGTCCAGCACAACACCAACATTCATACTCTTGAAAGTGTCTGAACCGGCAAACTGCTCAGCGCCGTCGTGCCCGCCGATTTCCTCGTCGGGGACAAAGGAGAGGTAGACAGTGCGGAGGGGGCGGTAGCCGGAAGACTGGAGGTTGCGAATGGCCTCGAGATACTGAAGGCCAACGCATTTCATGTCTTGAGAGCCACGGGCGTAGATGTGGCCGGAGGAGGGATCGAGGTGGGCATCGAAAGGGGGGTGGTCCCACTTGTGGAACTCAGCAGGCACGACGTCGGTGTGGGAATTGAGGAGGATAGATGGGAGAGAAGGGTTCTCGCCGGCCCACTTGAGGAGAACAAGTGGCTTGCCCTTTACCAACTCCAAAATTTGGGAGTCCAATGAGAGGGACTTGGCTTCGGAGGTGATGAAATCGGCTGCTTCGTTGTAGCTGGGGTTTGGGTGAGCAGTATTGATTCTCAGGTATTCCTGGAATCTAGATATAATTGACCTAGAATTCGAATTCTCATCTTCCACCGCAACTATCGCCGCCGGTGACAGTAATAGTACGACTATTGCTACTGCCATAAGTGCAGCAGAAAGATGATGATGATGATGGGATTGAAGCCATTGATATACTCTCATCATTTTCTAAATCGTCAACCAACTGAAACTCTTGCAAAATTTGTCTTTCACAGAGACAAATCACCGATCGAGTATGAGATTCCCAAAATAATATCGTTCGTTTGCTACTGTAAGTGAAAAGTGGTGGGTGGTGAGGGAGATCAGAGAGGGGCGGCGTAATCGGTCGACTGATGACTGTGTATTATTTTGCCCTTAGTTTTTTATCATGTTTATTTTCTTCAAATAATCCCCAATTTTCTTCTAATATACGCCACTCGATTTAGGCATAGACTATAGCCAGTTAGCCACCTACAAAATGTACAATGTAAGTTATATTTAAAAAATAGGGGTCTTCAGATATAGGTCCTTAGTGACAAAACTAATTAGAACCAAATGACAAGCTCAACTCAACATTTGCTTCACATCTTTTAGTAAATTCATTCCAAAAATGCCCTTTCACTCATGTTTATTTTTTCAATTTTCACTATGCATTTTTTACATTATTATACATAATTTTTTTCCTCATTTATAACATTTTTTTTGAAAATTACGATTTTTTTTCTTCTTTTCGTTAAATAATTCAGCAGATTTTAAAAATACTATAGTACACTATGGTGTACTATGTTGTTCTATGGTGTACTATCGTTTTTACACTATTACTAAAAAACAATTCTACAATATTATTAAAAATTACAAAACTAAACTTGTTTTTCGTTTTTGTTAATTCAATATATATATATATATATATATATATATATATATATATATATATATATATATATATATATATATATATATATATATATATATATATATATATATATATATATATTTTTTTTTTTTATTTATTGTAATACTAGAGTAGACTATGGTACGTATACTACGGTATTCTATGGTCTACTACGGTATACTATCAAACCCTAGCAGCCAACAACACACAACCATAGCCGTCAACGCAGCAACCTTCAAACCCAAGCGGCCAAGATCTGCAGCCGTCGCTCCGGTAACTGTTGGAAAACCTAGATTTACAATTTTGAACCCAAATCAACCAAAATCTCTTGAAGATCATGAAATCGAAAAATCTTAGATCCGCCCCACCAAATTGTAGATCTCCTCCACCAAACCCTAGATCTGCGACGCCAACATCACCACACCGCTAAAGATGCCACAAACCCCACCTGTGTTGCCGTTGTCCCCCATCCCCACCCCCAACGTCGAGCGCCACCTACACAATTCCCCAACCCCGAGCACCGCCGCCCAACGACCCCATCCTCATGGCTAAAAACCGGGTCACCATGAGCGCTTCCCCCGAGCAGCAGCCGCCGCCATCGCCGTCTCTCCCCCCATGCCACCGCATCCAGCACCATAGTCGATTCCATTGTCATAGCTTGAGATCGAGAGAAACAATTTGAGAGAGTGAGATAGAGAGAGTGAGACCGAGAGAGCGAGATACAGAGAGAGGCAAAGAAAGGGAGAGAAGAAAAATAAAGAAGAAAGAGAGCGAGATACAGAGAGAGCGGAGAAAGAGAGAGCAGAAAAATAAAGAGGAAAAATAGATCTGAGAGAGAAACGTGAATATGTGGGTTATAATATTTAGGGTTAAGGGCAAGATAGGAATTAAAAAAAAAATTAAGGATGTGAATCATATATTATTTCAATATAGGGATTTAATTAAAAAATTAGATTTAGACTTGTCATTTAGTTCAAATTGGGTTTGCTAGGAGGGACTTATAGCATATTACCCCTAAAAAATATTGTTATTGAATACTACAATATTAAAGATTTTATTCCTTTTTATGGTGTTACAATTCAAATTGTCTCGTATTTAATTTTAAGCGGTGATTACAAATAAGTCCATTAATGGGTACTTATTCATAAAGAGATCTACACAAAAAATTCATTTACGAATAAGTCAATACAAGATCCAGATTTTTGTTAAAGACTAAAATAGTTCATCATACTTTAATATGCTCTAATTTCATCATTAACTTAATTTAACCTCAATTTGACCCCAAATTTCATAAATTATTCAATTTTGACCCAAAGTTTTTTTTTTCAAAAAAGTTTTTTGTTTGAAAAACTTTTTTTTTCCTGCCGGATTCCGGCATTGACTTTTCAATTTTTTTTATTTTTCTTTTTCGCCGGTCTCCGGCGTTGACTTTTTTCATTTTTTTTTCCTTTCTTTCTGTAACATTTTTTTTCTCGTTTAAACAACAACATTGCTGTGATTGACAGTAATATTAACTATATTACTGTTAAACACAGTAAAATTAACTAAACTACAGTTTAACACAGTAGTATTGTTATATTAATCTCTAGCACAGTAATATTAACACAACAAAACTCATTATTATTGTGTAATAGAGTAATATTACATGTTAACCGTTCAACAAATGTAAACATAATAAAAACCAAAAGAATTAATATTACCGTGAGTGACAGTAATATTACTACAACAACAGTAATATTACCGTCAACCACAGTAATATTACAATAATAGACTGTAATATTATTTACTCCGTGAATAACTCAAACAAACAAAAAAATGCAAACAAAATAATAATATTGATGTAGTTGACAGTAATATTACTATAATAATAGTAAAATTACCGTCAACCACAGTAATATTATTTTGCTTACAGGATGTAGTTGACAGTAATATTACTATAATAATAGTAAAATTACCGTCAACCACAGTAATATTATTTTGCTTACAGTAATATTACAATAATAGACAGTAATATTATTACGTTACTCCGTGAATAACTCAAACAAAACAAAAAACCCAAAAAAAATAATAATAATGATGTTGTTGACAGTAATATTATTGTGTTTACAGTTATTTTACTGTCAACGATAGTAATATAATTACATTGACTTGTCAACAAATCATAAAGAAAAAAAATAACAAAAAATAAATAATAATGATATTACGTTAATTTATTGTCAACGGCAGTACAATTACATTAATTAACTGTCATTGACAGTATAGTTACGTTAGTTTACTGTCAGTGACAGCACAATTGCAGTCAACGTTTAGCGGCGGACGTAAAAAAAAAAAAAAAAAACTTAAAGAAAAGAAAAAAAAAATCATCGCCGGAAACCGGCGAAAAAAATCCGGAAGAAAAAAAATAAAAATAATTCGAAAAGTCAACGCCGGAGACCGGCGTTGACCACCGGAATCCAACGCCGGTCTCCGGCAACAAAAAAAATTGAAAAAAAAAAGTTTTTGAAAAAAAAAAAGTCAAAAATGTATTTTTGTGGTCAAAATTGAATTTTTGTGGACAAAATTGATTAAATTGGGGTTACAATTAAGAATTGGGTATAAAAAGGTTGGGGGTAATATTGGCATATATATAAATGTTTTTTTTATTTATAATAAATATTAAAGAGATTCGCTCATTGGTGAAAGATATATATCCCCTAAACCTAGAATAATAAAGATGCTTGGTTGGGGACTTATGCACAAAAACCACTAATTTTAAAGTATTTCTTAAAGGGGTTTGCTATTATCAGTGCGGTTTTTACCACTCGCAGTGCAAAATAATTCATTTTTTTTTTCTTTTCCAAATCTTATCCAAAACTCCTCCCAAACACTCTCAACCTTTAATTCTTGAAATTTTTCAATTTGAGTAATTTTTCGACCAATATCAGTTAGAGCACAAGTATTATCGACATGGATGACAACGGCTTCGATTTTGAGGTGAAAATATGCGTTTTTTGTTCATTTCTAACGTTTTTAGACATTTCGTGTTATATAACACACGAAATATATGCTCTCATTTTGTGTAATACTATACGAAATATATCTTAAAATCGTTTGTTGTTTGTTTCGTAGACCAGCATACGAAATTAAAGCTTACATTTCATAGTAAAACCTACGAAATGGAAGCTCTTATTTCGTGTGTTTTTACACGGAATTGTAGTTTACATTTCGTATGTTTTTCTACGAAATCCCTTAAATATTGTCTTTTAATTTTAAATATTTATGCAGGAACTAAGAGAACAATCTCACGATCATAGTCACTTCTTTGAACGTGGTATTGTGTGTGATAGTAGAGAAGCGTAAATTATGTGGGCAAAAGACACAACAATTAGTCATAATCATCGACTGATTAATCATTGTAAACCAGAAAAATATCATGTTTTAACGTGTGCAAGATATCAATCTGGACGACACGTACTATTGAAGAAACGTTCTTGTCCGTTCAGGTTAATTGGCAAAAAATCAACGGAGGATGGTTTATGGCGATTGAGTGTGAGTAATGGTAATCATAACCATCTGCCGGGTATTTGAAAGTTTAACTTATGTTTAAATTTGTATTTGTTTTAATTTTGCATTTAAATGTTTAATTTATGTTTTGGAATATTTTAATTTGTAGCGTTGTGTTTTGCATTTTATATGTTTAACCTATGTTTTTGGAATGATTAAATTTGTAAGGTTGTTTGTAAGGTTGTTTGGCTATGTTTGATAGAATTAAACACTGAATGTTGAATGCTGAATACAACTCTGAATAGTTAAGAGTTTGTCCGAGTACTGAATACTAAAGTATCAAATTTGTTTGATAACTTAGCATCTGAATAATGTAATTTTACTGTATTAGCCTTATATATAAATTTATAATTGACTAGATGAATTATTAATACCATTAAATATTTCTTCTTACAATAAAACATCATATAATAAATCATGGAATTTAATCAACTAAAAATAATAGATGCACTTATAGTTAAATGTTAGAACCGTATATTTCTTATAAATAATAATTTAATCAAAATCATAAAAAAATACAATATATAAATTGATTCAATTAAAATCATAAAATAATAAAAATGATTTCACATTTTCATTTACTTTTTATTATTTTTCCATTGTATTGATACGTGTCAATATATTGGGTGAATAAAAGAAGATAATAAATGAGTTCACACTTGAGGACCCCATCATCAATTGAATACAAAGCTTTGGAAGATTTTTTGGATTTATGAAATTTTAATGAGGATAAATTTGTCTAGAATATGTTCAGTGACATGTCTGAACGAATAAGACAGACAATTTTGATCGAATCAATAACAGGTGAGAGGTTCAGTTCATAGCTGAATGCCAAACACGCTAAATTGGGTGATGCTTACCGAATAAGATGAATTATTCATTCAGAGGTAATTCAGAGGCTATTAAACACAGCCTAAATATATACTTTAATTGCTTCAATTGTACGTAGTTTCTAAATTCAAATCATAAAACTAGTGAATTAATATACAAAACAACAAACTAGTAATTTAAATAGTTCGTAATAATAATAAACAAGATTAGTAAATAATTAGTTCCTAATAAAAATAAAAACAAATTATTAAATTAAATAAGTCATAACAATAATAAAAATGCACAGTCCTAATAATAATAAAAATAAACTTTAAAATTAAATAGTTCATAAAAATACATAACTGGCAAAAAAAACCGATAAACAACCGCTTCGCTCTCCTCGGTGGCTGCACCTCATGATCGTCGTCGTTGTCGTTGCCATGGTCGATGCCAATATATCGGGCGGCAGACTGCATAATATCTCCAAGATCGGCACGTAGATCGGCAAATTGCTGCATCCAGTCCTGTCCAGTGCTCCTGGTGATCGGGTACAATGCACGTACTATTTGGTAATAAGCCGGCTGATCTGGTGGCCTCACATTTTCTCGATGCACTGGAGCCGGGCCTACGTCGGGGTTGTTGATCTTCAGATGAGTCCGATCGGTGTACCACTCCATGTAGTGCTCGTCAACTTCCCTCCGTTGTCGTACCGTCTTGTCTGCGTTGGCATGAATGGAATGAGCCTGGACCATGTCCCACATCTCACCCGGAAATGGGTAGTTGACTTTGTACGACGTACCTCCTTTGGGACCGCGTGAACATGGCTCCATCGATAGAATCAAGCCGCGCGGAATATCCTGAACCCACCCGAACTGTCGGACGCAACGATCAGGCATATACGGCTCTACGACCCACATGTACTAGATCGTGCCATGATACAACGTACGAGGGATACTCTCGTGTATATCCCGACCATACGGTAGCCACTCGACCTAAACAGAAAACAATATAAATACATAAATCAAAAAATTCATATTTAAACAAACTACAAACATATACCGAAAAATTCATATTTAAAAAAATATAAATTCATAAATATAAAAGACTTACATCATCCGCTGTCATATTGTCGAGTAACCCTCGAATATACTTGAGCGTGCCCGCTTTTGGCGGCGCGTTCCACCTCTTGCATCGAGGCTGAAACTCGCGGTAGCGCTCGCTCTCCTCCGGCGGCTGGAATCTCGAGAAATACTTGTATATCCAGCACTGCAATATTTTATTTAAAGACATTAAAAATTATTAAAATATATTAAAATTTACAAAATATATTAAAATTTATTAAAATACATTAAAATGAACAAAATAAGTACAAAATATATTAAAATTTACCTGAAGAAGGGTGGTGCAACCCGCCAAGCCCCTCGACTGTGCTCGGCTGCATATACCCAACTATCTATATAGATTGGCCAAACATGCCGAACCCTACGAATACGTGCCGACCTGATCAAGCACTGAATCCTCGAGCACGTGCATATACCACGGCTTCACCCGATCACATGTCTTGTCGGGGAATAAAATTGATCCGAGGAGAAACACCAGGTATATCTGAACTCGTCGTCTCATGGGCGTGTCGGGCATCAACAACTGTCCCTGTATCATCCTTCATGTGGGGCCCCCATGCTTCCATGACTCGTCAATCTCCTCAAACTCGAGGTTTAATACCTCGGACAGCAAATACACGCAGTTTGTCCGCTCGATGACCTCGTCATACCTAGGCGCGACCACCCGTCCCTCCACATTGGCACCTAGAATCATATGGACATCGTGGAGAGTGATAGGTATCTCTCCCCACGGCATATGGAAGTTGTTCGTCTCCGGCTGCCACCGCTCCACGAATGCAAACAACAACAGAGTATCTAGGCCCGGTAAATAACATCGGGCTAGGGGATACAAACCGGTCATCCGCAGAAAATGCTTGTCTACGGATACATCTATGTCTTCTAGGGCAGCTGCTATCTTCTCGTAGTTGAATTGGTTCAGGGAACTGATACGGGACTCCACTCGTCCAACCGGATGTTCCTGCAATCATTTATTTAGAAAACATATTAATTAACTATAAAAGTATTTTAATATAAGATACAAAAGTTATAATATTAAAATTAAAACGAGTAATTAACTTACTTCTCCCCTCCAAATATATGCCGCTACGTGCGACTTGAAACTCGGTATCAAAGACGAATCCCGCGGGCCACCGGGAAATGGACCATCTAGCACATCCGGATTGACTCGAGTATGAGTTCGACCACCACGACCTCCACGGCCCCGTCCTCGGCCTACACGATCTCCACGAGCTACAACCTCGTCTCGTGAACGGGGTCCACAGCATCCTCCTCTTCCTCCTCCTCCATAGCACGAGAAGACCCAACAACGGGATGTGGAACTGATGATCTGGCTTCACCAGCTCTCTCAGCCTCTCGCCTACGTCGTGTAGACATAGTCATGCGCTCGCGCTCTTGATGTTCAGCCTCTTCACAAACTGCTCGCATAATTGCCTTTGATTTCCCTTTGCCTGCCATCTGTTAAATAAAACACTATTAACGTCAGTCTAAATAATAATAATAAATAAAACAAATCTTAAAAAAAAAACTGAATGCAGCTATTTCGTGGAAAACACACACGAAATTAGTGCTTACATTTCGTTAAGAACACACGAAATACAAGAACTAATTTCGTGTTTTTTTCCACGAAATGACAGTAAAACTGCCAAAACACATACGTTTCGTGCACAATTATACGAAACACAAGCTTACATTTCGTGAGAAATCTCACGAAATGTAAGCTTTTGTTTCGTATGATTGTGCACGAAACGTAAGAAAAACAAACAATTAAGCTAATTTCGTGGAAAAAATCACGAAATTAGCCCCTTAATTTCGTGAGTTCTTACACGAAACGTAATTTTTTTCCGAAAAGTTTCGAATGTTTTCAAAATACTGAAAACGTATAGATTTTCGACGAAATTTGTTAATATACTACTATAAAACATTGGGTTAATAATTTCGAGTTCGAATTTTACCTTAAATCGTTGTTGAATTGCTCGTTTAATACGCAAGAACTCGAAGGACCTTAGATAGAATTTGAGAGGATTTTGAATTTTTTAAAGAAAAGTTACAAATGAAATAAAGTCGCACTGCAAGACGGTAAAAATTGTTCTATGAATAGTATTTCAGATTTGAATACTAAAGAGTGTATTATTTTTGACGCTGTTACAATTCAAATTGCGTATTTAATTTTAAATTATTTTTTAAAAAAGATTTCCAAAATATAATTTGATCCTACAGTAAATGTAATTTCCAAAAAATGTAATCAATGAAATAAATAAAATAAAAATATTTAGATTTCATTTCCTGTTGACCGGTTAGCAAAGAAAGAAAAATAAATTGATTCGAGCAAGGAAGAGAGAAGAAAGGTAAGAAAAGGCGGATCCGAACCCCGATTATCGCATGTATCGATCCGCACTGTCACAGATGCTGATGCAGCTTATACACCATTTGAAAATTTCTTCTTCTTCTTTCTTTTGCTTATTATAATAATTCAGGCCGTATGTTATTCCACATCGCCGGCGAGGAATTGATTCGCCAGGCAGCTAGCTAGCGCTGAATGTAAGGTGGAGCGATGTCTGCGTCGCAAACCCTAGGTGGTGCGTCCCGGTGTGGGTGGGTGCTTGGTCCTTCATTGGACAAGATCATCAAGAATGTGGCATGGAGGAAACATTCTCAACTCGTATCTACCTGTAAATCTGTCCTAGACAAGCTCGACTCTCTGTCCGATGATCCCTCCGATCCCACCTCATGCTCCCCGCTCTACGGCCTATCTTCTTCCGATGCTGATCTTCTGCTTCAGCCTCTCATCATGGCCCTTGAGTCGGCCTACCCCAAGGTTCTCGAGCCTGCTCTCGATTGCGCCTTCCGACTTTTTTCCTTCGGTCTCATCCGTGGCTGCGAAATCAATGATAATAATAATAATAATAATAATTCCTCGATTATTTTCCGTCTCATTGACTCCGTCTGCAAATGTGCTTCCCTAGATGATGAGTCCATTGAGCTTGCCGTGCTCAAGGTCCTGCTATCTGCTGTCCGATCCCCGTGCATCTATATCCGCGGTGATTGCCTTGTATATGTCGTTAGGTCCTGCTACAATGTGTACCTAGGTGGTCATAGTGGCACCAACCAGATCTGTGCCAAGGCTGTTCTTGCTCAGATGATGATTATTGTTTTCACCAGGGTCGAACATAACTCAATGCTAGTTGATTTCAAGACTGTCTCTGTATTCGAATTGCTGGAGTTTGCTGATAGGAATCTTAACGAAGGAAGTTCTATACAGTTTGCCCAGAACTTCATCAGTGAAATTGTCGAGGCCAAGGATAACCCTCCTAATGTAAAGTTGTCCTTGGATCTGCAAGAAAAAGCCGGTGCTGGTGAAGAGTATGGTAAATCTGCTGAGGAGGCTGCCGAACTCGACGGGTACAGTAAGATTAGAGAGGATGGTTTTATGCTCTACAAGAATTTATGCAAATTATCTATGAAATTTTCGTCACAGGAGAATCCCGATGATCAGATCCTTTTGAGAGGAAAAATTCTCTCTCTAGAGCTTTTGAACGTCATCACTGGCAATGCAGGTCCAATCTGGTGTACCAATGAGAGGCAAGTGCTAACTTGTAGAAAGTTTCTTATTCTCTAGATACCTGCTATTGAATCAAGTTGTACAACATATATGTCTCGAATATTCAATTAAGTCGAATGTCTTGAATAACCACTATTAACCATGTTAAACCGGAGGAATTGCCTGCAAAAAAGGACAACTTCTAGTAGTTTCAAATACATTAGATCAATATAAGACTAATGCTCCTGTGAAGAGGATGAAATCTCAACTATTAAGGTCAGGAGAAAACATATAATGATGTAGCTGGACTGTAAAATGAATTTGAAGATGGATAATCTTAATTTCTTAAATCGTTCTCAGGAATATTGAATATGATTTTTCTTTCCTGTAAACGAGGAGCATGATGTTTTGTAGAGATAGCTAATATGTTCTTTTCTTAACAGGTTTCTTAATGCGGTCAAGCAATATCTATGCATGTCACTGTTGAAGAACAGTGCACTGTCTGTTATGACTGTTTTTCAACTTCTTTGTTCAATATTTTGGAACCTACTATCGAAATTTAGGTCTGGATTGAAATCAGAGATTGGAGTTTTTTTTCCCATGCTGATTCTTCGTGTACTGGAGAATGTCCTTCAACCTAGTTTCCTACAGAAGATGACTGTTTTGAGTTTACTGGATAAAATCTCTCAGGATTCACAGGTTATTGTTGATGCTTTTGTCAACTATGACTGTGATGTGGACGCTCCAAACATATTTGAAAGGTACAGAAGATTAGGTTTAGATTTTCCTTTTGCTTTTCCTTTGTCCTGAAATTATTTATCTTCCCATCCTATGTAGATTTAGCTGCACCAGTTTTTGTTTAGTTGTTTTTCTGTTGTTCTAGCAGCTTAATGTTGTAGTAAATATGATTGCCAACCCCATTAATTTCTTATGATAATTGCAGGACTGTCAATGGGCTTCTGAAAACTGCACTAGGTCCACCACCTGGCTCAGTTACTTCTTTGTCTCCTGGCCAAGATATGACGTTTCGTCACGAATCAGTAAAATGCCTGGTTAGAATTATCAAGTCAATGGGATCATGGATGGACCAGCAGCTGAAAGTTGGAGAACTTAACCCACCAAAATCTTTTGACAGTGAAAATTTGACTGAGAATCACACTTACCTCGAAGATGCAAACAGTGCTGATTATGAGCTGCACCCAGAAGCAAATTCTGAATTTAGCAATGCTGCAACATTGGAGCAGCGTAGAGCTTATAAGATAGAAATTCAGGTTTGCTTATCAATTATACTTCCAAGCGAATTCATCTATATCCTCATGAATTCTTTTGCAGAATAAGTTTTTATTGACTGGCGATTTAGCGTGCTGAGTGTCATAAAATGGTTTTATGTGTATTAATTACTAATACTACAATTTTGTAGTCTTTCATTTAGGTAACAATATTAGAATGTCATGGTTTACTCTGATATTTTTGTCAATGGGATCAATGCAGAAAGGTGTTGCACTGTTCAATAGAAAACCTTCCAAGGGGATCGAGTTCTTAATAAGCACCAAAAAAATTGGCAGCTCTCCTGAAGAAGTGGCTTCTTTTCTCAAAAGTGCATCTGGCCTGAATGAAAGTATGATTGGCGATTATTTTGGTGAAAGAGAGGAGTTTTCTATAAAAGTTATGCATGCATATGTAGATTCCTTCAACTTTGAAAACATGGGCTTTGGTGATGCAATCAGATTCTTTCTAAGAGGATTTAGGTTACCTGGAGAAGCACAAAAGATTGACCGCATCATGGAAAAATTTGCTGAACGCTATTGTAAATGCAATCCGAACTCATTCACAAGTGCAGATACGGCCTACGTGCTTGCTTACTCGGTTATAATGCTCAATACTGATGCCCATAATAGTATGGTAAAGGATAAGGTGTGTTTCAGATACCTTGCTCTAAAATTTTGAGTTTTCTCTTCTGTTCTGCAATTATTCCTTAAAGTATCAAATTAGTTTTACTCCACTTCCTTTACTTGATAGTCCATATGTCGTGCTACCTAATAAAAATTCTTAGATTAATTTAAGTATTTCCCGTTATGCCAACAACTGGATATTGTTAGTTTCTTACACAGTTAAAAGTAAATTTTATAAATATTGAGGGTGAAAGCGTCACTAATACCCTGCTTTCCTTTAAGTTTAACTTCAAAAGGTTTTGCATAAATTATCATCTTCATCAGTTTATAAACTGTTGATATTTTAAACTCTTCCAGAGAATCTTTCCTTATTTGCATGAGATTTTCTCATCAATTTACTCATATAAATTCAATAAAACCTAGGTTACATGGATTACATATCCCTTTTCACTGTGTCCCAGTGCAATCTCCAAGGGTTAAATTTCATACAATGTAATTTGGGATTAATATTTTTTAAATCAAATGCCTTCATCCTTATTTTGGCTAGTTTTAATAGCCGCGTATATGTTGCTATTCTCGTCTTAGTTTCTTTCTTTCTGCAGTATTCCTATATAACTGATTGACTATGCAACAGATCAGCCTTATACAACAAAAATGATAGGTTTATAACCGTTGTACTGATATCTCCTTTTTTTTTCTTTAGTTGGTGTTAAATAGCAAGATAATATAAAAAGTGGTTCTTAACCATAGACATTGAATATATTTCTTGATTTCCGCTATTCCTACGCATGTAGTCCAAATTATATTAGAATTACACTCAATGTATTCAGTCTTATTCGACTAAATCTTAAATCCTTTTGTTTCGAAATAAACTTTCTAGAACTGTATCTTGGGTATGATTCTTCTCCGCATTTCAACTCCAAGCCAATTTTATCTGCTAAAACCATGGACTATAAACCAAATAAAGGCCAACGAAAGCTGAGTCATTATGCAGCTTTAGCCTTTAGTAATGGTAAATCTCCCCCTTGTGGTAGTTCACCCTTATCTTATGCCCTTTTTAATCAATGACAATCCTGCACGCCATTAGCTTTCTTGACATTTAAACTAAAATCAATCCCAGGGCATAAATTTCAATTGATTATTTAGGATTTAGTATTTTTTCAACTTCTTCATTCTGCAATACAATACATTGAGTGATTCACTAATATAATGACAAAGTTATGAAGTCAGTAGTCTTCTGTGCGTCTAAAATTTTGAAAACTCCAATTACATTTGATATTGGTTCAACCTTAAAAATAGAAAGGGCAGCAAGAATTATGATATCCGACAATGTTCAAGTATCCTTATCTTGGGATCCTATACCAAATAATATAGGTGGATCTCATACATTCTAGTTTTTAACTGGTTTCGTAGGAAGTTGGGAACATTTGGAACTTAAAACTGTTCAATGTTATGCTCATACTGGATTGGTTTATCCTTTATCCATAGATATTAGTTTATTACCGCCGCATTAAGTACGATCTTATTTCTGACTATTGAGATTGAATTTGGCTTGTTAAGATGACCAAAGCTGATTTCATCCGGAATAACCGAGGGATTGATGATGGCAAAGATCTACCTGAAGATTATTTGGGGGCGCTGTACGATCAAATCGTGAAAAATGAGATTAAGATGAAAGCTGAGTCTTCTGTTCCCCAAAGCAAACAAGGAAACAGCCTGAATAAGCTGCTGGGCTTGGATGGCATTCTCAATCTGGTATGGAAGCAGACAGAAGAAAAACCATTGAGTGCAAACAGAAATTTACTAAAGCATATCCAAGAGCAGTTTAAAGCAAAATCTTCCAAATCAGAGTAAGATCATGCTTCCACATAATAGGCTCACTTTCTTTTTGCCTCTATTTGATTATTTTTGCTTAGACTAATTAGAACCTTAGACCTGGAATAAGAAAATACCTCTATCAGTGTTTGTCAGTGGAGACTGGAGAGCGGTAGTTTGAGCAGGATGATCCTTCCTCTGTTTATTGTAGACTAGTTAGGACCTACCTGGAATATGAAATTGAAATGCCTATATGGATGTCTATCAGTGGAAAGTGGTTACTACATGCAGTTTGAGAGGGATAATCTCCTCTAAGCATGATAATTTTGCTAGGTTATGATGCTTGTTTCTTTTTCTGTTAGTTTTCTGGTATGCCACCCACTACGCATATGCTTTCAATCTTTTTTTTTTTTTTCCGGATGCAGGATTGTTTACTATGCTGTACTAGATCCTACAATATTGAGGTTCATGGTTGAAGTTTGCTGGGGCCCAATGCTTGCTGCATTTAGTGTTACTCTGGACCAGAGTGATGACAAGGAAGCTACTTCTCAGTGTTTGCAGGGAATTCGACATGCTGTGCATGTTACTTCTATGATGGGTATGCAGACCCAGAGAGATGCTTTCGTTACCACTGTGGCTAAGTTTACCTACCTCCATTGTGCTGCAGATATGAAGCAGAAAAATGTAGATGCTGTCAAGGTATTTGTCCATTTCACCCTTGGGGTTAAACTATTGATGATTAGTGTCTCATGTATGCTCAAGAAATTTTGTGCAGTTAGTGCTTGCTTGTATGAGTTCATCATTTTACTTTGAAAAATAATGCTGTTTCCCCTTGCTATAGAAGTGACTGCAGAAAACTCTGTTGTTTTGGCAGGCTATCATATCAATTGCTATCGAAGATGGAAATAACCTCCAGGAAGCATGGGAACATATTTTGACATGCTTATCCCGATTTGAGCATCTGCAGCTCTTGGGAGAGGGAGCACCTTCTGATGCATCCTTTCTTAATACAAGTAATTCTGAATCTGAAGATAGAACAAAAAATAATGCGAATTATCCGTCGTTGAAGAAGAAAGGAACACTCCAGAATCCAGCTGTAATGGCAGTTGTTCGAGGTGGCTCTTATGATAGCACCTCTGCCGGAGTAAAATCCCCCGGTCTTGTTTCTTCAGAGCAGATCAATAACTTCATTTCAAACTTGTATTTGCTTGATCAAATAGGAAATTTTGAATTAAACCACATTTTTGCTCATAGCCAGAGGTTAAACAGTGAGGCTATAGTAGCTTTTGTAAAGGCCCTCTGCAAAGTCTCAATGTCGGAACTGCAGTCTCCAACCGATCCACGTGTGTTTAGCCTCACCAAAATCGTGGAAGTTGCGTAAGATTCTTTCCCGATTTTGAAGTGATGCTTCAGTCTTTACTAATATGCTCGAGAAATTCGAGATTGGAGTTCAAAAAACCATTTGATGCTTCTGTTTTGTAGGCACTACAACATGAATCGCATAAGGCTTGTATGGTCTCGGATATGGAGTGTCCTGTCAGATTTTTTTGTGGCAGTTGGTCTGTCAGAAAATCTCTCTGTTGCAATCTTTGTTATGGATTCGCTGCGGCAGCTCGCTTCGAAATTCCTGGAGCGAGAAGAACTGGCAAACTATAACTTCCAAAATGAATTTTTGAGACCATTTGCCGTTGTGATGCAAAAAAGTTGTTCGACAGAGATCAAAGAGTTAATAGTTCGATGTATCTCGCAAATGGTCCTCAGCCGGGTCAATAACATAAAATCTGGATGGAAAAGTGTTTTCATGGTAATGTTTCCTTTACATGTACATAGATTTTACTTAATTTTCTGATCAGTAGAGTCCACATTTTCTGTATTCAAGTGAGCACTTAATTATGTCATTCTTTTTTCCACAGTTCAAGTTCTTCACTTAGTTTTGTTTTGTGCACATGGTGGTGGTGGGTATATGGTGTGGGTTGTTTTTAACTGTATATGGTGTTGGTATGGTTGGAGTTTGGATACTTCTGGCTTTCTTTATACTGTAACAGGACCAGCTGACTCTATAACTTGGTCTTTTCTCACAGCTGATATTTTATTCTTCAAATACCTCCACTGGAATGCCACAAAAGTTTTTGTTTTAGTCACTTGTCAGCCTCCAGTGTGGCTTTATCTTGAAATTCTGTGTGATTATAGCTGATTGTATTAGAAGGTGTGGATTGTAGCGACAGCCCAATGAATAAGTGTCGTAAATGTTTAAAAAAATTCTTTAAGATTGCAACTTCTTTTCAGATCATAATCTTTAAAACATTCTTCTGAAGACTTTACACTGTTATACTCCTCATACTTGAAAGTTTGCCTATCAGATATACTGTTCTACATTTGCAGGTGTTCACAGCAGCTGCAGCTGATGAAAGGAAGAGCATAGTTTTATTGGCTTTTGAAACAATGGAAAAAATAGTGAGAGAATATTTTCCCTACATAACTGAGACAGAAGCGTTGACTTTTACTGATTGTGTTAAATGCCTCATCACATTCACAAATAGTAGATTCAACAGTGATGTCAGCCTCAATGCTATTGCTTTTCTCCGGTTCTGTGCTGTCAAACTTGCAGATGGTGGACTTGCTTCCAATGATAAAAGTAAGGGGGATGATTCATGCGTTCCAATAGTGAAGGACAGTGCTTTGGATGGTGAAACATGTGTAGAAAAGGATGACAATATGTCTTTCTGGGTTCCTTTACTCTCAGGTATTGAATTTGAACTGAGAATTACTAAAATCAGTGTGGAGCTAGAGCACACTCTTGTATTTATCTGATCTAGATGTTTGTATCTTCAGCATAACTCCTACAATCTGAGTGTCCATAAAATTCTCATGGGTTTGTTTGACTTGAATACAGATGCAGACCATAAAAAATATCCAGATATGAACATTTGTATGGGTTGTTTGTTTCTCTTAAATAAGTGACATCATTTTCCCATCTGCACCTCACTCCCTTGGTGGGGAACAAATTCAATTCATTAGTACTTGTGCAGTTTAGCGTCTGAACATATTTTTCAATAATATTTCAGGGTTATCTAAATTGACATCAGATCCTAGAGCAGCCATCAGAAAAAGTGCTTTGGAAGTTCTCTTTAATATTTTGAAGGACCACGGTCACCTTTTCACCCAGTCATTTTGGGCAAATATTTTCAAATGTGAGATCTTTCCAATATTCGGTTTCCCGTTGGATAGTAAAGAGGCTTATAAGGAGGAGGGTTGCTTTTCCCCAGTTTCTGGACCCTTACATCCTGATGGTGGGAGTATATGGGACTCTGAGTCGTCTGTAGTGGCAGCGGAGTGTCTCATCGATTTGTTTGTCCAGTTCTTTGATTTGGTGAGGGCCCAACTGCATCAAGTGGTATCCATATTGGTGGGTTTCATAAGAAGTCAAGGTCAAGGTCCCTCGAGTGCAGGGGTGGCTGCTTTGATGCGTTTGGCTGCTGATTTGAGAGGTAAACTTTCAGAAGATGATTGGCGAGATATCTTTCTATGTTTGAGAGAAGCTGCTGGATCCAGTTTGCCTGGTTTTGTAAAGCTTTTGAAAACCATGGACACCATTGAGATACCTGATGTTACTCGTCCCAATGATGAAATAGAATCCTCTTCTGGCCGTGGAGTAATTAAAGATGGTTCTGAGGATGACAACCTGCAAACTGCCGCTTATATTATTTCAAGGATGAAAGTACATATAGCTCTTCAGCTACTTATTATACAGGTTCTCCTTACCTCTCTCTCTCTCTCTCTCTCATATGTATGTGTATAATTTGTATGATTAATACTAACTATGCCGACACATCTATAGTTGTCCGACATGTTCTCAGTTGCAAAGACTCTGCTATAACTATGTTATTCACAGTATGACGAGCTCAACATGTTAAACACAGCCTATTCCACTTCACAACACCTTTGATTTCTTCATATACATGTTTGGAGGACTAAGATGACGATCTTTATTCTTGTTTTAGTTCTTTAAGAATTTTTATGACTATAAGGACTGACGACATAACATGGATCTTGTGTTGAATGACCATCTCCTAACTACAAAGGAGAATCCTTTAATACGGACCAGCTACTTGTTAGATATTGTGTTGATTGACCATGTCATCTAAAATCATGTATTATCATATCATCCATAGCAGTAACCAATAGTAGAAGTTATGATCGGAGAAGTTCTGTCCATTTCCAAAATATCATTGTGAATAACCTTGTCAACTTTGGGTGATGTATTCATACCTGTTTGCTAAATAGATATTAGAATATGAGAGACGCAAGGGTAGCTGAATGCTAGTTATCCCACCAAAAAGAAAAACATAATCCTACTTGTCTCAAATTGGTTGATTTTGAATATTTTGCTAGAAATTTCATTCCTGACTTATATTATTCTCCTTGCTCACAGGTGGTGAGTGATCTTTACAAGATGCATTGGAAGTTCTTATCTGTAAACATTGTCAGTATCCTTGTTGAAATATATTCATCAATGTCATCTCACTCCCATGAATTGAACTCTCAAACAGCATTACTGGTTAAGTTAGATAAAATATGCACTATCCTGGAGATTTCCGATCCACCCCTGGTTCACTTTGAAAACGAGGCTTACAACAACTACTTGAACTTTCTGCACGATTTACTCATGAACAGTCCATCTTTGCCGGAGGAGAAGAATGTTGAAGCAGAGCTTGTGTCTGTATGTAAGATAGTGTTGCGGAGATACCTTGAATGTAGTGGATTTGGATGCATAAAAAAGGCTGAGGTACACTGTTTTCTGCCATTAGGCTCAGCCAAGAAGGAGGAGTTGGCAGCACGCACGCCTTTAGTTCTAACAGTGATGAGGATCTTATCTAGTCTAGAAACTGATTGTTTTACAAAGTATGTGTCGCAGTTATTTCCTTTGTTGACAGATCTTGTTCGAAGTGAGCATTGTTCACTTGAAGTGCAGCGACTTCTAAGCAGCGTATTTCGGTCATGTATAGGTCCAATAGTAATGAAGTGACGTTTTGTTCAATATACAGTAAATAACTTTGAGTTTTAACCAAACCCTCATTTTTGCATCATACGATACAAGGTACACTGGATCTAAAGGCAAAATGTTTTTTATTTTATTTAATTACATTGGAGTAGAAAACATTTATTTCAGCACTTGATTTTCTGTTCTTGATTATATTGATGCATAGTTTTGCTGTAAATGTTCTTTCTAACTTGTTAATTTTCTGTACGATTCTTGTAAAAATCAATTTTTCTTATGAAAAAAGAAAACACATATTTTTTAAAGTTCATTTAAGTTTTTACCTTATTATCAAAACTTAAAAGTATGAAGTGGATGTTATGAGAGAAGTTTCAGCAGTAAACATCACGTGATGAGGAAAGAAATAAAGTCGTGTGGGTTCAAAAGACAAGAAATTTTAATGATGGCGGTCTTCATTCGCCGTTAAGTTTATTCAGGTCAGTTATAGCTAGCTTACCAGATATTTTAATATTATTAATTACTGTTAGATCTTACATCTAATCAAATATATTTTTTAGAAAGTAGGGAGTATATCATAATTTTCATATAAAAAATAAATAAATTGAAGAAAACTGGCGCCGGCCAACTGAGACCAAATATTAACAACCAAAAAAGTCAGGTATTGTGGTCTGTGAATAATTAATTAAGCATACTGTGAACGCCATGAACCAGAGTCAAAAAAACTAATTTCCAAATAGATAAATTATTGCAAGTATTTCTCTAGTCCAATAAAGTTAATTTTGTAACAATAATTTCAATACCAATAATATTTTCCACGTTGAAATCAGCGGCAACGGACAGCTCCATTAACAAATCTCCCTATTTATTATTACGGCAGTCCAAATCTCACCACAGAAAAATGATCACATTTTAAGTTTGGTTCCCACCATTACTGAATTATATTTGATTGGAAATTAAAATTGATACAGAAGATGCATTGCTTAAATCCAATCCAATCACTTTCATTTTGAATTTCTTTTTTAATAGAATTATTTATAATAGTGGAATTGTACCTGAGACATGTTTTTTTGGAACACGGCGTTTTGGCAGCAAATATATAATAATAAAATTAGAATGGAATTGGATGTGGTAAAGTAGTCAAAATTGGAGTGGGGGAAAAAACGTTTTCTTTTTACTTTTTTAATTAATAAATGAAAATTAGGAGTCATGAGTGGAGCCAAAAACCGGAATTCAAAGGAAACAGCCTACGCATCTCATTTTCTACGTACAAACCAAATAATTCAAACTCATTTATTATTTTACATTATTTATTCCTTCTATATAATAACTAATACCTCCTCACTTATCCTTCACCCCTCCAAAATTTCCCAATTAACATTATTAATAGAGCTATACATACATACATTCATCTCCTCTTCCTTCTTCCCCTTTTCTCGATCCGCCGCCGGGAAAGGGTGAATCCAAGTTACAGTTCACCCCCACACTCCATCCCCCTTTCTTTCATTATCAATTTCACCAGTGATATTGACAGGATGGAAGCCCGCCGCCGATCGATGAAAGGTGCCTCCGTTGACCAACGCAAGGATTCCGACTCCGTCAAGGCCTCCGACGCACTCCCCCTCCCTCTATACCTCACCAATGCGGTATTCTTCACTCTCTTCTTCTCCGTCGTTTATTATTTGCTCCTCCGATGGCGAGAGAAGATCCGTAACTCCACCCCCCTCCACGTCGTCACCCTCTCTGAGATCGCCGCCATCGTCACCTTCGTTGCCTCCTTCATCTATCTCCTCGGCTTCTTCGGTATCGGATTTGTCCAATCCCTCGTTATTCCCCGCTCTTCCGATGAAGAAGATCTTATGGATGAAGACGAAATTATCGATTACGACAGATTGATGCTCAAGGAGGATACACGTGCCGTCCCCTGCGCCGCTCAATCCGACGATTGTAAGCTTCTTTCATCCCCCAGACTCAACAAAAAAATCATTGATGATGATGCCATTCCCCTTTCCTCCGAGGAGGACGAGGAGATAGTCAAGTCGGTGGTGGAGGGCAAGACCCCCTCATATTCCCTAGAATCGAAGCTCGGAGATTGCCGCCGCGCCGCCGTCATCCGCCGTGAGGCCTTGCAGCGTATCACCGGCAAATCCCTCACCGGATTGCCACTGGAAGGCTTCAATTACGAGGCCATACTGGGACAGTGTTGTGAAATGCCCGTGGGTTACGTTCAGATACCGGTTGGGATTGCAGGACCGCTATTGTTGGATGGAAGGGAGTACTCGGTTCCCATGGCCACGACGGAGGGTTGCCTGGTGGCAAGCACAAACAGAGGTTGCAAGGCCATCTATGCCTCTGGAGGAGCCACCAGCGTCCTCCTCAAGGATGGAATGACAAGGGCTCCTGTTGTCAGATTCGGCACGGCAAAGAGGGCTGCAGAATTGAAGTTCTTCCTTGAGAATCCTCTCAATTTCGAGGCCTTGTCCCTTGTATTCAACAGTTCCAGCCGATTCGGCAGGCTTCAGAGCATCAGGTGTGCCATCGCGGGTAAGAACCTGTATATGAGGTTCACTTGCAGCACAGGGGATGCCATGGGGATGAACATGGTCTCTAAAGGTGTCCAGAATGTCATAGACTTCCTCAACAACCAGTTCCCTGACATGGACGTTATCGGAATTTCTGGCAACTACTGTTCGGACAAGAAACCTGCTGCAGTGAACTGGATTGAAGGGAGGGGAAAATCGGTTGTGTGCGAGGCCATCATCAAGGAGGAGATTGTGAAGAAGGTGCTCAAGACTGATGTAGCTTCATTGGTGGAGCTGAACATGCTCAAGAACCTGACGGGTTCGGCCATGGCAGGAGCTCTGGGTGGGTTCAATGCTCATGCTAGCAATATTGTGTCAGCAGTGTTCATAGCGACGGGACAAGATCCTGCACAAAATATTGAGAGTTCCCACTGCATAACAATGATGGAAGCTGTTAATGATGGGAAGGATCTTCACGTGTCGGTGACGATGCCTTCGATTGAGGTTGGGACAGTTGGAGGTGGGACCCAATTGGCTTCGCAGTCGGCATGTTTGAACCTGCTTGGAGTGAAGGGAGCGTGTATGGAGGCTCCAGGATCGAACGCAAGGCAGTTGGCGTGCATTGTTGCTGGTTCAGTTCTGGCTGGAGAGCTGTCTCTGCTCTCAGCAATTGCAGCTGGCCAGCTTGTCAAGAGCCATATGAAGTACAACAGGTCAACCAAAGATATCCCCTCTATATAAATCCTGGGAGATCATTGTTTCTGTTTTACTACTCTCTCATACTTTAAAACACGAACTCAAATTATACAAATCGTGTAAATAAAGGGGATTAATAATAATGTTTTTATTTCTTCTTTGTCGTCTATTCTTTTGTACAATTTATTTATATTCTGCTGCCTTTACTATTTTAAAGAGAAATAAAGAATGTATCACTGTGTTGTATTTGAATAAATTTGTCTAAGTTTCCATTAATTCTTATTCAATGTAATTTTGTGCTCTCCGCCTAGAAGGCGATATAGACACGCACAAATGTTTGAAAGACCACCAAATTTGGCCTAAAAACATTATTGAATTTTATTGCGCCGGAAATTGTCACTCCAGGTCCATTCAATTGGGGCATATTTCAACAAATATTATTATGGCCTAAGATTATTTTTTTTTTTAAATAAATAGAAATTAGTGATATGAGTAAAAAAAATAGTAAATTACGGTCATTCCCTGAGGTAAAGTCAAATTAAGAAAAAAAAAATCTTCATAATTGGAAATTACAATCACCCATCAAATATGGATCTTCTTACACGTCCATCCTTGCAGAACTAAATTTAGTAGAATCTTCTAGATTATATATAAAATATATCCAATTTGTACGAATTTTACATCATTCGAGCTCTACATTTTGAGACAGGTGATCATAA
Source organism: Erythranthe guttata (assembly GCF_056151865.1). Taxonomy (NCBI): domain Eukaryota; kingdom Viridiplantae; phylum Streptophyta; class Magnoliopsida; order Lamiales; family Phrymaceae; genus Erythranthe; species Erythranthe guttata. Next base: position 9,437,338 of record NC_142546.1, on the reverse strand, counting down.
AATGTGTCTCTAGGCTTGCAAATATCAGATTGTAGTGCATCTAAAACTGTATTTTTGCACAAAACAAGTACAAATTAGAGAATATCTCTCATAATCTAGAAGATTTATATTGAATTTACCCCACAAGGATGGACATGTAACAAAATTCATAGTCGAATCGAACCAAACACACATGATTGTCAAAACTTGTTTGAATTTTTATTGAGTTTTTAAAATTGTGTTAGAGTTTGGTTTAATAAGCAAGTGATTCGAACTCAAACAAATTTTAATCAAATCGAACACGAAATGAGCTTGAGTAGCTTAATTTTTTGTACATATTTTATCATTTTTTAATCGAGCTCAAAATCTTACGTAAATAGATCCTCGTTTTGGGCATAAGCCCACATCTGAATCATTGAAATATGCCCAGTTAAGACGACCCAACATAGATAGGCTTAACAAAATGAGCAGAATTTTTTTTTTTGCGAGTAGAATTTTATAATGGCAGCGACTATTTGCAAGACGAAATTTACTTAGTGCAAGACCAATTTAATTTTTTTTATTAAATTCAGTATAAAAAGACTATAATAACCTTAATAAAATACAAACAAAAAAAAATTATTTTATTAATTTTCTTTTGCAAGACCAATTTAAAAAAAAAATTAATAAAACAAAAAGAAAAAAGAAATTGAATTGACAAAATCAAAACGAGGAGGGAAGATTGAAGAAAACAAAAAAAATCAATTGCAGCAAAAAACCGTTCGTCGCCCCGTCGCCCACCGCCCCGTCGCCGTCGCCCCGTCGTCGTCGCCGTCGCCGTTGAAGTCCACCGCCGTCGCCCGTCGCCGTTGAACTCCGTTGTTGCCCCAACCCCACCGCAACAATCTCACGAAAAACAAGTAAAAATTACTTTTTGAATTAACTTTTTTTTGAGAAATAAATGTGATAAACATGATTTTATTGTTAGAATAATGAATTCAAGTCGTTTTAGAACATAGTTGATGATTCTAGGGTTCGATTGTAGCACTAATGTTGAAGGAGTTGCGGTTTTACAAAAATCGACCTGTACTTGTCGGTTTTTTGGAAAATTTTCGACACACTGGTGTCGATTGTTTAAACAAATTTCTGGTACAAAACTCTGCAAGAAAAATCGGAAAATTGGTTACACAATTGTAACAGTGATAATTCGACACACTAGCGTCGAAATATCCGCTTAATATCGACACCAGAATGTCGATAATTTCAATATAATTCGACAGTTAATGGGTGTCGAATTATTTTGACATTTTCGACACTGCAGTGTCGATATAAAGCTGATATTTCGACCTGTACATGTCGATTTTTTTGTACGTGAAATGAGGTGCGAAAAACGAGAAAAACGATCACAAAGTACAATATTTCTTACCTCTTTGTGTTTTTCGACATTAGAATCCTCCATATTTATGTCTTGTGTATCCATAATCTCCTTCTTTTCAAGTTTTAGTAAGATTTGAGGGTTTTATGTGATAAGGGTTTTGGAGAATATGGAAGATTTTTTTGTGGAAAAAAATGTGTAAAATGAGGGTGAAGAAGAAGATGTTGGTGTTTTGTTGGGTGAGTGAGTTCCCTCTCTTTTTTCTTTTTTTTTTTTATTCTGTTTTTTGTATTTTTTTTTGGTCTTGCAATAGCAATTAACTTAATTTAAATTAATAATATCTAAATTATTATTGGGGTTATATTTGTAATTTCCAGTCTTGATCTTAGTAAATTTATTTATATTTTGGTCTTGCATGAAGTAAGGTCTTGCACTTAGTAATTTTCGTCTTGCAAATATCTGCAGCCTTTTATAATAATAAAATAATAATTGCATAAGTTTGACACGGTTTAGGAGGTGTCGGCAAACAATATGTACAACCCAAACTTCCACGCGTCGACACTTGCTCATTTCACTGAAAATATTAGGGTTAAATAAAAAAAAACACCATGTGCTATGGACTTTGTATCATATATCATTTGTATTACACATAAATACAAAAACCCCCTTATTGTTATATTTTTTCAAATATGACGAAAATACCCCTGCTAAACTTATGAATATAAGAGTTTTTTTGAGCCATTTTCCACTATATTTTTTAACATTTTCGGTCCATTTTACTTGGAAAATTTTGATTTTTTTTTTCAAAACATTTAATTACTTAGATTTTTTTTTATTTTCTGAATAAAACATTTTATTTTTGTTATTTTGAATTTCTTCATTTTTTTTTCTTAAATGTCTTCCGGTAGTTCAAATTCTCAACAATCATAGGATTGTAAAGATGTTTGTAATATTAGGATGTTTGAACTACCGGAAGATATTTAAGAAGAAAAAAAATGAAGAAACTCAAAATGACAAAAATAAAAAGTTTTATTCAGAAAATTAAAAAAATCTAAGCAATTAGATGTTCTGGAGAAAAAAAATATAAATACCAAAATTTTCCACGTAGAATTGACTGAAAATGGTAAAATATACAATGGAAAATGGATATATATATATATATATATATATATATATATATATATATATATATATATATATATATATATATATATATATATATGCTTGAGTACGGGTATTTTTGTCATATTTTGGCAAAAATGTAATGTGAGGGGGGTTTTGTATTTATGTGTAGTACAAGGGGTATATGATACAAAGTTCATAGTACATGAGTGTTTTTGTATCTAACCCAAAATATTAATATTAGATGATACATTTCATTAAAAGTTTAAAGTTTTCGTAGTGATGGTCGTTCAACATAATATCTAAATCGAATTTGTGATTAATAATTAGGATAATTCAAATTGAAGCACTTAATCAGGTACCCAAAAAGTCGGTGAGAAATGTTGATGATATTTAGAGCAAATTATTTGAAAAGATATTTTGAAAAGTTTATAAAAAAAAAATCAATAAAATTATTATTGTCATGTTTAATTTTCCTAAGATAGGGGGAAGAAAGAATTAGAATAGTGTAGTTGATTAAATTAGGATGAATAAATTAAGGATAAAAAAAAAAGTAGAAATTGGAGGTAACAGCTAGCGCATATGGTTGTGTGTGTTGTAACCTGGAATAAAACAGGCTGTAACGCAGCTGTGAGCATTACATCTCACCTCCTTTTTGTTTCATTTTCTCTCCTCTGTTAATGATTGAGACATTCAACCATTATTCCCTTCTCTCTCTCTCTAGATCTCTCAATTCTTCTCCCTTCTCTCTCTCTCTCTTCCGATCCGGCCAATTAATTAGGTATCTAGTTTTCGGCACAACAAGCTAAGAGTTTGATATTCATTCCGATCAATTCAATTAATATTATTCGAATATATAATAATCGATAATGAGCTCCGTGTTCCAGCTGCAGCGAAAGCAATCGCTTCCGCTTTCACAATCACAAACGAAAGAAGAGCGCAGTAGTAGTATTACTCCTGGAATCCGCCGGAGGCTCTCGTCTCTCTCACTAAACCTGAAGATCCAGTCGTCCTCTTCCCCCGCCGCCGCATGGGCATTCCGCCGCTCCAAGTCTATATCATCAATGGGGGAGTACGCCGGCGGTTCGATCAGGAAGTGGTGGGAATGGGGATGCGGCTGGATCCTGTCTCGAAAACCAACATTCGCCACGGATCTGGAGATGAATGAGGAAGAAACCGCCGTCCTAGGTACCCACAGCAAGGGCAGCTGGCGCCACGTCTTTTACAAGGTCACTTCCCAGCTCCGCCGCAAGCTCGTCGGCTCCGACAATGTCGGTCTCCCCCAGACATTCCGCTACGATTCCTTCAACTACTCCAAAAACTTCGACGACGGCACCGGTGCCAGGCCTGATGCCCGCCGCCGATTATAAAAAAGCCAATCATGATCCTCCGTTCCGATCCGTGTTAAACTTACATTCTATTCTAGTCCCCCAATAAATCATCGATCTTTCGTCAGAGCAGTAGATGGATTAATTACGCAGATCGATCAAGGATACAATGGATCAAAGTCTTTACGCGTACGTGTGATTTTTTGATATATATAAATATATAATATGCATATAGAATCAATTTGTATGATACTCTTATCTTATGATGAATGTTTCAATTGTTTTTAGTAATCGGTTTGTAATTTCTTAATTCTTTTTGTAACAAAAAAACACTGCACGACAGGGAATTGTACAATGGTGTTGTTGCTTATTATTTTCAATTTGCTGGACAAGTACATTAATTTCATAATTTGTGATTTGCTGATTCATTTCTACTAGTAAATTTGGTTCATTTATGTAAAAAAATTGTGTATTGTATTCTGCGGAATAGTTATTTTGGATTTTTTTTTTTTTGATAATTAGTTATTTTGGATTTAGCAGTAAAATGAAACGTTTTTTTAATGTGTCGGCAATGATACTGCGTGGCCTTTTACTCTGACGTCGGTTGAAAACACTACACACGTCGGTCAAATAATAATTGAGGTCGGTGTGCAAATATATTAGTATATATAAATATATATTTGATAGAATGATATTTTATATTAATGCAATCAAATAGTAAGATGGTATGGAATAACAAAAGTTTGGATTCATAAAATGAGTGAGTATTTCAGCACATGGTTTTCATAATTGGGTATTGGGTAGTAGTAATTAATTAATGTTTGTTAAGTATATATTTTTATACTTTATCGTACCTTTTTATTTGAGCTTTTGGTGTGATTTAACGATATTTGGTGCTTAAAAAGTTGATTTATTGTATTTTAGGTATAAATCGAAGAATTGGAAAAGTTTGGGGTCAAAACTGCAAATTTGGAGAAAATATGGGCCAAAAGTGAAATAATCAAAAATATGCTGAAATTGGCTGAAAACAGGCCCGCACGGCCGTGCCAAAATTAGCCTATTTTTGGCACGGCCGTGCCAAATGCTGAATTTGGGCAGAACGTTTGGCGATTCTCGCACGGCCGTGCGAGAATTGCACTGATTTTCGCGCGGCCGTGCCAAATCACGCTGGAGACAATTTTGGACTTTTAAACACACAAGGAAACCTAGAATCATCTACCAAGTTGGGACATCTATTTAAGCCCAAACCAAGCAAGAATCAAAGGATTTTTGGACACAACCTTGGAGCGAGAGGAGCGAGAGAACGAAGAATCGAAGACGGAGAATTGACAACTCTTCATCACAATTCTTCTTTTATCTATCTTTTCTTAATCTATTCTTTTTATGTTTTTATTATGTTTTTCGTAACGAACATGCGTAGCTAAGTTTTTAATCTAGGATTTTGTTGGAACCCTATGTAGGGATTGTGAACCCTTTTTCTTGAGATTATGCAATTATGATTTTATGATTATTTCTTCTACTTGTTATGATTGTTAGTGCATGAACTTGATCAATTTATGTGCTTTATCTGTGATTATTGGGATTGACTCGACAGAGCTATTTTGATAATTAGACGGTAAGTAGAAGAACCTTCGAGTAGTTTTCACCGGATGAGTGTGTCAATTGCATGTGGTGTCGTAGACATACAGATATCACCTTAGGTAGCCATTTACGAGACTTGTTAGTTAATGCTTTATTCATAATTGGTTTGCATAGACATATAGTGAATCGTTTATGAATAATAGACTCATAATACACGCGACAGCGGGTTATGAGTAAATTAGTGTCTCGGGTTAATAATCATGAATCATATATTGCATAATTGAGGGGTTTCGGGTGAGCAATTCTTGCATAGGGGGAAGATAAAATCCTAGATCCGTTTTATATTGATATTTTCTCGTGTTTAAATGTTTTCTTAATTAGTTTCTTTTATTTAGTTAATTAAATTGACAACCCTGCGTAGGCTGAATAAAAATCATAATTGTTAGGATTTGGTACTTAGGATTAGGTAATTTGCGTATTCCCTGTGGGATTGACATCCGACTCTCACGAGTCTACTTTACTACTTGTTTGCGATACGTACACTTGCGTGTTGGTATTTAGCACCCAACAAGTTTTTGGCGCCGTTGCCGGGGAATACGGCTAAATTATTTATTTATCCTAATATTAAATTTGAGCAATTTTTCTTACTTCAGCCATTTTATTTATTTTATTTAATTAGTTTATTTTTATTATTTTTGTTTAGGTACTTTTTATGCGAATGGAAGAAGAGGATAATCGTAGGGGAGATGACCAAGGGCGCTTACCGAATGCGGCAGGAGAGATCGTCAACGAGCAAGAGCAACGTCAGCTAATTAATCCACCACCTCGTCAACGAGCATTGCATGAGTACACCGTTCCAACACTCAATGGGTTTCAATCAAGCATCCAGCAGCCCCCCATTGAAGCCAACAAGTTTTTCGAAATTCGAGCGGGACTACTTACTATGCTCCAAAACAATGGGTTATTCAGCGGATTAGCTCATGAAGATCCGCATCTCCACTTGGTCAACTTCCTCGAAACGTGTGATTCGCATAAGATGAACGGAGTGTCGCCGGAAGCACTGCAGCTCCGCCTCTTCAAGCACTCTCTCCAAGGAGCCGCAAGAGAATGGCTACAAACTCGTGCACCGCATTCCATCTCGTCTTGGGACCAGCTAGCACAACTTTTCATGAACACATACAACTCCCCAACAAAAACTGAGAGAATCCGGAGAGAAATTCAAAACTTCATACAAGAAGCCGATGAAGCATTATTCGAGACGTGGGAGCGGTTCAAACAATTAATTCGGAGATGCCCCAATCATGGTCTTCAAGAGTGGCGGCAACTTCAAATATTTTATGATGGATTGCAAGATAATTCGAGGACGGTGCTCGATTCAGCAGCTGGCGGTATGTTCATGAGCTTGACCTATGACGAAGCATACGAACTTTTGGAGCGAATCGCTAGGAATAAATACATGCGGGCATCGGACCGGTCAAATAGCGGAGCCATAAAGACGGGAGGAATTTTGAAGTTAGACGGGGTCACCGCAATCACTGTCCAATTAGAGAAGCTATCAAAGCAAGTAGCAGCATTGCAAACTCAGCAAGTCCATGCAGTCCAAATTCCCAACCAGTGCGTAGAAGAAACGGAGTCTCTAAATTATGTACATGACACTAATCGACAACAGAGGAACCCGTACTCCAACACTTATAATCCGGGATGGAAAGATCACCCCAACTTTGGATGGGGAGGAAATCAGCAAGGACAAAGGCCAGCTCCCGGATTCCAAAATCCACCTCAAGCTTCAGCACAAGAAGTAGACCTCGCTGATATCTTAGCGAAATTCATGACGTCAACCCAAGCATCCATTCGAAACCTTGAGACACAAATGGGTCAACTTGTAACCCAACTAAACGCGAGGTCGTCGGGAGCACTGCCGTCGAATACGGAAGATCCTCGAAAGAGCAACATCGAGCAGTGCAATGCAGTAACTTTGCGAAATGGGAGGCAATTAGAGGAAGGTCCTAAAAAGTCTGTTGCACCACCGCCTATTGTAGAGGAGCCCAAAGAAAAGACCGAGGTCGGGCCAAGCAACACAAAGATCGCAGTAAGTGAATCTACTCCCAAGGTACATTTCCCTCAACGTTTTCAAAACTCCAAGCTTGATATGCAATTTCAGTTATTTTTGGATTATCTTAAAAAGTTGCATGTTAATATTCCTTTTGTTGAGGCACTTAAGAATATGCCGAATTGAGTTAAGTTTATAAAAGAACTTGTGTCGAAGAAGATGAGGCTTCCGGAGTGTGCAGCAATTATAGACCTCAATGAGCAAAGTAGTGCGATCCTTGCAAATAAAATTCCACCGAAGCTTAGAGATCCGGGGAGTTGTACCATTCCATGCACAATAGGTACTAGGTATTTTGGGCGGGCATTGTGTGATCAAGGGGCGAGCGTAAATTTAATGCCTTTGTCAATTTATGAAAAATTGAATTTAGGAGAAATTAAGCCCACTTCCGTGACCTTGCAGCTAGCCGATAGATCTTTTACTCACCCTTTACGTATAGTGGAGGATGTATTGGTCAAGGTAGATAAGTTTATACTCCCGGCCGATTTTCTAGTACTAGACATAGAGGAAGATGAAAATATTCCCCTTATCTTAGGACGCCCCTTCTTAGCAACCGGTAGGTCAATTATTGATGTAGGAAAGAGAGAGCTAAGAATGAGTGTGGGGGAAGAAACAGTGATCTTCAAGGTGTACCGGGTGGATGAAAAGCCTACTACGGCTAATGGGTGTTATCTACTTGACGAGGTAAGTGATTCTAAACTTTTTCCTGTTAAATTACATGATTTAAATTTTTTTGTGGATACTAATGTGCATGTAGGAGAACAAAAGAAAAAGGTTGAGTTGGTTACAACACCTACTCAAAACACCGTGATAAAAGACGATGTTGGCACGCCTCATGACGTCAAGAAGAATAAATTCAAGGGCATTCCTAAGCGAACCAGTCGAAAGAAGAATCGGATCAACCCATTTATTCAAGACTTTCTCAAAAAGGAAGTAAGGAGATGGGTTCAAAAGCTAAGGAATTGAAGAGCAAGAACAAAGTCTGGCTGAAGACTGTAAACTTAGCGCTTCTCGGGAGGCAACCCGAGATTTTCGTTTTTATTTATTTATTTATTTTTTCTTGTTTTATTTTATTTATTTATTTTATAAGCATGCAAGCTAACAATTTAAGCATATTTTTTTTATTATTTTTTATTTTTTTTCAGGAGTAAAAGTGCAATTTGGAGTACCACACGGCCGTCCCAAAACAAAGCCAAAATCTCATACGGCCGTTTGGAAATCGGAAAAAGCTACTGCCCAATTTCGGCAATTCGCACAGCCGTGCGAACCTCAACTGAAGCATAATAAAGGCGAGGGTGGAAGAGCAGCCCGGACATGGCCAAAACGACTTATTCAGGTGTATTCTATCCTTAAACTTCGTGTTAATTACATTGAGGGCAATGTAAATTTTAAGTTAGGGGGTGGAAAATTACTTGTTTTTATGTGCTTTAATTTTTTAGTTTGCATGCCTTAAGTTTTTTTTATTTGAGTTATTTTATTTTAGTTTATTTTAGTTTTTTCTTTCGAAAAAAAAAAAAAATTTGCTTGAGATAAATGCTTCGATGAATCATGATGATGAAAGATAGTCGATGTTTAATGATGAAATTGCTTGTTTTATCTTGATTTTGTTCGAATTTTGGTGAGCTTTTGATTCAAAGTGTCGTAAGAAGGAGTCATTGTTAGGAATCTCGAATTATGCGTTGCTTTGGTTGAAAGTTTTGTGTTTTAAAATTTGAGTTAATTTATGTTATATCATATGCTATTCGGTTTTAGAACTTGTCTTGTGAATTTACAAAGTGAAATATTAAATTGTTGAGTAAATTGGGAAGTGGTTTGGGCCATCTTTGAACCGTTTGAGCCTTTCAAGCCTACCTTTAAATTTTTATCATTCGAACCTTGATTGAGCCTTGGAGAAACGGTGTTCTTTCTTTTAGCCAATGTGTATAAGGTAGAATAAATGGAGATTCTTGAAAAATTACCCTTTGGAGTTCGGTTGGAAAATTTTATAAGGTCCTTCTTCTTCCTCTACAAAAAAAAAAAAAAAAAAAAAAAAAAAAAAGAAAAAAAAAAGAGAGAGAGAAAAAAAAAGAGAAAAAAAAAATATAATAAAAAAAAGAGAAAGAAAAAGAAGAAGAAGAGACTAGAAGGGGAAGTAAGGACTAGTTGTTGAATTGTTTTGAAAGCTCGATCCATTGTCTTAAGAGCAAAAGTGGAGACTTTTGAACTCTTAAGAATCGAGTTAATTAAAGTCCTTAGAGGTGAATTCATTGTTTCAAACGCCTATCTTTCAAAATTTGGCGTAATCACCTCAATTCAAGAAGCATAGCCACCTATACCCATATCTCCTACCTCGAACCAAAAAGCCCAACATTTGAAAGCCAAAAAGTCCCAATGATCCCAATAGCTCAATTTTTTTATACTAGCCGAGTAAAGAAATTTGGTGAGTCTTTGGAGTTGAATATTATTATGTAAGTATAAATTTTCTCCAATTGTAATGTACAAATATGGGATACTTGAAGCGATAGCATGGTTTGTGGTTTTTAGCAATGGTGAGTGAATACGTATCTTTGAATTACGAGCTTGTAAATTTTTGAGAATTGTCATGATAATTGCAAGTTCAGAAAAAATGAAAGTTGACCATTAATCTATGTGATGAGAGGCATTTGTTGAGAGTGTTGCTGTGAAAGTTGCTAGTTTTTGCTTGAGGACAAACAAAAGATCAAGTTTGGGGGTGTGTTAAGTATATATTTTTATACTTTATCGTACCTTTTTATTTGAGCTTTTGGTGTGATTTAACGATATTTGGTGCTTAAAAAGTTGATTTATTGTATTTTATGTATAAATCGAAGAATTGGAAAAGTTTGGGGTCAAAACTGCAAATTTGGAGAAAATATGGGCCAAAAGTGAAATAATCAAAAATATGCTGAAATTGGCTGAAAACAGGCCCGCACGACCGTGCCAAAATTAGCCTATTTTTGGCACGGCCGTGCCAAATGCTGAATTTGGGCAGAACGTTTGGCGATTCTCGCACGGCCATGCGAGAATTGCACTGATTTTCGCGCGGCCGTGCCAAATCACGCTGGAGACAATTTTGGACTTTTAAACACACAAGGAAACCTAGAATCATCTACCAAGTTGGGACATCTATTTAAGCCCAAACCAAGCAAGAATCAAAGGATTTTTGGACACAACCTTGGAGCGAGAGGAGCGAGAGAACGAAGAATCGAAGACGGAGAATTGACAACTCTTCATCACAATTCTTCTTTTATCTATCTTTTCTTAATCTATTCTTTTATGTTTTTATTATGTTTTTCGTAACGAACATGCGTAGCTAAGTTTTTAATCTAGGATTTTGTTGGAACCCTATGTAGGGATTGTGAACCCTTTTTCTTGAGATTATGCAATTATGATTTTATGATTATTTCTTCTACTTGTTATGATTGTTAGTGCATGAACTTGATCAATTTATGTGCTTTATCTGTGATTATTGGGATTGACTCGACAGAGCTATTTTGATAATTAGACGGTAAGTAGAAGAACCTTCGAGTAGTTTTCACCGGATGAGTGTGTCAATTGCATGTGGTGTCGTAGACATACAGATATCACCTTAGGTAGCCATTTACGAGACTTGTTAGTTAATGCTTTATTCATAATTGGTTTGCATAGACATATAGTGAATCGTTTATGAATAATAGACTCATAATACACGCGACAGCGGGTTATGAGTAAATTAGTGTCTCGGGTTAATAATCATGAATCATATATTGCATAATTGAGGGGTTTCGGGTGAGCAATTCTTGCATAGGGGGAAGATAAAATCCTAGATCCGTTTTATATTGATATTTTCTCGTGTTTAAATGTTTTCTTAATTAGTTTCTTTTATTTAGTTAATTAAATTGACAACTCTGCGTAGGCTGAATAAAAATCATAATTGTTAGGATTTGGTACTTAGGATTAGGTAATTTGCGTATTCCCTGTGGGATCGACATCCGACTCTCACGAGTCTACTTTACTACTTGTTTGCGATACGTACACTTGCGTGTTGGTATTTAGCACCCAACAATGTTCAACAATTTATAATATATATTATTAATGTTTGAAAAATTAGAAATGGAGAATGTGGACAGGACATCCGCATTGAGGGTGACGTGGAAATGAATTATGTCCATGCTATTTAATATTACATCTCATGGCCCATGGCTAATGACAACGTCACAATTTATAGTTCTTTAATTTGACCTCTATTATATTCACAATGAGACCCTGGATTTGGACCTATTCACCAATTTTCGAGATACCAATTATTTGCTTAATTGAGCTGTTAACAAACATGCATTTTGTTGAGGTTGTGGAAGGTGGTAAATTAATTACCTAATGTTTGGTTAAATTATGAAGATCCATGTGTGTGTCCTGCCTAATTTCGTTACAAAATTAAGCGTCCTCTTTATAGCTTTTGTCCACTTCAAATAAGAAAAAACAATTCCTTAAAAGGACAGGTAGTGAAATATCAATTGTACCCCTATGTTTTTTTTGATGGAAGGAATGGATCTCTATTCTTATGGTCTTATCCCAAAGTCAAATTTGTTAGCAGAAGCACCACTCATAGATTCTAGTATTTGTTGCTAACAATGGCCGCCTTCTCCACCAATACCAATATCCTCTCTTCCCACTCCCAACAGCGCCGCCACCTTCCTCACCGCTTCTCCTCCTCCAACTTTCTCAAAACTCATTCTTCCCTCCATTTTTTCCCTCTTTACAATAACAACCTCAATTCTCCTGACACCACCACTGCTACTTCCCCAATTTTCGCCGCTCCTCCGCACGCCTCTGCCGCCGTCACCACCACCGGAATGGACGATTTTGCTTCAACATCTACTTCCACCGGTACTCATCATTTCTCTAATCGGAATCAACCGATTCATTAATTTATGCATTTAATTATTTTTAATTTCATTTCATCAACTGAAAAAAAAAAAAAAAAAAAGAGGCAGGGTGGGCAGAATTTGGTGAAAAGGTGTCGGGTGAATGGGACGGATTTGGGGCTGATTTCACGGTGGAGGGGAAGCCGATAGAGCTGCCGGAAATGGTGGTCCCGGAGGCATATAGGGAATGGGAGGTGAAGGTATTCGATTGGCAAACACAGTGCCCCACTCTGGCGGATCAAAATGAATCATCTCTCATCTACAAAACCATTAAGCTCCTTCCCACAGTTGGATGTGAAGCAGATGCCGCCACCAGGTACAGCATCCATGAGAGGAGTGTGAGTGTCACTCAACCCCACAATTCCGCCTTTGCATATCAATCTACAGGATGTTATGTAGCACTATGGCCCTCCTCCATTGCCACTAATAAGTTGAATAATTCAAAATCAAAATCAATTGAGGTGGAGCACTGCTTGATCAATCCTAGTGACAAAGAGTCGCGTGTTAGGATAATTCAAGTATTGGAACAATCTTCTGAGATGAAAATGAAGAGCATAAGTGTGTTTGTTGAGCAATGGTACGGTCCCTTTAGGAATGGGGATCAGCTGGGGGGATGTGCCATACGTGATTCTGCATTTGCAGCCACTCAACCCCTCAAAGCTTCACAACTTTCCGGTGTTTGGGAAGGCCTCACTGCTGTTGCCACCTTTCATACTTCAACTAACAATGTATGATATCATCATCACTAACTATAATAACTAGGTACTGCTTAATTTCTTTTATACATAATGGAATTGTTTGTTTGTTTGTTTGTGTTGGTGGTGAAAGATGATCCAACAAGTTGGGGATGAATGCGAGTGCAAGTCAATCAGATATGAGGATGATGGCGGCCTTATATTACTTCCCAAGCAACTTTGGTGTTCATTGAAGAAAAGCAGCGAGGACAAGATGGAAACTTGGTGTGAGGTGGGATGGTTGTTAGACGAGGGACGAGCTATCACTTCTAAATGCACCTTTTCAAGCACAGGAGACCTTAAGGTAAACGTGCTCTTTCATTGTCGATTTTAAAATACACGCGGACAGTGAAAAGTCTCCACTTGCTACTTGCTAAAAAGGGTCGTGTATATATCTGTACTTGCAGGAGATAGCAATAGCAAGAGAAACTGCAACCCGAGTGTAGATGCATGCATGCAGGTGCAGCCTAGCTTTATTTTCTCAAGTGTACTCGACTGATACTGGATTGGATTGGAAGATCTAACAAGGACAAAACAAAATGTATACAGATACATATATAGAAATATATTTGATATTGATATATGCTCTCTTTTAATTAATATGCACAAATCCTGGAATGGAAGAACAAATAAGAATAACAAAATAATGTTAGTGTAAACCAAAGTCATCATCACAATTCACAGCTGCAACTATTCACTCTCCAAAACAGAAAAATTACAACATACTTATATGTATCAAATAACACATTGTCATCATGATGGAGTTTACTACACACAACTCTAGTTACAAAGAAAGCAACACCAACTCCAACAAGTAAATTATTGTCCTCTGTTTTGAATTTGACAGAGTCAACGGGGAAACAAATGTCGATCTCAACATTTTAGGCATACCACTATTTGCAGAACATGCTCTTCCATCTGTCATGCATACAATACAGTTTTAAGAGCTTGATGTCGCATCCCAGGTATACCTGATAATATCAAACTCAAGTTCAACAATCCATTTTTGACTGAGGAGAGATCAAATAATTTTTTGTATGGTTAAAAGAAGAACAAAGGGAATGTTTGTATAGTTGTTATAACAGAAAGCTGGTAACTACCTGTCACGTTGAAATTGAAAATCTAAAGAGACCCTGGAGCATCTCTCATGCTTATATTCAAGCTGTTACGCATTGTTCGCCTTCCAACGCCAGCATTGCCTTTTGTCATCATAGCAACAAATTCTCCATAATCAATCCTCCCATCCTAAATAACATGTTTTTTTAACGAGTCAGCAATATATTATCCATCTACTTCCCATCCAGAAGTAATCAAACACAAAATTTTCTCGACAGTACAAAAATGAGAAGATGATGTAGCAGCTCATTTTTTTTCCCAGCTCTAAATAACATAAAAGTTTCAATGATTTACATTGAAGATTACTTGTAACTTGTAAATTGCAAGTCATTTGAACATATATCAACAAAACAAACTTTTTGAATTTGTTCAAGTGAGCAAAGTAGAGCTGTACTGGAATATATTAAGAATAAGATGATTTTTCGTGTAATAATATGCTATTTGTTTCAATCAGATGATTTGATATTTCATGCAAAAAATCTCCTAATTTGTATATATATTGTTGGAATAATGGTTTGGAAGAAGCTTGTTCACATCAGCGCCCAAAGTATATTCAAGTTATTATAGAATCTACGACTCTAAGATGATGTTTTGCAAAATCTTTTGGAAAAATTAGAAGTTGGTGATTGTGATTAAAGGTTAAACCAAATGCTTATTTCTAAAAATATAGCCACATACAAAGTCAACTTAAATAAGACACATCGATATGCAGAATGACTTACATTATCTTGATCAACTTCTCTGATAATATCTTCAAGGAAAGCATCTGTCATGCCGTGTTCGGCACAAGCTTGTTGAAGTTCATCAACTGTAATATAACCACTTCCATCCTTGTCAAAATATTGGAATGCTGCCCAAAGATGTTCCTCACGTTCAAGTTTATTCAAGTGAATGGTTGCTGCTATGAACTCTCCATAGTCAATGGTCCCACTGTTGTCTACATCAGCCTGCAAACATAACAAGAATTCAACAAATGTGGAAGAATCTTATCTGATTATCGATAGGAATTTTTCAGTAAACGTGCAGAGATGAAACTAACACTGCAGATGTGAATTTTAATTGTTAATTTAGTTACGGGCCACTACCGCAACTATATTTTCTAGATCACTGAAGATGGAACAGTATTCTATATAGACTGCGAACTTTAGCAACATGATGTAAATATCGATTAAAAGGTTCTCTTCCTTATAGTTAATCATTTTCTCGTACAAAAAAAAGAATATTGAAACGAACTTGAAGTTTTTAACAATGGATACAAGATTAGAGTTTTTTTTTAACCAACTGCATGTGCAATGTGTATAGATAAAAGGCCAAGAATATCCTATCGAGAAAAAGTTTGCATACATACCGCATCCATAAGATCGCGAATTTCTATATCTTTTAAAGTGGAACCATATTTTCTCAAACCAGCTTTGAGTTCATCAAATGTGATTGCACCACTATTATCAGTGTCCATGGCCTTGAACATTTCTTTTAGGCCGGCAATCTCCTCCTCTGACAAGCTTTCAGCAATTACCTGGAGGAAGAATTTAATATCATTTCCTGAATATTATATGTATGTGTAAATTGATGGATAAAAATAATACTCGGTTAAAAATAATATTTCTCGCATGACAACAAACTCAATATTCAGAAATCATCTGAAGAACTAACATTTTTGCTTAGCACATACCCGTAATGCCATTTTCTTCAACTTGTTCATTGCAGAAAATTGTTTAAGACGAGAAAGTACAGCTGTATCCAAGACTCTGTCAGGTGCAACACCATTTTCGCATATCCAAGGATGACCTGTATGGTTTTGAAATTCAAGATCTAGACTGTTACATCATCAGCACACAGAAAAAAAGATGTAACTGAAGAATATATAAACTCAAGAGGGACATGAAAAATATAAACTCAAGATATCTACCAGAAAATAATGATTAAATTAGTCAAGCCCCACAAAAGAAATCTTAATAATCCAAAACAAAAGGTACTACAGTACTGGCAGCTAGAAATAGTAAGAAAGTGAACATACATAGTACTCCATGAGCAGTCAAACGCTCTGAAGGTCGCATGCATAACATCTTCCGAATAAGATCTTTAGCACTTTCTGATATCAGCGGCCATGGGTCAGAATCAAAATCAATGTGCCCTTTTAAAACAGCATCAAATATCCCTTGCTGAGTTTCTGCACGCACAGTTACCCAAGATCATCTCAGTTCACGGCGCAAAGAAATGAATCTGAACTTATCTAGTAAAAAAACTTACCAGCCCAAAAGGGGGGCACACCACTTAGCAATATATAGAGAATGACACCGGCTGTCCACACATCTGCTTCTGGTCCGTAATGCTTCAGAAGAACCTCAGGTGCGACGTAATATGGGCTTCCGACCACATCCGTGAATATCTGACCTGACAAAACAAATCATGTATAAAGTTATAAAAACAACATCCCAAACATGTATTTACATTTTACACCATATCCTAAGTGAATAGAGAAAAAATAAAGACGTTGAGGAAGTAAGTATACCTGGCTTAAAGAAAATGGAAAGTCCAAAATCAATAGCTTTAAGAGAGAAATCATCGTCCTTGTTAACCAACAAGAAATTCTCAGGTTTAAGATCTCTATGCATAACACCAAGAGAATGGCATGCCTCAACAACTCCAACAATGATCTTAGTGAGGTCAGCTGCCTTACGCTCACTGTAGTGACCTCTTTGTATGATACGGTCGAACAATTCACCACCAGCACAAAGTTCCATAACAATGTGAACATACTGAGAGTCCTCATAAGCCCCCTTGATGGTGACTATATTCTTGTGACCGGCCAAATGGTGCATTATCTGAATCTCCCTTCTCACATCCTCAATGTCCTCTTTGGAAATCAACTTCCTCTTGGATATAGATTTACAAGCATACTCACTCCCAGTCGAGATCTCAGTGCACAAGTAAGTTGTGCCAAATTGACCCTGTCCTAGTTTATGGCCAAGGGTATAAAAGTCAAGGATATTAGCAGTCTTGTGACCCAAGACAAGGTAAGCTTGGTTAGTGATGCCGCGGCTCATGATGTTATCTTTCTTGGGACTGATGTGATTAGGGTCCTTTTTGTCTTTAGAGAATTCTTGAGCAACAAGTTGTTGGGAGGTCAAGCTGGTGGGGGACAAACTGTCTGAAGAATTTGAACGAGCTGATGATGATTTCGGCCTGGAGTTATCTTCGGGCTCGTTGTAGCCCTGAAAAGGTTTGCCTCCGAATGATCCACGGCATGTATTGCCCATGAAACAACCTGAGTTCCCCTTCTCTCTCTCTCTCTCTCTCTCTCTCTCTCTCTCTCTCTCTTCTACTCTCACCTCCTCAATAAATAATTTATCTGCGTCTAATTGTTATTGTTCACATCAATCCAAACGGAGTTCTGAAAGGAGGAATAATAAAAGATCAAACTGATATCATTAACAAAGTTTCAAAAGATGGATTAAATAAAGACTAAAGATTAACATTTTCTTCCAAATCTCAGCTAACGAATAAACAGCTCAGAAAGAAAAGAAAATAAAACAAAACTGTGGAATCAGGTCGGACCCAGAATGGATTTCGGTTACAGTAGCAAATCAAACACAATAATAATAATAATATAAGAAGAAATAAACATGAATACATTCGTTTAACAAACGGGATAAAGATGCGTACGTACCGATCATACATACATATGTAGATATAGATTTGAAAAAGGAAAAAAGAGAAACACTACTTTTAAGAGAAAGAAGAAGAAAAGGGAAAAC
Organism: Erythranthe guttata; assembly: GCF_056151865.1. Classification (NCBI taxonomy): domain Eukaryota; kingdom Viridiplantae; phylum Streptophyta; class Magnoliopsida; order Lamiales; family Phrymaceae; genus Erythranthe; species Erythranthe guttata. Next base: position 9,419,358 of record NC_142546.1, on the reverse strand, counting down.
CGGATCTTGAGATTACCAGGAAAAAGAAAAAACAACAGGAGAGGAGACAGAGTCAAAGGTCTTCGCACGTATACGAGTATGTGTGTGTCAGCTGTGCGTGGAATACGCGCGTGTGTATAAATCTATATGTGGTGGTGTGGATCACGTTTGAGGAAGGCGATCGGATAGTCTGGAGGAACACCACCTCAGGCAAAGGGGCTCATCATCCATTTCTCTTTCTCTCTCTTCTTCCTTAAATTACTTAAATAAATGAACTCCTTTTCTTTTCCCATTAACTAACTATATAATATGATAATATTAATTAATTAATTAATTATTAATGATGATGATATAATAATAAAAATAAAATAGTAGTAAGAAGAAATGGGGGATGGCCGAGAAAGATGAGACAGGGTGGATTTGTATTGGCGGGTGAGTGCTGACCAGCTCTTTCCATCTGCTTTCTCCTTTTCTTTTTTTCATTTCTTTTTCTTTTTCTTTTTTAATTCAAAACAAAACAAAATAAATAAATAAATCATCATACCAAGTACCAATCAATGTACAGCTGATTGGTTGATTGATTTGACCAAAATAATTACTATTTATTTGTAAGAATGTTTATTATTATTATTTTTTTTTTTTTTTTTTTTTTTTTTTTTTTTTTGGTAATGCAGGAACCCGCAGCCAACCATATAGGTGCACTGGGTAAACCTACACTCTCGTGACGAGAGATGTAAACCACACTAGGCTAACCATGTGTGACAAGCTCGACCTAACACTCTCGTATAATAGCTTGCAAACCATACGAGAGATGTAAACCACACTAGGCTAACCATGTGTGACAAGCTCGACCTAGCAAACCATACGAGAGATGTAAACCACACTAGGCTAACCATGTGTGACAAGCTCGACCTAGCGACCGTTGACAAGGGGATTCGAACTTGGGTCAATTGACCCAAGCTCCCTTGCTCCAACCGCTAGGCCACCCTTGCGGATTATTTGTAAGAATGTTTAGTTTATTAGATTCTTTGTCCAAGAACAAAATCACATTATTTTCGTTCACATATTTGCTATATAGAAAAAATCAACCAAATGAAAATAAATTTGAGAATTGAGTTGAATAGAGAAAAATAGTAAAAGATTAGTGAAATTAAAATGTTAGGCACAAGAAGAAACAAAGTTGACCAGGTCAAAGAAAAACTGAAAACGTGGGTAGACCAATAACTTGGTTATTACTAACTACAAATACAAATACAACATAGCTTCTTCAGTAGTAGTCCATTCTAATTATGAAAAAGCGAGACACCAATCCTAATTTCTAATTATTGTAACTGCTGCTGTTTAACACAGCATATTTACATTCATTCACATTACACAAAACACACAACAACAGCTGCTGCAATCTTTCTCTGGACACCAAACAAAAACTGGTTGCATTTGCCGAAACAAGTTTGATTATATCAACTCGAAAGAAGGCGGTGGGTGATCGATCTCTTCATTACCAGCAAGCAAACCTTTGTAGATTGTTAAACGAGAACTCGAAACTCCACCATCTTAATTTGTTTCTGCTAAAAAATATTATAATATTTATATCCATGAAAACAAATAAATTGTTTTGTTAGGTTGACATTATTGACTAAGGTGTTACTAATTCAGCATCTTTCAGAATATTATGCCTTCTCAGCCCTCCACTAGTAGGCCTGCACAGCACAATCCATAATACATATTAACATTTATAAGCAAGCAATAAACTGATACACTTAATTGGTACTCGTGACACCGAAGATGATGGTTAATTACTACTTAATTAGCTTGAAAAAAGTTACACTTACAGTCCATTAAACAGTTTGATGCTGTCATACAAAAACCACTGCAGAGTTACAACAGGCCCCACAATTGCAATTCGAATAGGAAGGCTTCTAGTGAACAAATTCCTAACTCCGATATTCTTTACTGCCTGAGAAGAAGAGAAGAAAAGAAATAAGAAAAACAAACTCCATTGACTACGTGAATAACTAACTTAAAAACCCGGGCACAATATATATATATATACCTACCTGCATTATATTAGCAGCCTTTTTATTGTAAAGGGATGAAACAATATTGTCTGCAGGATTAGAGATAACAGTACCAACAGCTCCAGCTGCATAACCAGCTAAACATGTCACCGTCAGTTGTTGGGCTCTCGAGCAATCTTCCCTCTTTCTTTTGATTACTTTTCGATGCATCACTTCCACAGAATGCTCAAATGTTGTAAACATAATCATCGAGACTGCCAAAACATGTAAGAAAGCAACTTTTAAATGAAGACATACAAAGAAAAGGTATATGGTGATGTTATATGATTAATAACTAACAAAAGCATTGTCGAAAGCTAACATCATATCAGTATGACGGAATTGCAAATCTCTTCCAATATTCATCCAAAATGGGCATTTATACGAAATTGACAAACCATAGTTAGCATACAAATATAAATCTATAAATGCAGAAAAACATACAAATATAAAAATATGCGGCCAGAGTCCATAAGAATCTAGCACATAGGAACAAGTTCAAAGTAAAGCCAATTACAATAGGAATTATTGGTATTGGGTTTTCTGGGTAGTAGCCGAAAAGAAAGGTCTTTAAGCACTTGTATCTGCCATCAATCCATCCTTGCTAAGCTCGATTTTTCCAAACATAAGGTATACCGTACAGTGAGGAAGAGGAGAATCGTCCAATTTAGTATATGATACTAAAGATGACAGCTTGAAACAATGACACGAAGCCAAAAATTAATTGTTGGCAGATATTCCTAAAAACGAGATAACAACAACTTAATTATGTAAGAAGGAAGTGGCACTCTTGTATGGGACGAACTCAGTTCAACATATAAACTAAACAGAGTCTCATAGGTAATCCAATTTTTTAAGATGAGAATGGTGAATATAAACAAGAAAGCAAGCACGTTTGGGTAAAGAAGTTACATGGCAGGTTACGGCCCCAAAGCGGAAGAAGACCCTTGTAGAATCTGCAATTGAATGAATGAGATATACAAATGAATGAATGAATGAATGAATGAATATGTAAAAGGAAGGAAGGAAGGAAGGAATGAAATACCCAAAAAAGCCTTCATTGGCATAAAGTTTGGGGAAACCAGAAGACAAGCCCTTGGCAAAAGAGGAATCGGTTTGAACACGAACCTTGACAGCTTCAAAGGGGCAAAGAGCAACATCAGCAAATATTTGAGCAGAAGCACTGCTCATGAAAAATACCAAACCCTTTTTATTGCTGCTCCTCCGGTCAGCAGCCAATAAATCACCATAAATGTTCTTGAAATATTCATAAAGACCAAATTTACATCCACCTTGTACACCATATCCCAATAGTTTGCTAGACCAACCCTTCCAAACACCACGAGCCCCTTCTTCTCTGCACAGGGTACTAAACCCTGACATGATCCCCTTATATTTCACTGGATTCACCTGCAGTGCACATATTATAATTATTTAGAATAATAATAATAATCTGACTCCTCTGAAATAATGAAGATTAATTGAGAGGTGGTGGTGACCTGCATATTAACCTTCAAGACGTCGAGAGGGGTGATTGCGAGATGGGTGGCACCAGCGCTGAGCATTCCAGCCGCCGCACACAAACCGTAATACCCTGCCGTGAACTCCTCCACTCTCTCTCCTTTCTTCATCTTGATGTTCCAAGATTTATTTTATTTTAGCTCAGCTGATGATGATGTTCCAACATTTTAGGAAAAGGGAAATAAATCAAAGAATCAGACAGCTTTGTCTTCATCTCATATTCGTCCACGTTTCCATGGTTAGACCCGCTAATTCTACACCAAAATTAAAATAGTAATAATATTCAAAGTTTACTCTTTTACTAGTAGCTAGATCACCCATGAACCAAGCCCTAACCCTTTATTAACATAATTTCTGTTGTTGGGCCGCTTTCATTCTAACCAAACAAACCATCCATTGGCCCGCTCCACAAATACACCCAATAATACATATGTCCATTCATACACGGACGGACTACTCAAATATATGAATATATATTATATATATATATATATATATATATATATATATATATATATATATATATATATATATATATATATATATATATATAATAAAAAAAAATTATTTTGCAGTATTGTAATTAGGGGCTATTTGAGGAAACCTTCTCTTTTTTTTTAATAAAGAGAGGTTCAAACTATTTCAGTCCATTTGAGAAATCCCACATCCATTTTGAGTCATTATGTTTTCCAACTTTGCCCCCGCCCGCCACATCATCACTGGATCACGCGCTGAGCGAATTTTTTTTTTCTCCCGTTCTTTTCTGTATCAGTTTCCTTAATCGACTACGAAACATAGTCGATTAGCCTTAATCGACTTCCTTAATCGACTACGAAACATAGTCGATTAGCCTTAATCGACTATGAAGCGTAGTTGATTAAGGAAAATCTTTAATTTTTTAATATTTTTTTTTTGTTTTTAATTTTGTTTTTCTATATCAGGTATATTAATCGACTATGATGAAGCATAGTCGATTAAGAATCTGCTACTAAACATAATAAATCACAATTGCGAAAAAAATGCAAAATCAACTATATTTTACAAAAACAAAAAATATACAAATATTATAAATGATTTATACAGTTGGAATCAATAAACAAAAAATTTTAAAAAAATAAAAAAAATTGGAGTCGATCAACCTTAATTGACTGCCAGAGTATAGTCGATTAGCTTAATCGACTATGAACATGTACATAGTCGATTAAGGTTTCAGCCTGCGCGAAATTCTCTAAAGGCGCCGTCCTCCGCCCGGTCCACCAATAAACCCTAAATCTGCCTCCCCATCCTCACCACACCGCCGCCACAACACATCATCACCACCTTACTTTAACATTATGACGGTTTTTTATTACAAATAAATAAATAAAATCACAACTCGCACCACCAACCAAAGTAGAACCACCACCCATCAAAATCCGATTCCGGCGACAAATCGACAATCTTATCTCTAATAGCCTCCGATGTAGCAATCATGGCATTCGAATTCATAATCGCTATCAAAATCATGTATAATGTTTGATGGGTGCTTTCTCTTCTTTCTTTCTCCATCTCCCGGCGACGACGGCGGCAGTGGCGGAAGATTGTCGAAGAAAACAGAGGAAAAAAAACAAAGAAGAAGAGAAAAACAGAGAAGAAGAGAAGAGAAAAAGAGAGAAGAAGAGAAACGATGGACCGTGAAAACGGCGGATGAAAGAATAAAAATAAGATTAGGGTTTTGAAAGACTATAAATTATAATAGACAATTAAGGGTAGTTTTAGAATTATGAAAATATCATATGGGTAGAATATTAGCTAAGGGAGTTTTCTCTTATTATTTTTGGGAGGGGTGTTTCCTTAATTCATTTTTCTAGATGAGGGGGTTCTTGCTAATTATCCTTGTAAATAAGTGTGTAATAGTCAGGATTTCATCATTTTTAGAAAAAAAAAATAATATGTTTATTTTCGGTGGATTTCGAGTTTCTTTGGTTCTACAGGATAATTTATAGTAACTAATATATTTTTTTAAATGGTTAGCTGCTGCATTGTCTATGATTTTGATTTTTGACCACTAATTAAATTGATTGCTAGGAAACAAATTAAATCCAGCTAGTTGTAATGTATTCCCACATTTCATCCAAATCCTTAGAATTGAATTAGGCCAAATAGTAATTAACTGGATTATTATTATTATTATTATTATTATTATTATTATTATTATTATTATTATTATTATTATTATTATTATTATTATTATTATTATTATTATTATTATTATTATTATTATTATTATTATTATTATTATTATTATTATTATTATTATTATTATTATTATTATTATTTATTATTATTATTATTATTATTATTATTATTATTATTATTATTATTATTATTATTATTATTATTATTATTATTATTATTATTATTATTATGGATATAAGGGGTACCTAATTTAATGCTGGGCATGCAAGGTGGCGCTTCCCAGCTCATTAACATCTCATCGACTTCCTTTTCTTCATCTCTCTCTCTCTCTCTTAATCTTAATCTTCATAACTCGATCATCTCTTGCTAATAATTTTTCTTTTTTAAATCTGGGTTGAATACAAAATATCTTGGTTACTAGTCATTTATTTATATTGGGTTGGGCGAATTCATTCGAGGTCCATTTCTTTCACATATGCATCTTCATTTTGGCAACAATACATATTTCTTTTGTACATCTCTATATATATCAATATACATCAGACATGTATTATATTGATGTAATCATTAATCATGTTAATTAGGTTTTTTTTTTCTTTATGATTTTTGTTCAGCATATCAATTGTGAAGAAATTAGGTGGGTGGGTGCGGATTAATAATCATACATATATATAAAAGGGGATGAGTGCGGCTGTGCTTGTGGCTATTGTCGCTGCAGTCGGCAATTTATTACAAGGATGGGATAACGCTACCATGGCTGGTACTTGTATTATAATATATATATATTCTCCAATTTCAACCTTAATTACTCCTAATTAATTACATTATTCTGTCATTTATATCCACACATATATATATGTATGCATGCAGGTGCAATTATCTATATAAAGAAGGAATTCGAATGGGAAAATGAGCCGACAATGGAAGGGCTAAGTGTGGCCATGTCACTAATAGGAGCCACCTTAATCACCTTGTGCTCTGGCGGAATATCGGACTGGCTAGGCCGTCGTCCAATGTTGATTGTCTCGTCTATGTTTTATTTTGTGAGCGGTGTTCTAATGCTATGGTCTCCAAACGTATATTCGCTGCTTTTTGCGAGGCTGTTGGATGGATTTGGAATAGGGTTGGCAGTTACATTTGTTCCGTTATATATATCTGAGATGTCACCGCCGGAGATAAGAGGTTTGCTGAGCACTCTGCCTCAGTTCACCTACTCAACCGGGATATTCTTGTCTTATAGCTTTGTGTTCTGTATGTCATTGACGGAATCTTCCAGCTGGAGATTGATGCTCGGTGTTCTATTTGCCCCATCACTTATTTACTTTGCATTAACCCTATTTTACTTGCCCGAGTCTCCGAGATGGCTCATGAGTAAAGGGAGGGTGCTTGAGGCCAGGCAGGTTCTGCAGAGACTTCGTGGGACCCAAGATGTCTCAAGTCAGCTCACTTCTTCTTCTTCTTCTTAGCTTCTTCTTTTTCAAAAATATTTATGAGAAGATCAGATGAAGTAACATAATATATAATCAAGGGGCCGGGGTTATCTGATATTAGTTATGATCGATCGATCATATGTTGAATACAACTACTATATATATACTTTGTTGTAATTAATGATCATCTGCATATATATGGATTTATGCATCAGGTGAACTGGCATTGCTAGTTGAAGGACTAGAAGTTGGGCATGAAACAGCTGTCGAGGAATACGTGATCGGCCCTCCAAACGAAGTGGTGGACGAAGAGAAACAGAGTAACGAAAAGGAGGAAATTAAAGTGTTGAGGGCCGAAGGAATCTCCTCAATGGTTGCCCTACGCCTCCCACCTGGAAACACTAGTTTTCTTTCGGCAGCATCTCTGAGCAAGCAGACTAGTGTTCTCTCCATAGACCCCGTTGTCTCACTTTTCGACACCTTGCACGACAAGTCTGATGATGATAAATTAGTAGGAACCACAAGCAGCAGCGTGTTCGCCACATCATCATATAATGAACACCACCACCAACCGAGGCAGCATGCAGATCATAACGAAGGAGGATACGCATCAGATGATCTACGCAGTCCTCTAATATCACGTCAGACTACCGGCCAGGGGAACACAATGATGACGTCATCACTTTCCGGTGGAAGTAGCTTCAAGACTACAAGCCAATGCGATCATCATCAAAGCACACCAGCTAGCATTGGCGGTGGCTGGCAGCTGGCATGGAAATGGAAGGAGGGCGGAGAAGGCTCATCATCGTCAGCAGATCATAATAATAATAATGTTAATAATGGAGATTTAAAAAGGGTTTATTTGCATAAAGATGGAGATGGGGATCAAAATAGTAATAATCAGTTGGTTAAAGCAGGAGCTCTGGTGAGTCAATCTGCATTATCATCATGTACAGCGAAACTGCTAACGGATGATCACCACCCAGCACTTGGGGCAGCCATGATTCACCCTTGTGCAGCTGCTGTTACTAAAGGCCCTAACTGGAAGGATCTATTCGAACCCGGTGTCAAACATGCCTTGATTGTAGGCATGGGCATCCAGATGGTTCAGCAGGTCATTCATTCTCTATTCCATTCAATAATCTTCTTACAACATGATCCACTACTGTATGTATATATACTAATTATATTAGTTAGGTAGTAAGTAACTGAATATATATAGATTGTGATCCATGTATAAATATTACAGTTCCTGGGCATAAATGCGGTTCTGTATTACACACCACAAATACTGGAGCAAGCAGGGGTTCAAGTGCTATTAGCCGACATGGGATTAAGCTCAACATCTTCGTCTCTGCTTATCAGCGCTGTCATGACATTGTTGATGCTCCCTTGCGTTGTTATTGCCATGCGCCTTATGGATGTTTCCGGACGAAGGTATTATTTCATTTTATCTTTCCTTTTCTTTTTAGTAATAAATATATAATGTTGCATTGGGGTACGTATGGTGGCAGGAGTTTGCTGCTGAACACGAATCCAGTGCTGACAGTGAGCCTGGTGATTCTAGTGATGACAAGATATATTGAGGTGGGGAGCAATATTGGGAAGGCGGCTGTTTCAACAGTGAGTGTGATTACGTACAGCTGTTTCTTTGCGATGGGGTTCGGTCCCATTCCAAACATTCTGTGCGCAGAGATATTTCCTACAAGAGTACGCGGGGTATGCATAGGAATATGCGGAATCACATTTTGGATATGCAATATTATGATTACGTACAGTTTGCCGACGATGCTGTCATGGATAGGGCTGGGTGGTGTATTCAGCATATTTGCGGTGGCGAGTTTAGTTTCATGGGGATTCGTATACTTAAAGGTTCCGGAAACTAAAGGGATGCCTCTTGAGGTCATCACTGAGTTCTTCTCCCTAGGTGCTAAGCAGCAGCAGCAGCAGCCCCCCCAAATTATTATTAATGCTGATGATACTAATAATAACAATTATAAGTAGCTAGCTATAGCATACATCATCCCATCTTGTACTTGTCACATTCTGTTTGATTTTTATTTCATGAAATGCTTGTATAACGGAAACTCTAATTTTTTGATCATTTTAATTATTTATTATTTATGAGAAAAGGTAGCTGTATCATTCTGTAAACCAATCCTCTATATATACTATTCCAAAGGTACATGTGAATTTATAATTATTTTGATATTTGCTTTTGAATTTAAAAAAAAAATGTTAATACATGTTGGAGAAGAGTGGGAAAGAAAAATAAAAATGTAACCAAATAATTCCCTAAAATTATTATTTTTAAATAAACAGAAAAATAAAGACATTCTTATTATATATTTTATCCTGAAAATAGTAAATGTAGTAGTACTACTAGTGCATCTGCTGGGCAGGATCAGGTTATTTGTCTGATGTGCCATTTTTTGATAAATATAGTAAAACAACTTGATATATATATCCTGCAAACTCGTGTTTCCTTTAAATTTATTTTAAACTAGTTGTTTGTCATAATTGGGTCAGTTTATGGTAAATAAAATGAATTAAATATGATAAATAAATAAATAGATAATCCAGATACGGAGTTGCAAGCAGCCCAGCCGAGCAGGGAGACGCCTCTAACTTCCTTAGCCGATTTCGTGGACCGGCGACCCACATGGCACACGCCTTCTTCTTTCTCTCTCTCTCATTTTGTTATACACTAATTATAAATTATAATTATTCTTTTCTTTCTTATCTATTAGTATTACGTAATAATAATATTATAATAATAAAATGATCAAAATTAACAGCTTTCATTTTCAATTCTTCTAAAATATCTCAACCCCCTACCATTTTCCTCCTTTAGAATCGCTGCAACTCATTTCACAGATTTTTTTCTTTTTTCCACCCATTAATTTGCCCACCTCAAAGGAATTGGATTGGAATTCGATTCCCAATTCACATAATTCCAAACAGGATTCGTTGAGGAGGGAGGGGCTGCTGCTAATCGATTATATATACATATCAAAGAATATGGGGTTCGACGACGATAAAACTAATGAAGCTGGGTCATCCAGCAACACCCTCCGCATACTGCCCAGAGAAGACACCCCTTTGTTGTCCGTCAATGGCAAACCCCACACCCTTTCTTCTCAACCCAAAACATTCGCCAACGTCTTTATTTCAATCGTCGGCGCCGGCGTTCTCGGCCTCCCTTACACATTCATGCGTACTGGCTGGCTCACCAGCCTCCTCATGATTTCCTTCGTCGCCGCCCTCACTTTTCACGGTATGATGCTCCTCATCCACACCCGCAAGAAGCTTGAGGATTCCCCCCTCTCTGCCTTCCCAAAGATTGCATCTTTCGGTGATTTGGGTTTCGCCGTCTGTGGTTCTATTGGCCGATTCGCCGTTGATTCCATGATTGTTCTATCTCAGGCTGGCTTCTGCGTCGGCTATCTCATTTTCATTGGCAACACTCTCGCCAATCTTTCTTCCACTTCCTCCTCCTCCTCTGCTGCTGCTGCTTCCAGCCCTAATTTTTTGGGGATTTCTGCCAAGAGTCTTTACGTTTGGAGTTGCTTCCCATTTCAATTGGGCTTGAACTCAATCCCATCACTAACCCTTTTGGCCCCTCTGAGCATTTTCGCAGATATTGTAGACTTGGGTGCAATGGGGGTTGTGATGGTTCAGGATGCCATCATATTCACCAAGCAAATGCCAGCCGTTGAGGCTTTTGGCACTCTTTCCACATTTTTTTACGGATTAGGTGTTGCTGTTTACTCGTTCGAAGGGATTGGAATGGCTTTGCCTTTGGAAACGGAGATGAAAGACAAGTCGAAGTTTGGGAAGATATTGGGGCTGACAATGTTCTTTATTGCATCCATGTACGCTGCATTTGGAGCAATGGGTTACTTTGCCTTCGGTGAGAACACGAGAGATATTATCACGGCGAACATGGGGAAGGGACTTTTGAGTACTGTAGTACAGCTGGGGCTGTGTATAAATTTGTTCTTTACGTTGCCATTGATGATGAACCCGGTTTACGAAGTGTTTGAGAGGAGGTTTTCAAATGGAAGGTACTGCTTGTGGATGAGGTGGATGCTTGTACTTGCAGTGAGTTTGGTAGCATTGTTTGTACCAAATTTTGCAGATTTCTTGTCATTGGTTGGAAGCAGCACTTGCTGTGTACTAGGGTTTGTATTCCCAGCACTGTTTCATTATCTAACATTCAAGGAAGAGATGAGCTGGAGAAGAGCTAGTGCTGATATCAGCATAGTTGTATTGGGTGTTATACTTGGGGTTTCAGGAACTTGGTACTCTCTCATCGAGATTTTCTCTGTAAAGGTATGAATGATGACATTACTTTGAGTCGAGTCGTCGATGTTCTCTATGGAGATTTTCTTAATGGATCTTATGCAATATATTATATTTATTTTTTTTCTTCCCAAACCAGACAGTTTTCTTTAGTGTTGGTTGGTTCGTCATATTTCAGGGTGGTCGGTCAATAAATACTATGATCCAAGGATTTAATGGAAATCTCTCTTCTTTTCTACTTTTATCACTCATGCATGTGCTTTTATTTTATCCTGAAAGTCATTATCAATTATCAGTTGACGATTCTATAAGACGTATGATGCACTATGGTTCGATCCTTGTATATTTAAGTCAACATAAATCTCGTTTTGGTCGCCTAAAATAAGATTGTTATGCTTTTTTAGTGCGTGTTTATATATGTATCTTTATGAGAGTGATGGGTTTGAAAAGTAAAATTTGAATAGAGTGAGTGAGAGATGTGTGCAAAAGAGTAATTTGTCATTTGTAATTTGGCAATAAATGGAGAGGATATAGAGAGAGTTTTGCTTAGTTATTGGAATTGGCAGAAGAAGGTATGTGTACTAGTTTGGATGTTAAATAAATAGCTTGAAGATTTTAGAGAACAATGAAGGGCAGGCCATTTTATAAGGTGGATATATATATATATATATTTTCAGAGTTTGGATAATCTGTTGAATCGAAAAAACGGTTACTAAGTCTGATGGTGCGGACTGTGATTTAACTGGTTTTGGTTTATCGAGACTGAATGAATGAATGAATGAATGAATGAATGAATGGATGGATGGATGAATGAATGGGGGAATATGAAGATTGTATTGTACAATAATTGGTTTGTAGGCATAAGATGAAGACATGCTATGCTATGCTCTCTCTCATCCTCCAGAATTATATATGTTGAAGAAACTTAGCAGGTAGTTTGTTTGTTCCTCTGTTTTCTTTCTTTTTTGAGGGTTTGTTTGTTTGGATATTATTTATAATTTTATATGTTGCACCAAACAAACAAACAAAGACTAATGAATAAATTATTAAATGGTGATGATGTTTGCAAGTTGCCAGCCCCCCACATTCCTCTTCGTTTGGATAGGAGTAGGACCATCCCAATCATTATTTATTACTAACAATTCAAATTCAAATTCAAATTATAACAAAATTAAAAGGCTACTCTCCTATTCCTAATTATCATCAAAACCCTAGATAAATACAAACTCAATTTTGCCCATTTTTTATTCGACCGCAACTACACTCCAAGGAGTCCTATTTGTTGATAATTAATTTTGCGGTAATTTTTCAAACTAGACCCCTAGATATTTTACACAAAGTACAGTGCAGTTCCCAAATTTCAAGATTTTTGTGGGAAAAGAAGAAAACAAAATTTGTGCCCACCAACCAGTACACATAAACAATGGCAGCTGTCGCCAGCCCCATCTTCATTTCCCTCCCAAAACCTAATTTCTCTCTCTCTCTCTCTCATTCTCTCTCATTCTCTCTCACTCCTTTATAATAAACAATCTCAGCAGGTCCTCCTCCATTATTTATCACACTGTCACTCCCATTCTCCTCCTTCCAATATGTTGATGAATCTCTTCTTCTTCATCTTCATCTTCATCTTCGCCTCATTATCTCACTCTCTAACTCACCACAACAATGCTATATCAGATAATGAAACATCAGTATTCTCCGCCTCCAAGAGATTTGAGGGCTCATCTAACCTCGTAAACCTCCGTTACCACATGGGCCCAGTCCTCTCTTCCCCGATTAACATCTATCTCATCTGGTACGGCAACTGGTCTCCCTCCCACCAGCTCCTCATCAAAGACTTCCTTCTCTCCATCTCCACCTTCAACCACCGCGCCGCCCCCTCCCCATCTGTTTCCGACTGGTGGCGCACCGTCTCCCTCTACGCCGACCAGACCGGCGCCAACATCTCCCGCAACATCCTCATCGCCGGAGAGTACTCCGATCATCTCTACTCCCACGGCACCCACCTCACCCGCCTCACCATTCAACAGGTCATCGCTACCGCCGTCAAATCAAAGCCTTTCGCCGTCGACCACAAGAACGGGATCTACCTCGTCCTCACCGCCACCGACGTCACCGTACAGGACTTCTGCCGCGCCGTATGCGGCTTCCACTACTTCACATTTCCGTCGATGGTCGGGTACACACTGCCGTACGCGTGGGTGGGGAATTCAGGTACGCAGTGCCCGGAGGTGTGCGCATACCCATTTGCGGTGCCGGGGTACATGGGAGGAGGGGGTCCGGCGGCGCTGAGGGCGCCGAACGGGGACGTAGGAGTGGACGGGATGATAAGTGTAATAGGGCACGAGCTGGCAGAAGTGTCGTCGAATCCACTGGTGAACGCGTGGTACGCCGGAGAGGATCCGACGGCGCCGACGGAGATAGGAGATCTGTGTGAAGGATTGTACGGGACGGGAGGAGGAGGAGGGTACATAGGGCAGGTGATGAAGGACGGAGGAGGGAGGACATACAATTTGAACGGCCGGAGAGGAAGGAAGTTTTTGGTTCAGTGGATTTGGAATCCTATTCTCAATGCATGTGCAGGTCCCAATGCTCTTGACTGATTTCCTCTTCTTTTTTTTTATTATTATTATTTCTTTATTTATTTATTTATTTGTTATTCCCCATAATATTCAAAAAGAATATTATAATAATAATAATAATAAAAAAAAAAAAGAGTTGGTGGAAAGGATATTATTTCTCTCTTTTTTGTCCTTTTGAAATTATCAGTGTAAATTATAAATATACTAGTATAGTTTTTGCATGATTTTATATTAAGAGAGACGATTAGGTGTAATTTGATTTGTTTGTAGATACAATTTACAAGAGTTGTTGTGTACTATAGAACAGTTCATTTTGGTTTTATTACTTGTCTGTGTATAAAGGGCATAATTTAATCCAAGCATTTGTTGATTCTTGTACTTGCATATATATCTCGATTTGTTTGAGCTATTTTTTTTTTTTTTTTTGGAGTAATTCAAGTCATTACAATAGGAAGTAGGGGAGGGGGACTCGAGCCATGTACATTTTATCCTATTGGTAAAACTAAGTACAACTCTCCAAATGAGGGTTGATTGTTTGAGCCATCTTTTGTTATTATGAATTGAACTCTCGACTATATTTCAGTATTTTGAATTATTAATAAATATAAAAAAGAAAGAAATGATGGGGATGAAAAAGGTGTGGGAGACAAAAATGATGAAGAAAAACCGAAAGAGTGTTTTGACTTTGTTATGAGCACAACAGCTAAGCGGTGGGACCCATATATAAATATCCAAGGAGCAGCAGTCGGCCCGGCCCATAGAAGAATTATTCTTTAGGTTACCCTTTTTATTAGATTAGTTTGAAACAAGATGCTTGTAATGTAATGTAGTAGTAACATTTGAGCGAGTAAGAAGGGACAAATATTGCACGTGTTCAAGATTGAGCTGAATCATGAAACCTCACTGTGACATCTGTTCTTCTCTATGCCACGTTTTACCCTATTTCCTGCATTCCTCTCAACTATATAATACATACAAACTTGATCCAATCCATTCATCCAACTTCAACAATTTTCATATAATATACTTTTTAATTATAATGTCTGATATGAGAGGAAGTGCTGTGGTGTGCGACGACAGGTGCGGCTGCCCATCGCCGTGCCCTGGTGGCATCGGTTGCAGGTGTGCTTCGGGTGAGATGGCGGCAAGCGGTGGAGATATGGAACACAAGCAGTGCCCTTGCGGCGAACACTGCGGCTGCAACCCCTGCAACTGTTCCAAGACGGAGCAGACCACCACCGGAAAAGCCTTCTGCAAGTGCGGTGCTGGTTGCACCTGTCCCACCTGCGCTGCTTGATCCACCGACCTCCACAACTCTCAGCTCTACTGCTGTACAAAATAATGTCTGCCTAGATGCTTGTCCTAGAGTAGTTAGTTAGTTATGCTGCTGCTGCTGCTGCTGCTTTTATTAGGCTTTTCGTTTTCTACGCCTCCAATAATGAATTAGCAAATTAAAGCACCTTTAATTTGCTCTGTTTTATATATCATATCATATCATATCATATCATCAGGCTACACTATTTCTCAATTGGAAAACGTTCCCAACTTTGAATGCCAGATCTAAATTAACAGAAACAAGAATAATTTAGAAAATAAAGTGATTTATTGTTTCTCAAGGCGAATGACGAATTTCTTCTATTGCTAAGCAAGTGTCTAATGACTGGGGGAGGGGAAGCCACAGACCGTTAGCCTAAGTATTTGCGGGGCTTGTTTCTATTCTACGAGAAATATGTTTTGCGGAAGAATTTGAAAATGGAAGTAATGTTTGTTTGAAACAAAATAATTTCGACTATATTTGAAAAATAAAGTGATGTTTCTTAAGAAAAATAAAGTGATGTTTCTTAAGAGACATATCTTGCTACAAACCTTAGGAAACACTTGGCTTTATTTATTCCTGAGAACATTACAACTGATACAAAACAGTGAAACTATTTTGTGTTAAGTACAGACAGACAGTACCTCAATATGTAGCAGCAGCTTTGTTGGATTGAATATGGTAGTTTACAGTGAGCTCCTTCCATACATTTGTTTCCAAACTCCTTTCGTAAAAGGATACTGCTCCCCTTGTGTTCACAGCCACTCCAGAGCTGCTTCTTGTCCCGTATCGCCCCTTTTGCAAACACACATAATAAACAGAATCAGGAAAAGATGATTTATTACAGATTTTTAATTTGAATTATATGTATATATATTTGCATTGGCGTGAGAAAATTAAAATTTGGACGAAGAGTTACAGAAGGTGTATCTGCTTCAACGAAAATGGCACTCAAACGGTATTCAAATTCAGAGGGGTAAATGCGAGGCAGCTTGCTTTCGTCCTCATCCTTGGTGGTGTCATTCATCAGGGTTCCGCTCATCTCTTTCAATGATATTTCACCTTCTAAACGCTTTCTAACTACATCTTCGAAACTATGCCTCAACCTTTCAGCCTGCAATAATACAAGAATTACTCAACTTGAAAGCATGTCCAATTATTTTGCAATATGTATGGTAATTCATATCAAAAGTATCGCAGAGTGGAACTCGTAAAAGGAAAAATGATGGACCAATTAACTAAATCATGATGATCCCTTCGTGAGAACAAAATGTGTGGGAGACAATAAAAATAAGAAATACTCCACTCTTTTTAAGTGTTCTGTAGTCAATCCTTCAATGTTAACATCCCTCTCCTCTGATCTCGCGTAAAAAGATGCTTGCATATTCAAATATATAGTTGAATGACAACAAGTGATTCAAATTCTTCCCAAGATTTCATACTTAAAGCAGATAGTAAGTACATTATGTTTTACCTTAGGCCATGGTGTGTCGAGATTAGCATTTGACAAGACGTGAATACCAGGGGAGACTTGTGCTACAAATGGAGCACCATGTTTGGGCCTGTTTGTTATGTAAACCATATTCATGGAGCATAGATCAGCTACTATTAGATTGAACCCACTGAACTCATCTATTTCACCCATCACTTCCTCTGCAAATTCTTGCGGATTCTTCTTGCTCTACACGACATCATCCATCATGTACAAATAATTCATAGATACATGAACCTTACAATGTTTATCACCCAAACAAACAACACATAAACTAATAAATCACCAACGCGTAGAAATTAATTCAGTTCATGAGAATCTGGGTTTAATCGATCGAATTAACCAAAAAAAAAAAGGAGAGAGAGATTAGGGTTACAAGTGAATAATTACAGTGAGGAAGCGAACAGGGAGATCTCCTCTGCTTTTGAGTTGTTGAGAATAGGATCGGATTTCCCTGACATTGGTAACAAAGGCAAGCTTCCCGTCCCTGCCGCAAGCCAACCAGGTACCGCCGGCGACCTCATCTCTTCCGCCGAGTATTTCGCCGTCGTGCCACCACCCCAGAGGCGTCGTCGGACTGTGATAAAAAAAAAAATAGGAGTAGAATAAGAAGAATTGAAGATGAGGAGGGAGGAGGAGATAGCGTACGTACCGAGAGTGGTATTCGTCTCTGTTGAGGAAGAGAAGAAGGGGGTATATTGGGTGAGATTTCCATATGAATACAGATATACACATGTTTTATTTCAGAAATAACCAGCCTTGAGATTGAATCAACAAGGTAATAATGAGTTTGAGATTGCTGACAAGGCTGGTATATTTACACCTGTCCCCTCTCAAAATAGCAAGGGTGTAATTACAGTTAGACCACTTTGATTGAAACAAATTACATGCAAGTTGAAAATGTGTGAAGAAAAAGTCAAGTCCATAACATTTAAAATGGAGACGTGACTTTGCTGGAACCCGACAATTAATTAGTTGAATTAATAAATGTAAATATTGCTTTCCATATTTTCTGTTAGAACCATGAAGCACGCAACAAAATTCAAGTTGCTGATTCATATTATATATTCCCATCTACTAAAACATTTGTTTGTAATAAAAAAGAGTTGACTTTATAAAAGTGCAGGTATTAATTAATTAATTAATTAATTGACATGGGAAAAAATGTGCAAGCTAAGGTATTTTTTTGAATAAATAATAATTGTAGTAATAAAAAGGTTGAAGAAGATATGAGCAGTTGACTGTGACCGGCCGGTGAGAAATAAATGTTCCAAGTACACGCTGCTTGACTTGACTCTGTTTTTTATTTTCTTTCGTAAACAAACAGCCATCATTAAAATAATTAATCAAAGCTGAATATATATTTATATAATAAAGCTTTCCCACTACAGATCGAAATATTGGAACCCAGTCATTAAAATAATTCTTGTGTGGAAACGCAACAAATTAAAGTAGTTGCTAATTGCTACTTATATATATAAGTTGTGTTAGGATAAGAAGACAAATTTCATCATATGTATGTGTGAAAGAAGGATTGGTGGTGATGATCAACCATATCTCTATATATATTTTCTGATTCATTCATATTAATTAATAATCGAAGATCGATGGGAATTTGCTTTAGTTGTGCTTCTGTTGATGAACAAAGTAGTACCCCATCCACCACTGCTCAATTCAGTTCAGGTTTGAATTTAAAGATGATCTTATTTCTTATAGTATTATTGATTATTTATAGATGATCATGTTTGTATAAATAAATGATATGATGATATGTTATTGGCAGGGGTAGTATCGCAATCGCAGCAAACGAGTAACAGCAACACAACATGTTCATCGAGCGGGAGCACAGCAGCTGTTTCTGGTGACAGCAGATTATCGGGAAGTGGGAGCGATGAGTACTCGAATGCGCCCCCCCGAGGGCATATGTTGCCCCTTCCTAATTTGAGAATATTCAGTTATTGGGAATTGAAGGCTGCCACTAGAAACTTCCGGAGTGATACTGTTATTGGTGAAGGTGGTTTTGGTAAGGTTTACAAAGGCTGGCTCGACTCTTCGAAAACTAGTACTACCGCTTCTTCATCATCATCATCATCCGTCGTTGCTGTCAAGAAGTTGAATCATGAAAGCACGCAGGGCTTTCAAGAATGGCAGGTATTGTAATTCTTCATTCATTCATTCATTCTACTACTAATTACTTTGAGATTAATTAGTACTAATTAATTAAACTAATGTATATATATGTGTTGCAGTCTGAGGTGCATTTTCTGGGAAGACTTTCTCATCCGAATCTTGTTAAGCTATTGGGGTACTGTTTGGAGGATAAAGAGCTTTTGCTTGTCTATGAATTCATGCAAAAGGGCAGCTTAGAGAACCATCTTTTTGGAAGTAAGTCATCAATATTATTCATGATCTTGATTTTTATTTATCAATTATTACTACTGATCTAATAATTGATATTATTTGCATTAATTAATTACTTTAGGGGGTGCTGCTGTTCAGCCACTTTCATGGGATATTAGGCTTAAGATACTCATCGGAGCAGCTCGTGGTATTGCATTCTTGCATGCTTTAGACAGAAACGTTATCTATCGAGATTTCAAGGCCTCCAACATATTGCTCGATGGGGTACCGTACCTACCATCATTTCTTTTCTTAGTCGTTCTTCCACTTGCTTCTTATGTTGTTACATTTTACAACTTTGTCTTTTGGTTGATTGGCTTATTAATCATATATATGACTGAGTGATCTTCTGATTTTCGGACATTGCTCTAACATATATACTATTTTCTTGTGTCCCAGTCATACAATGCTAAGATATCTGATTTCGGTCTGGCTAAAATGGGTCCAACGGCTAGTAAATCTCACATCACCACACAGGTTATGGGAACCCAAGGCTATGCTGCACCAGAGTACGTCGCCACAGGTACGTCATAATACGCTCATTAATTAATTAATAATTCTCGTGTGTATTGTAATAATTTGCATGTAATAATTGACAGGGCACTTGTACGTGAAGAGTGACGTGTACGGTTTTGGTGTGGTGTTAGTAGAAATGCTGACTGGTTTGGGTGCAATGGACACAAACCGGCCATCTGGACAGCAGAATCTGGTAGATTGGATAAAGCCATATCTATCGGACAGGAGGAAGTTGAAGACAGTTATGGATTCTCGTTTGGAAGGAAGATATCCATCAAGATCCGCTTTCCGAATTGCTCAACTCACTCTCACTTGTCTTGAAAACGAACAGAAGAATCGACCTTCAATGCAAGAGCTTGTTGACACACTTGAAAGAATCGACTCTGCTGCCAAGGACAGGCCGCCTGCATCACTCCATTCTACTAATAATCAGACACCAGCTTATAATAATAACAGATCACTGGGGCAGCATCAACATCATCATCATCATCGTTCTCCACATCATCATCCTAGGCAAGAACCACATCGAGCATATCCTCTCCCACCACGCACGTAATTTTTATCTACATTATCATGTGGTAGATGTAAAGGTTAGTTTGTTTTGTAAATGAAGGAGATTCTGATTACGAGCTCAAAAGTGTCAGTAAAAAATATCCTTCATTAGTGTTTGGTAGGTAAATTTGTTGAATGCTGGCTATATCTCAAAGGAATACTCGGAACAATTCTTTTTTTATCAGAGCTGTATTTTATATTACAAACAACAAAATTTCCATACAAGTGAAAAAGGGAAGACAAGAAAACAGAGCCATAATACATGCAGAAAGCCCTGAGGAACACTTTACAACACACTACATAGATTATATTACACAACTAGTAATGTTTAGTACTATGGCCCGTTACTGCCAAATGAACTTCCAAGATTGGGATAAGAAGCTTGATTCACTGCCAATTTGATTATTCGGTTCTTGGATGACCTGTGTACATAAGTACACTCTTCAAGATCATCATCACAAGTCAAAAGCACCCACTCATCATCATCGTCAAGATATTTTAAACTAACGCAACTGCCAATATTGCTTATGTTAAAACGCCTCAACACCTCTTCTTGCAATTCTCTAAAACCCCACTGTGGTTGCAGACCGAATCGAATCTTTTCTTCCCCAAAAGCAACTTTTACTCTTAAACTAGGCACAATCTTATGGCTGTAAGACCGCATCAAAAGCTTTGTCTCCTTTTCTTGGCATTTCTCGTGCAATTCTGCATCACTCTGTGCTCTCTTTAGCATCATCGCTCCATTCTTTTCTGCTGATAAAGCATCTCCGTTGATAGGAATAGACGATGATTGCTTTGCCCCGGTAGAACAAGATAAACTTGAGCTGGAGCTGTGACTGCCGCCAGAGGAGGGAGGTGATTTTGACGGACTTGACAAGTTATTACCATCTGACTGATTTTCCGACGGTTGCAAGTGGTTGCTTCCTTGTACAAGGTTTGGAGAGACGAGATTTGGGTAGTTGTTATAGAAAGAACTGAGCTTAATAGAACCCTCAGCACCCTGTACTGAATCAATCACAAGTTGAAGCTTCCTCAACGAGTGACTAACTTTCTTGATCTTTCGTGAGGGCCACCTCGTTATCCCGTGCTGTCTGCATATTCTTTTCAATGTAGTTGGGCACACTGATATACATATTCAATGAACATTTAGTATTAATTCTCATTATAATTGCGAGAATTAAAAAAAACATTAAAACATTCATACCTCCAATGCTCTTGGCAGCTTCTTTGAGGCTCCCAGAGAAGTGCTGCCTAAGGTCTCGCAAGCTAATAGTCTTCTCAGTCTTTGTTCGTCTCTTTTCGCTGCTTGTTTTAGTACCAAATGAAGCATCACCGATTGTCAATGAAAAGTTTCCACTACACTCATCATTAGTCGAAGAAGCTGCAACTGCTTTGCCCTTGTCACAAGTTTCCGTGATAACTCGTGAACTCCCGCAATTTTGTTGTGTAAAAGATGATAATGAGTTGAGCAGCATCGTCTGATCGTCGTCACCATTGTTACGATTCTGAATGTTGGAACTCTTCAAATCAACAGACTGCAAAAAAAAGAGGATGATTATACAATCACAGAATTAAAAAATAGAAACACAAACTGATAAAAATGAACAAGACAAGACAAGACACCTCTAGAGCTTTGCAGATGCTCTCGAGTTCAGGGCTAAAATCGACTTTCTGGCTAGTCGTGACAATCTCAACCACACCCAAGCAAACACCGCTGCCCTGTTCGAAAACCGGAAGAGCGAGGGACCCTCTAACATCGTACTGCTGTGCGTGGCTAACACGTTGATAGTCCTCTCTCCTGAAAAAACGAACATCGGGGGCCCACTCAGGCAACTTGTTCAAGAAAACACGGCCAGGCAATCCGACGAATTCCTTAGAGTCCTCGTCAGCCGCAAACTGATAGCTCTGAGAAACATCACGGTAGTCTGCAAGATTCTTGGAGTTTGGATTCATGGAAAATGGCTGGTTGTTGGTAGTGAGGACTTGTCTGGTTCCTCTCTTAACAGGAATCCAAATCTGAATAAGGACATCCTTGTCCCTTGTAGACGCGTCGAGGCCGTTGATAGCCTGCAGTAACCTATTCTTAACCGAGATGGGATTTCTGTTGGGACCAACCCACAACCTTCTGTTCTCATTTTCAGAAAATTCATCCATCTCTAGGTGAGTAAGAGCAGGCTCACCGAAAGTAGTTGATATTGCTGTTTCTTCGTGCAAGAAACGCGGCTGATTTGGATTATTAATGTTAGGGTCTGAAGTGGGAAAATAGAAGGAAGTGGGATTTAAATCATCGGTAAGGAGTGTAAGCGGAGTCGAAGGATTCGGCCAATTAAAGTTGGATTCATGGGTGGAGGTGGTGGTCTCTAGCCAGAAACCATCATACAAGAGTTCATCCATGTAATTGAAATCAATGGCGGTGTGTGATGAAAGAGGTATGAAGGGACCATCTTCCATCAGTAGAAAACATTTATATATTATTCGAAAAATGTAAAGTAAGAGATCACGAGCCGAAACAGAGGAGAAGCCTGAAAATGAAAAACAAGAAGAGGAACCTCCAACAAGGGTTCTTTTCCTTTGTGTTCCAAAATCCAATCAGTACTAGTGTCACTAACATCTTCAATGCATGAATACTTATATATATGAAACTGCAATCAGGGGAAAAGGAAAAAAACATCAAACTTGAGAAAAAAAAAAAAGGAATCTTTAGAAGAATGGAACCATTAGATCCATAACACAGAATAACCGAACCTTGTTACAACTAACAAGTGATAAATCACATTCAACAGCAAATATACATTAACAGAGAGCATCTAAAAAGGAGACAACAAACCAACATATATAGAAGAAGAAAGAAAAATACAAACATTGAAAAAGGCAACGTCAACGAAACTCCTTACAAGCGAGAGAGAGAGAGAATTGAGATGAATGGGGTTTGTAATTAAGTTACCTGTCATTCGAAGAACCCCATCCACAATAGAATCATGGTCATGGCTAATTAGAAAGTCATTTCTCTCAAGTCTGAAACAAACTAACTATCAAGGAAAGGAGAAAGCAGTTTTTTTTTTCCTGTGTTTCTTCCTTTCTTGGCTGTATGCCTGTATGTATGTATTATTTTCCAGGGTATTTGATATGAGAAGAGAGTGGGGAATGAAATGAAATGAAAGAATGGCCGAATGTGAGGGAAGAATCTCTTTTATGCTGGGCAGATACCGATGCAATGTGTTTGGGTTGGGTGGGCCCCACCATTAGAAATTCTCTCCTCTTTCCCAATTCAAATTACTACTAATAAAATCAAACATATTTATATTAGGGGCTGCTTTTAATTACTTTTTAACCAAGTTAATAAGTACTCCATAATAATATAACACTAGAATACAGGTTAATCAGTGAGTGGTGTGTCATGTTTTCCTGTTTTTAAGGTTTATAAATTAAATTAATGTTTTTAAGGTGACATCATTCTGCAATAGTTGAGAGTTGAGGGGCTCCCCAAAAGTTTGGCCATTCAATTCAATTTATTTAATTACTCCCTCCGTTTCCTATTAAGTGTCGTTTTTATCTTTGCACAAGTATTAAGAAACTCAATAAATGTGTCTTTTCTTTAGGTAAAATATATTAGAAAAACTAAAATAACCTTGATTATTTAATGATGTGATAAGAGAAAGTTAATACTTATAGTTGAATTAATAAGGTTAAAACAGGAAAAAATGCATTTAATACAGTATTGAAAATCTAAGATGACATATAATATGAAACAAAAATATTTTGAAAAAAGAGACAATTATTTTGAAACAGATGGAGTAGTACTATAGTCTGACTATGGCATGATATGATGATTTCATCATTTATTAATATTATTATTAATAATAATAATAATAATAAGAATTAGGTGAGTTTGTAGTTAATGAGGTAATTAATAGTAAATGAGTTGTGTTTGTGTATATGCGGAAACCAGTGAGTGCGTTTAGGTGTCCTCTTTAGCTCCGGGAGGCTGCACAAACATATTATTATTAATATTAATATTATTATATTATTGCTCTGCTACTAATTACTTACCCGGCCCCTACTCCTTTTTCTGCCCCCTTCCTTCTAAACCCTCTACTTTATTAATATTTTTTTTTTGTGTGTTTTGATGTAATAAATAGAATCTTTAATTGAGCTCTCATGATCTGACATCTAAATCAGCATATGTTTATTTACTAATTTTAAATATAAATGCCCTATATATAATGTTTTCCTGATTGATATATATATATATAGGAAAAGGTGGTACGTGGTTATTATTCATTTATTTATTAATAAAGAGCGAGGTTTGACCTTGAATCATTATATCCTCAGAATATATGAAAAGTTGGAATAATTAGATTTACTAGTGCACACGAGCGAGCTATAAGTGGTAACTCATGTGGTCAGATTAACTTTTTGTTGAAGGTCAGATTGCAACAGTTCATGTGTGTGTGTGTGTGTGTGTGTGAAGAAGAAAAAGGTGAAAATGAAGTAAGCATATATATATGAAATTGATTAAATGGCTCTCAGAATCACAGAGGGCCATTCAATATGATACATGCCCTCTTCTGCATGCGTCTTCACTTCGCCGCATCTCCACTTATAACTTGCCCCTCCACACCCAAACCTTATATTTATATTATTATTAATTCCAAATTAATTATAATTATGTGAATCCAT
The DNA here is from genome assembly GCF_056151865.1 of Erythranthe guttata. Lineage (NCBI taxonomy): Eukaryota > Viridiplantae > Streptophyta > Magnoliopsida > Lamiales > Phrymaceae > Erythranthe > Erythranthe guttata. The sequence continues at coordinate 9,394,351 of NC_142546.1, read as the reverse complement.
CAAACTAATCAATTAGCTAAGGCCATTTATATATATATATATATATGAAAGTGAAACAGAAGAAAAGACTGACTACTCCCTTTTTCTATCCAATCATCCTCCTTACCTAGCTTGTTGCTTACAGGGAAACACCAAACCTTCTCATTTTTTTATTTTTAATTATTCAATTATTATTATTAATAATAATAATTAGTCCATTCATTCTCAGGCTGTATCACTACCTACTTGCTCATCATCACCATATATATTGTCTAATTTTGTTTATTATTCTACTATTATTAATTATATAACTACTACACACAACTTCATGATCCATGATCCTAAATATCATATACTACATACATTGTGTATTTGTGTGTTTCAAAGTAATAACCTTTTCTTTTTCAAACTTATATAACTATAGTCAAATCGAGTTTCCAGGAGCCTTACATTAAGACCATATTATTAACAGGCCACTTAATTAATTGCTCTATTTCGAAACAATTCTCTTGCAAATACTAACTAAGATTTTATTTTCTTGATACATATGTACATATATAATGGTGTAGATATCATTATAATTTAATTTATTCAGTTGATGATCAAGGATTTGATGCAATTAATATGGGGATTATATATATATTGATTAAGTCAAATATATTTTTGTACAATTCGTTATGTATTAAAAGGCCACCACTCCATCACTAATTAATTGTGTTTGGAAATTAAAAAGAACAAATATATACTAGTTTAACAAAATGATTAGTCATTGATATTAATTAGAGTTGTGATTTGATAGATTAGTTCATGACCGGCACCTATTAAAAAGAAAATCATCATTTAATAACTAGTGGGACTTTTGACATTAACAAACAGAATATATATGGAGATGAATTTTATTTGACAAAAAAAATTAAAATTAAAATTCACAGAATAATGAGTAGTGCTTTTGTTCTTTTAAATGGCCTTATGCCCCTTACAAACAAAATGGATTGAATCACATTAACTATTGAAAATTAAAAATTATATTTCTACTTCATTTGATGATAGTTGAACCAAGATTCAAAATAAAGTTGGCTGATATTATTTTTTTCTTTCTATTCTACTGTTGATTTCTAGTATAAAATAAATATTGGAGAGTAGATTTGATATTAATACCACATTAATGAATGTTAACACACCAGTTAATTATATAGTATATAATAAACTTTGAAGTATGAATCGTAAAACAAAAACAGTAGTGATCGATCTATTAATCCGGTGTGTGTTTCAATATAAACTGAAAAAGGTGCAGTGAGTGAACAAAGAGGAAACTGCACCACTAATCCACTCCACCACCACACCACACCACACCACACAATATTTTAATTAATGCTTCTATTATTTCATTTTCACATAAATCAATTATCAATATATATATATATATATATATATATATATATATATATATGCTTTCTTACTTCTACTTGTTATCCAATTACTTAAATCTAATCCATCTGCTAATATAAAAAGGACTTCTTTCAGGCAAATATAATTAAAAAGGTAAACAATTAAGGCTAATTTATTATTTTCTAACATTCAAAAGTTCATCTTTCACACAAAGAGCTTCAGCCCTATCTAATTTCTCAATCAAAAATGAAAAAGAAAAAAAACATTATTTTGTTGGTAAAATTAGCTTCTTTTATTTGTGTATATAGGACCGTATATTGTAGAGAAATATGAATCTTTTTTTCAATGACACAATTGATTTGATCTCATAAGATCGATTACATAGGTTTGATCGATCTTTACGTTCAAATAAGACGACCTAAAGAAGAATATAATTCGGCCGCATTCCACTAAATTAAAAACCGATCTAAACATTTAATCCTCGGTAATATAGAAAATATGTGACCACCAAAACAAATTAAAATGAAGTGGGCAATTGTTGAAGATGATTTGAATTAACAAGAAATGATAAAAGGAATGAAAACCCAAAATATTACAGATTTACAAGAAAAGTGATTTATAGATGCATGATGATATTTATGATAAAGAATCATCCTAATTCATGATACACAGAAGTTATGATGGATAATCAACTCCCAAATTGTGGGAGCAACAAACCCTAGCTAACTATATATGGCTATTAGTACGTAGTACGTAGTAGCTACACACATGCATATTATACACACGCTAGTATACTAGCTAGATCAACATATACTTGTAATAGTATCAGTAAGTACAAACTGTACAGCAACATAAGTTTCACCATATATATATATATATATATATATATATATATATATATATATATATATATATATATATATATATATATATATATATATATATATATATATATATATATATATATATATATCAAAGCCCTAACCTTAAATCCAAAGCCATGCCTGAACAATAAGGGGAAGAAGCATCACCATCATCATCAACAACTGGTGGAAGTGGAGGAGGAGGAGGAGGTGTGGTGGTGGCACCACCAGCAGTACCGGACAAATTCAAATCGAAACCACCAAAAACCCTAGCTTCCTCCTTATCCCAGTGACACCTCATATGCCCACCCAATGCTTGACCACTTGAGAAAACCCTAAAACATATGTTGCATTTATGGCCCCCATTATTGTTATTATCTTCTGAGTACCACCCTAATTCTTCTTCTCCTTCTTCTTGTTCCTGATGATGATCTCCTCCACCTGCAGCGGTTGAATTATTATTCCTGGTAATTGCATAACAGCCCTTGACATTCTTGTGGCTTGCCCTATGGCCCCCAAGAGCCTGGTGCGAACCAAACACTTTCTTGCAACTTGCGCACTCAAACCTCCCGCAATTCCCATCAACTATGTGCTGACCGGCCGAATCAGAATATTCCGGAGGAGGAGCGGCGGCGGAATGAGCCAGCATCAACAGACAAGCGGCCACTTCGTGATCCTCCTCGGTCAACAAAGAAGAAGAATACAAGTAGTCTCTTTCGTCGGAAATTGTTTCCGCCGCCGTGCGTCGGAAGTTGGGCGGGGGGTTAATCCCACGCCACTGGCGCTCGGGGTGGCAGCGCATGTGGCCGAAGAGGGCTTTCGATGACCAGAACTTTCGGCCGCACTCGGTGCAGGGGGGAGTTATTTTGGGGGCGGAGGGGTCAGGCTTTCTGGTGGGTTTAGTACTGTGTAGCCCGGCGGCGGTGGCGTCGATTCTGATGAACTTGGAGCGCTTCTTCTTGGTCTGGTGTCTGGGGTTGAAAATTAGGGTTGTTGGATGGAAAGGGGAGGAGCTACTACTAGGTTCTCCGATGACATGACCAGAAGACAACGTTGGAGGTCGGAAATCGGAGGGGATGCTGCTGCTGTGGTTGGTCTCCATTTCAAAACCTAGAAAAAAGTGTAAGAGAAAGAGAAATGGAAGAATGTGCTGTAAGTAGTCTACTTATCAAATGCGGCGTGGGGGCGGCGGTTATTCAGGGAAGAGAGAGTTTAATTTGCAGTAGTTGTATTTCAGTTATCAAACTCTATCCTTTTCAGTTTTCTGTGTCTCTCTCTCTCTCTATCAAATATAATTTATATATTATTAAGGGTCCATTTACTAATTACTCCCTCTAATTACTGGTGAGGCGGTTAATGGAGGAAGTGGGAACTATTACGTAATGCATTGGCATTGCCATTTGGCACGTGTTGAAATTCATCAAACAGCTGCTTACTTCCACTAACCCCGTTTCATCGTGTCATTTCATATCATATTCTTCTCCGCTTTATCAGCATTACAGTAATTTCAAGTGCAAGACTTGGTGAATAAGTTAACGAATATTCATGCTTTTTTTTTTGTGTGTAAAAAAAAGGGTGTTAATTGCTATAAAAAATAATCAGTTAGGTCCAAGTCCCGAGTTTTTATGTGTTAGTTGTAACAAATAATGTATCTCAATGGCAGAATAATTTTGGCCGTAATTCAAATTCAATTGTATGGACATGTCAAAATGTATCATCATCGAACCATTAATCTTTTCTCCAACTTGTAGTACCTCCTCAAAAACTACTGCCACAGCATATATATACATCATGATTCATGTGCATCAACAAATATGGAACTAGTAATAATACATACATATGTGCTTTGACAAATCAGTGTCTGGGCATCTCCAATGGAAAATAAATACCAACACATTTCCACAAAAGTAAATTAAAAGATTTTTTGTATACATTTTCTCATCTTAAAGAAACCCCATTCTTAATCCGAGCAAGTTTAAATAGACAGACAGACGACAGCCTTTAACATAGAGAAAGAACAAGCTAAGTGAATTAATGCACCACAATGTTTTATTATCACGCCGGTTGAGTTGATAGGTGAAGGCAGTCTAATGTACGTACGTTGTAAATATATAAATAAGGGCTCTTAATGACTAGTTTTTTTTTCTTTTATTTTTTTTTACGGTCAAGGGTTTCCTCCCAAGAGTCGTTCAACAGCTGCATGAACATTTCCTGATGTAGCTCTCAATGCTCTGATGTTCTCTTGTGTGTCAAAGAAACCCATCTCCCGCAGTTGTGACAGCTGAGTTGCATACAGTTCCTCTGGTGCCACTGCATCAACATACCAAACAAAGTTCCACACATTAATATTATATACTATCACACAAACCGGAATAATACTGTTTTTTAAAGAATAAAAGAAATTAGTTGCTAGAGTTTCAAGTTATAACCATTAGAAGCGTTTGGAACATTCAAACCGCCACCAGCTCCAAGTCCACCAAACATATTCATCAACATGCTCAATCCTGCATTATTTTGGGTACCTGCAAACATCAAAATATAGCAATGGGGAATGTGATGATGCCATAATCTAGGTTATTCAAACTAACAAGAAATCATAATGTATTTGTGTCGGATTAAATTTTCCCTTTTCTTTTTTATCTCCCACTTTATGTTGACTCATACCTCTTCCCTGACCAGTCTGAGATCCATCCCTGCAACAGCAGCAGATTAAGACAAAGGGTCATAAAATGCATTATAGATTCTAACAAATCGTAAAAAAGAGTTGCTGGGAATAATCTATCTATGTACCGAAAGTATAAATAGCAGTTCAAAGTCCGATGAAAGGGCATTTACAGATAGGTGGTCTAGAATATTGCACCAGCAAATGTATCATATTTAAAAATATAAATTTAAATATCAAGTAGGTTACTGCCATGTAAAATATTTACAATATCAAACGCATTCTCACTCACAGGGTTGGTTGCTGTCCACCAAGTTGCGAAAGTTGTTGCTGCAAAGCCATCATTTGCTGACAAAAAAAATTTGACAAGTTGGTAAGAAAAAGGTTAATGTATGTCATGGGTTTATATGATGTATTCAAAGAAAAAGGCATCCCTGAACAGTTAGGACTATTATAGTGCAAATCCTATGTTACCACAGCCATTTAATAAGCTGAAATGTGAATGGTGACATTAGCGATGTCTTAGCAAGTTCTAAAAACAGTCACTACTCAACAAGAGACACCGATATAAAAAAATTCCTGGATTGATTCTGGTGAATCAAGTCGTTTCTTATTCTGGAAATTGTTCATGATGTAACTGAATCATTAATTCTATGTAGAAAAATTCAAACTGTGGTGGTGTCAATATAATTGCCAATCATAGTGTAAAATTTCTGGCTTACACTACTCGCATGTCATATTACTAACAAATATTTCCGGGCAAGATATTTTTTTGTAAAGGCAGTTTTAATTGTCATATACTACAACAAATGTATAATATCCCGATGAGCATATTTGTATGTAAGAAAAAATACCTACACCATGCAGTTGTGGAATGACCCTCCTTAATATTGAGGCTCAATTGAAATAGATTAACATAAAAATCTGATAGATTTTCCAAGTAGGTCTTATCAACGCAAGAAACAACATTATGAAATAAGCTAACTCAGTAAATAGAGAATTTGGTTTGTAAAAAAATCATGATGCTACCACAGAAACACATATTTCAGAGAACTTGACAGAAAAAAGTAGACCTGCAGAGTGGGTACCTGCATAGTAGATGGTGAGGTCAACTCTCTAAGAATTTCTGGATTTTGCATCATTTCTCTTAATTGAGGATTCGAATCAAGCATGCTTCGATATTGAGGATTAAGGCCCATGATCTACGATGAAATTGTAATCTCAGTATAAAATATAGTCAAAGCAACAATACAAAATAAGTTACCCCTGCAATTTAACTATTACTTGTTCCATGTATTGAGGATCAGAAAGCAAGCTTTGCGTCATCTGTGCTATGGCTGGATTTTGCAATAACTGACTAAAAGCAGAGGAATCTGGCATGCCCATACGCTCTAATTCAGGAAGACCGAGTCCTCCTAATCCGGCAACAGATGGTATTCTTGCATCGCCAGTTGGGATAGATCTTGTAGCATTATTTGTTTGAGAACCTCCTAAATACCAGAAATGAACGGAAAGTGTTTCAGAACCAAAACGGATAAGAATTGAAAATGAGTTTCATAAATAACAAGACAAAGTTGCAAAAACTAGACTTCTTAAGAAAAATGAATCTAAAATGAGCATACATCAACTTGAAGGATTCAATTGTATAAATAAATAACCAGTCGCCTCTCTGGCGAGACTAAGACATTTTGTTCAGTATTAGCAGACCCCAGGACCAGAAAATGTAAAGGGGAGTATTAAGATGAATTTATCCAATACCTAACACCAAAAAAGGGGAATGGCAGATTGAAACAAAAAAAAAAGAAAAAAATCACGAATTGCAATCAGAAGTTGGCCTTGATTATAAATGCATCTCGAAGAAACTAGTCAAAGAATAGAATATACAATTCTATAATTGGGCCACACATGAGAGTAAACAGTATGAAGCCTTTTAAACAGTTCTAATCTCACCAGTATTACCCCATGGGTTGGGAAGTGGATTACTGTTTGGGACAGTGGTCTCATTGGTCATTTCAGGTCCACCAGAAACATTAGATCCATCTCTGGTTTGGGTACCACCCTGATTTCCCAACAGAGCTGCAAATGGATTTGATCCTGCATCAGTGGCAGCGCCACCACCCATATTTGTTGCATTCAAAAGGGGTTCTTGGACATTTTCATACATACGCCTAAGCATGTTAAATCCTTCAGGAGAAGATTCAATGTTGCTCATTGCCCTGTCAGTGTTCCGCATCATCTCACGCATTAGCTCCGGGTTCCTTGTGGCTTCTAGTGTCTGGCGGAGGATGCTGGGATCATTTAGAATATGACCAAGTTCTGGGTTCCGTTCAATAACTTCACGCATCTGAGGATTACTCATAATCAAGCTACGCATGATCTCAGGATTGTTCATTAGGCTCTGAATCGCAGGCATGTTCATTATATCTCTCATCATGTTAGGGTTCTGAGTTAGTTGTTGCTGCATTTGATCAAACTCGGGAAGTCCAGCTCCAAATAGTCCAGACGCCCCAGCGCCACCAAGTGCTCCTAAATTGAGACCCGGAAATAGGGATGCACCTGCTCCAGCCACTCCAGCCACTCCAGGACTCCCACCTGGTGTAACAGCAGGGACACTGTTGGTGTTCCCAGCACTTGCAGGAGCAGCAGAAGGAGGAGTTGCCGCTGAAGTAAAACCACGAACCATGTGAACCGTGTGATCTGCCTGCAAACCTATTTAAGAAAAGAAAAAAACCATAATCAAAGGAAAGGAAGCTGAGGAAGGGAGTTTAACAATTATTTAGGACCATCGACAACTATGACACTTTCTCATACTGTAAGTTCCAAATTTACCAATATATACACTCACATAGTTGAACTCAAGTACAGAAACAATATAAAATAGACACTAAAAGAAGCAAAACTTTGAGCAAGAAAATTTAATCTACTAGTCTTGATCTCAAGTAGAAAGGCATGTTCATTGCAATGAGTTTCTAAAACCAACGGACCACAATTAATGAGAAAACAGCCCATGATCTTGCTAGTTATTACTACACAGCAATTATATCAATCCGTCATTGATGATGAATGCTGTGAATTTTAAATGAATCGTTAATAACAATTGCATCATTTGCATTCCATCAATAATTGTACAGGATAAAGAATCCTCAATAAGAAGATAGATGGACCAGATGATTATAAAGAGTAACCAATAAATATTCTTGTAAACTTTATACATAATGACTTCATGCGGTTGCAGATTCGAATGCCCGCTTGCTATGTGCAATGCAATAGAAGAGTCGATCACATTGACGCAGAAATTAAATGTACATTATAGCAAGGCTTAAAATTACATATGTCTTAACACTGAAATCTGATTTCGGTTCTTTATATATAGCTCTTCACATGGCAACACATTTAATGATACGTCTTATTTTGCCATCCTAATAGCACATGCAAACACATGAAATCAATAATATTAGATATTGCCTCATAAGAAGTGTCTTTACAACATAGCGAAATAATACTAACAACAATAACAATAAAAATAATGTTCATCTTACGTTGTTTACAGACGTGTCCAACAACATTGACAAGTATATACCAGAGAGGAGCCCTCGTAATTTGATATTGTTTTGACTTTTGATTACTCAAAGAAGTTAATGATTCTGTCCACGTAGTGTCTCAATCATACATGTGTTCTACGCGGATTAGAGAGAACATATATGGTATCAACTTATAGATGAAACATCACGCGATACATTTAAATGCTGCCACGTGGCACAAAAATTCAATTTCACAGTTTCCAGGAAAATCGAACGATCGCACATCCAAAAAATAACACATATTTTCTTAAAACAGACAAAATGATATGATATGATATCTATATGCTTCTTGTCAGTCTTTAGAGACACGAACGCAGAAATAGAAAATAACTTAACCATGTCGTTCAATTTTCTCCATGATTGCAGCCAACAGTCAGATTTATTTAATTGTCCAACTTACGGTACTTGATTTTTCTATAATGCTTTGAACAAAAAAGCAGTTTGCTAACTGCTATTAAAAGAAAACTTCTCCAGATTCCAGTGACATATACCAGCTAGTCGTTGTAAAAATAAGGGCAGATAACCAGATTAGAATCTGGTCAGCAAACAAAAAAGCACAAAGTATGCCCCAAGCATAGGAATCATCATAAACATTCAAAAACTTGCAGTATCAATTATTTCAGAGTCTTCGAGATAAAATAGACAATGCATTAGCAAAAAAATCCGAATTTTGAAACCCCACAAATAAACAGACGAAAAATCAAAAAAGAAAAGTTCAACGGGAAATAGTGTACCATAGCTGACTAGGGTTTGGTCGTCCTTGAGGATCCGGCCTTTGTAAATCAAACGCTGCTGTTCAGCTGGGACATCGCAATTCTGCGCCAACAAACCTTTGAAATCCGCCACCGTCAATTCGAGGCTCGTATTGACGGAAAATTTAGAGCCGTTGGAGCATCGAATATTTACATTCACCGGCTCAGCCCCACCGAGATTCACGCTAGACTCACCTTCCGCACCCATTGATTATTATCTCGATAAATACAATCAATCAATCAATCAATCAAAAACCCTTGCCCTAGAGAATTGGTAAAGGGAAAAACAGATGCAGATTCTATACAAATTATGATGAATGATACAGGTTAATATAATATATTAGATATTACTTACTATACGGGAGGGGAGGAAGAATAATACAATTTAGTTTTACAGAAATTTTGAGGTAAGGTCAAAATGGGGAATGAGAATACCGTATTGTCAGTCCTCTTCATCCTCGACATAACTTTTTATACAAGAAAAATTAAAATTAAAATTAAAATTAAAATTAAAGAGTCGGTTGTTTTATTGCAACTCCCTACTTGTTTCCAGTAACAAATGGGACACCGCCACGTGGCCACCTCCTCCTTCAGGATAAAAATGTAATTTCATAGAAACAAACCAGCTCACAAATTAACATCCGACTAATAAAGACCCGCCACGGGCGCCACCTCATCCACAATTGGTTCCCATGTCACTCGCGTGTGCTACACGATGTCTCGGGTTTTGGTGTATTGGATTTGAATTGTGATAATAATTAATGAATCGCATTATTTTGTTAATGAATATAATACCTATTGGGCCGATTCAATAGGTGAATTAATTATTGTTCTGTTAATTTGTGTTACCCCATTAAGCCCAAGTCATAACATATCTATTAGAAAATTACTTAATGGGCTTAATCTATTTAATATGGCCCATTAGAGCCAATACTCCGACTCAAGAGTTAGGCATTATTTGATTGGTCCGAATGATCTCTGAATGGCAGCAGTTCCTGATTCGGCCAGCGTTTTTTGTGTTCAGCACGTTTGGTTTGGACATCTGAATCAAATGGTTAAGTGCTTAATGATTCAGTTTAAAACATATATCTTATTCAATCAGAGGACGAGCTGAATGGCTATTTGACTAATTTATCCCATAAAACAATTCACGCCACTATTCAGGGTTGAGGGGATGGTGTCGGTGGCGCTCGCCGTTGGGGGGGTTATGGCAGCGTGGGTGCGTGGCGTGGTGATGTTGGTGTCGCAGATCAAGGGTTTGGTGGAGGAGATCTACGGTTTGGTGGGGCGGATCTAAGATTTTTCGATTTCATGTCTATATATGTCTATGAGTATCTATGGTGTCTATGGTGTATGACGGCTAGGGTTCGAAGGAGGAATTAGGGTTTTAAAAATACGTGACTACGGATTACTACAGTTTCTTACGCGTGTCTATATACATGACTACAGACTACTACGGTTTTCTATAGAAGACCACGGCCGAAAAAATAAAAATAAAATTATAATTTTCAATATTATATAGAAAAAAAGGAAAATATACGAAAATGCAAAAAAAAAAAAAAATTGTTCCACGAAAAAAAATAATAACAAAAATGCTAGATGCGAAAAAAAATGATAAATACAGTTTAAATATTGCTAGGTGCATATTTATTTTTTGTATGTGGGGGCATTATTGGAATGGATTTTATAAAGGATGTGAAGCTAATGTTTAGTTAGACTTGTCATTTAGTTCTAATATGTTTTCTCACCAGGGACGTATATCTTAAATCCCCTAAAATTAAAGATTAAACAGTCAATATAATATTTTGAGCATTATTGAAACATAACGCTTTGATTGATGATTGAGGCACTGAGTTTTGGTCAAGACTTATTTTTATATAGCCTAAGGGCCAAAACCAAGTGGCCCATCTACTACACATTCTACATCATTATTATTGAAGTCAAAATATAATATTAATAAAGTATAGAGGCATCATTGCAATAATAGGAAATAAGGGATACCCGCCTTTTAAAATCCCCTTTTATTGTATTTCTTTTCTCCTTCCCTTCTTCTTCTTCTTTCTCCTTGAAATTCCACCGCCACCGTTGCAATCACAGCCCAATCAATCCAACCCTAATTTCCATCTAACCCTAATTTCCAACGGGGATTTGTTTCCCAAGTCAAAATGTCGCGACGAACAATTCCGATCCTTAAGCAGGTCCTCTCCGGCGTCCGACAAACAACCACGACCCGATCTGTAACCTACATGCCTCGACCCGGCGATGGCACCCCACGCGCGGTCACCCTTATACCCGGAGACGGCGTCGGACCACTCGTCACGGGCGCGGTGGTGCAGGTTATGGAGGCTATGCACGCGCCTGTCTTCTTCGAGAAATACGATGTCTATGGTGATATGAAGGCCGTCCCTCAGGAGGTGATCGATTCGATTAAGAATAATAAGGTTTGTCTCAAGGGCGGGCTGAAAACACCCATGGGAGGAGGTGTGAGCTCGCTGAATGTGATGTTGAGGAAGGAGCTCGATCTTTATGCATCCCTCGTTCATTGCTTTAACCTCCAAGGACTCCCCACTCGCCACGATAACGTTGATATTGTTGTGATTCGGGAGAATACCGAGGGCGAATACTCTGGCCTCGAGCACGAGGTTGTTCCTGGAGTTGTAGAAAGCCTCAAGGTGTTTTGTATTTCGTTTTATATTTATGTTTTCTTTTGCTATGTGCTAGTGTTGATTTCTAGATTTCTTATGTTTTTTATTTATGTTTTGGTTTTTTAGAGTGCATTTATACAAGTATTAGATGCATTCCTCTATTGTGTGATGCAAGATGTTAACAGCGGAATTGATGGGAGCTGCAGAAACATTGGAAATGCTTACATTTATCCCCTTTCATATTTTTGCTTCCCTCTTACTTCGTAAACTAAATGAACATTCAATAACATGTTTTTATATGTTGTTTCATACTCTTGCATGTACTTGTGAAAGTAGATAGATGCGTTAGAACAAATATTCAAGTATGTCATCCCTCCTGATCCTATCCAATTGTATAAGGTTGGAGATGAATAATATCTTATTGGTGAATTCTGCTTATGTTTTTATTTGAAAACCTCTATGGTTCTCAACCTTACACTGTTGCTGCCTTTGAAACCTTCATCTTTTTTTTTTCCTTTTAATCCGTACTTAGACTATCAGAGACTTCTATGGTGATTATGTTCTAATGTATCCCATTTTTTGATAGGTTATAACAAAGTTCTGTTCTGAACGAATTGCAAAATATGCTTTTGAGTATGCCTATCTCAACAACCGGAAGAAGGTGACTGCTGTGCATAAAGCAAATATTATGAAGCTTGCAGATGGTTTATTTTTAGAATCATGTCGTGAAATTGCTAGCAAGTACCCCAGTATCCAGTACAATGAGATGATCGTGGATAACTGCTCGATGCAACTTGTTTCTAAGCCAGAACAGTTTGATGTTATGGTAAGGGACCAAAGTAGCTTGTGTTTTTCATTTTATGGGCACTGTATTAATTTTCTGTCTTCCTGATGGTAATATAACCTTCTTGTTGTCACACTAATGATGTAGAGGATAAAAAACATTAACTCCTATTATTAGGATTTAGGACTGGAAAAGATGAGATCTTTTTTCTTGCAAAATGAGGAAATTTTCTCTATCCTTCATTTATGGCTCAAAAGTTCCACATATGATTAAGTGAGGATTAAGTATTATCTGAAAGTCTTTAGGCACATTATACTGAGATGCTTCCAAATAGAAGTTGGTCCTTTGTATTGATTGCTTCAGCTTCTATCCTTGGCAACCAATTCGTGGAGCTATAGGTATATCGATGATATGATGAAGCACAAAACAGCCAATCCATGCCCATTATTCATTATCAATCAAACAAAGATCCCATCTACTTTATCATCATATTTGATGTTTCCCCTACAGTTCTCTTATGTAAGTACTGGCCATGAATCTTTGTACCGTGATCATCTGTTTCCTTAGTTTCTCTGTTAAATAAAAAGAATGAATATTTGGGTTAACCATACAAATCAAATGAAGGCTTCATAAATGCTATAAGACTTCCTTGCCTCTCTAATTTGTTTTTTTTTTTTTTTTTTGGGCACGATCCTATCGGTTTTGTCCATTAAGTTTCTTTTCCTTGTGCCTACTTAATTTGCAGGTGACGCCCAATCTTTATGGGAATCTGGTTGCAAATACAGCTGCTGGTATTGCTGGGGGAACTGGTGTCATGCCTGGAGGTATATATATCGTCAATAGTTTTTACAATTTCTTCTTTTTTTCCATTTGTGGATATGAAAGAGACTATGTCGCCTCATCTCATAAGTTGAGATACCATTTTCATAACTCTCATTTTTTTCAATTACGTCATATTTTGATGCTCATATCTTCTGACTTTCAGGGAATGTGGGGGCTGATCATGCCATTTTCGAGCAAGGTGCTTCTGCTGGTAATGTAGGAAATGAGAAATTACTGGAGCAAAAGACAGCAAATCCAGTGGCTTTGCTTCTTTCTTCAGCTATGATGCTCAGACACTTGCAATTTCCTTCGTTTGCGGATCGACTAGAAACTGCGGTAAAACGTGTCATAGCAGATGGTAAATACCGAACAAAAGATCTCGGTGGAGAAAGTACAACCCAAGAAGTTGTGGATGCTGTCATTGCAAATCTTGACTGAGATTCTGTGTGATTTCTGGACGACATAGTACATTTGAAAGCATCCTTTTTGTAATGATTCTTTATTTCACCAGTTGATTTTTGTGCCGACCACGGAATACTATATCCTAGGTCAAATAATGATGGTGAGTCTTCTCACTTACGGTACAGTAGAATAAGAATCAAGGAAAATTTGGAGTTCATTGGAAGACTTTGGTTTTGTGTAATGTCCAAAATTTGGATTTGCATACTGATGCCATTCATTTTTTTTTTTAATTTATGATGAATTTGTCAGACAGTTTCTGGAACTTATGAATTGAAAATAGACAGGACACTTCTGACTGGTATCCTTGGTTTTTGTTGCTTGTCAATACACATCATCATAACTGCACTACCTTAATCAAGTTAGCTTTGCATATAAAATATTAACGGCTTCGGGTTTTTTTTATAGCAGTTTGAATAAAAAAAAATGTTCAACACGTCGAGGTATCATGTCTTCACTGCAACACACCAGAAAAACATCAATTTGGTTTTCCAATTATTTTTCTGAAATACCTTTTCTTGATTCGATGTAATAGTATTTTTCCCCTCAAAATATAAACAACCATTATGTTTATTTTCTTCAAATTCAAAAGGTCTGGAATGTTCAGCTTTAATATTGACAAAGTTAGTTGACAAACTAATTTGAAACACTTTATGAAATGTTTTCCTCCATAACGAGGTAAAGAAATGAGGAAATGAAATGTTCTTCGTAGCAGTATGTTGAAATATGAAACAGCTAACAAACGAAGGACAATAAACAACAAAATATATTATTATTACTATTATGTATCTCAATCTATTACTCTTCCAGGCGACGTAGAACTGATTCCGCAAAGCTTTCTTGCCTGCAAATGCATACAATAGAGACATATGAGAGAGGTTGTGTGTGGTCAATTACTCAATTTATTGGGTATGAAAATCGACTAATTAAACAGACAACTTGCCAGAAATTCTACCATCAAAGCATAGCCAAATGGGGAAGTTTGATACCAGAAAGTAAAATCAACAGATTCAAAGTTCAAACATCAAGAAAACAAAAATTTGGCAATTACTACAAAACATTAGTCAAATTCTGCGCGGTACATGGAAGATTATGATGGGAAAACGAAAAAGATCGGGCAGACAAAAAGCTTACTTGCGTTCACGATGCTTTGGACTGGGGCGAGAGTACTTCAAATACCCATCCCATGGCACCTTCTTAAGACCTGCTCGCACAGAAATAATGTCCCTCACCCTGAAAGAAACATCACATTGAGTGCTCCTTTTATTTTAGTTTAAAAAAAAAAAAGTCCATTTCCAAATTTGGTTTAGGAACACCCACTAGCATTCATGTATTGACAAAACGGTAAATACCTCTCAGCAAATTCGATTGCAGTTTCCCCAGGTTTCAGATTCTGAGGCTCCAAGTACCAAACATCACAAACAACAGCCCATGATGTCATAAGCTGCAACAAATGTGTTGTGAAGGATTGCCTGCAAACAAGGTTTTAAGCATGACTTTTAATGGGTCCTTGACAGATGAAAAGAGTTTTTCTTGGCACCGATTTGCAAGGTACATTTTCATTAACCCACAACACAAAGCAATCAACAGAAGAATATTCCACAGAAACCAAGTTCAGCCATATCAAAAGCACTTCAAAACGCTGCTGAGTAACCAAATTGGTATATATATTTATAGTGAAAATGGAACAAGTATTATCGGCATAGAAGCAGAACAATGACAAAACTTACTTTCGGCTGTTCCAGAAGGCATCGACAAAAATCTTGTTATACTTGATTGCAATTGGACATACGGTACAGCCAAGTTCAAATGCACCCTACTCACCATAGGAGAATAAGATAAGATAACAAAACAAAATTGATCTGATAGTGAAAGGAAAAAAACCAACAATTACACAATCATCAAGCATCGACGTTTCAAAGTAATTTGCATAAATTAAATGTCCACTGTTACCAACTTCTCTACTGTAACATAAACTTTTACTAAAAAAAATTCTATTCAACATTGGATATGTTTAAGGAGAGTCCACTACTATGGTATGGTGCAATTAGCATACGCAAGGTCAAAATGTTCGTTGTTATATGAGAAAGGATGACATAACAGATTTGTCCATTGTCGGGAAACAAAACTCACAAATTTTAACTTTACAATGCATGTGAATAAGCGGATACCTTCTTAAACATCACAGTGTAGTGGTTATTTACACAAGTTCCTTCAGGGAATATAAGAAGAGGATTATTATCAACCCCATGGACATGTTCTCGTAGCCTGGAAAAGATCACCAAAAAAACCAGAGTAAAGAAAAGGATAGATTTGGAAAAACTTAAGCCATTTAGAGTAAAACATACTTTCTTGCAACAATTTCACGATCCTTGGACTCTGAGCGGTTGAACCAGATACATCCTAGACTTTCCAAAATAGTGCTCTGCAGTAATCCTTTACATGAATGACAAAATAAGATCAGCAAACCAAATACTAGAGAAACAAACAACTGGCACCTAAAGAAATTCCAATTCAATTATAGCCATCAAATTCCATCTAAAATTTCTCACTAGCACTGAATCAAACAAGATTATTAAACTTCCACAAAATATGAGCAAAAAACTTTTCTTTTCAAATCCTATTAATCCAATAATTACTTCATGAAAAAGAAATACAACCCCATTTAGTCCCATAGTTTCTGTCTCGTGAAGATAGAAAATAAGATAGCTTAACATTTAGAGTCCCTAAAAGAGAGAGATTTGTTCTGTCAAAGTTTCTAAACAATAAATAATCTAAAGGATTATGCATTCAAAATGACAATAATTCAGTCCAGAAGTCCAGAAATGCTTTAACAGCCACTGTTTGATGTATGGTACAAAAAGCACTCACCAACCCACCCAGGATGCTTCTGCATAATCACTGCAAATGCACACATTTGTTCCAAAACAATGAAATCAATCATGGATGTGTGATTAGCCACAAAAACCTGCACATTCCATTTCAGAAAAAGTAAATGTAAACGTACGAATATAGGAGCTATCCCAGTGAATTGTACATAAAACTAAATTGTTATAACCCATACACACAGTCCAACCTGCTTAGGCCGCATGCTGGGACGTGGACCGTGGTACTTGACAACCCCAGTCCATGATGCAACGAAAAAACTGCAAATCAACTCCACTAGACCTCTCTGATGAGAAAATAAACAATATCAGACAGTCACAAAAGGCAGCCTATGGCATGTATGATTTATCTTCTGCAGAGAACAACTAATTAATAATAACACCCACAACTAACAATTTCATATTTCTCTCATAAGGGCAGTACATACTCTCCATATTCAATCCTTTTTTTTTTCCTCAAATATGAATTCTAATCTCTATCCAGCTACCTGGAGTAACTTTTCTCAGTGTGTCATGTTGCCTAGATCCATATTGGAAAATGAGGCTACTCTCTCCACAACTCATAAGTTACTAAGAAAATACTAACGAATAGAAGGCAAATGAATGATGAGGCTTACATCCAATGAAAGGGAGAAGCATATATCTTTTTCATGAAAATAATAATGCAATAAATTGGGTTGAAGGAGAAAGTTAAGCAATCATACCTCTAATTTCTTTCTCAGTTTGTCATGCCCTTTTAACAGGAAATGCACAGGAAAATAGCATGAGAGAAATACGATCCATCCTATTGTCAATACTATTACCCTGAATTTGAACTGAAATGAGTCAATATTTGTATGGAAGGTATAAGTGGCAATGCTAGATTTAAATTACTTCCACCAGTAGATCCTAGAGATATGCAAGATCTCATCATGATTCATGTTTGTACTTTATGTTTATGGAGCTCAATGAATGGTTAGACTTCTGCAGCTCTATGTATACCAGGGTATAAACAAAATTGAGATGCATATGCAGATAAAGATACATTAAAAAAACATGGGTATGCAAACACACAAGCAGCGGTTTGCACAATATTCCAGAAAACCCTATAACCTAAATTCTTAAATTTAGAGAATGAACTACTGGCACCAAACAAAAATGGAATAAACACAGACCAATTGATGCTTTTCAGCTGAGAGTAGAAAGCACAAATATACAACTAAAGTTCTTATTATACACGAGCTAGTGATTAAGAGCCTTTATGAGTCATATCATGCACCCACAAGTCACAGGCAAAAAAATTTCTGCATATATTGTAGAGATTTTAGAAGAGGGGAAAATTAGTGGCTGCATAATTAGAAAAAAAAAAGGCCAAGAAGCTGTTGATCCTTGACGAAAGGAGGACTATTCGGGTCTATCCTCTCTGAATAAAGCCAAAAGATGCATAATAGTTTCTATCTGTAAAACGATCCATGTATGCATTGGACAAAAACCGACCTTAATGGGAAAAGAAACCCATATCTGACAACAACACCCAAGCACCACAAAGGAAACAAGTATATGTTCCAGTTCCAGGGTTCTGGAGGATTTGACTTGAAGCATCTTGTGAAAGAGTCCTGTCATGCAGCAAGAATGAGGAAGAGAAGAATAAAAATTACAAGGACATTTTCTTCAAGGGGCGCCAACACTGACAAATACCACTAAACCACAGGGAATGAGAATATGGAATTGTAAAGATGCAACAAAAAGAGTATATTACTACACTAGTAGAAAACAAATTAAGAGATATGCACACACCCACAAACAAAATTTCACTGTTAGTCTAACATATGTGTATGCATAAATTTCAAGTTTAGGAAAGCAATTCACCGAAAATCAAAATATTATAATGCTTCAAGTTTATAATTTCTATTCATGAGACAAATCAGCAAACAAAAAAAAAAAAAGAAGACATAAAATTGGTTTAATATGAATAACAAAATTGCTTGCCCTAATTCACTATATCTGCATTCGCACTGTAACGATCCTAGAGGCAGAAATGACATCCTCAAATTGAAATCAGACACAAAACATCAAAAATCGATTGAGGTGGGAGGTGGATGGGGACTTACATCAACAATTGCACCAGCTGCCTCAGTTAGAGTCGGTGAAATATCGAGCAAATCATGCCTAATAACCAAAAAAATTACAGCTCCTCAAACGCTTAAACAAAATTAGACATGCAGATTGAGAGAGGAATGAAAAAGGGAAAAAAATTACAGGCGGAGCTGGCCGTGAGGCTCTTGAATGGATCCGGAAGGAAGATAGTCTTCGATATTGGGGCGATCGAAATCCAATTCAGAGCTCGATGTGTTTAGCTTACTCATCTTCCTTTTACCCGAATGTTACCTACCTAGTGTGAAGCTTAAACATACGCTGAGTGTGTGTGATGTGCGTGTGATTGTTTTGCCCTCCTCTGTTCAACTCCTCATATATTCGTATCACCACGCGCGCACATTAAGAAAGGAGAGAGAGAGTGCGTGTGTGTGTGTTTGCGTTGGTTGGTTCAAGAAAACTATTAAGTCCCCACCCAATCCAAAGCCACGTGGTTTTTGGCTCTGATTTCAGCCTGAAACGTTAATAAAAGCGTAATTCTTCAAACCAATTTTATAGAGTATCTTCAAAATTGGAACGAAATGTTTGAGTTCTTCAACATTTTCATTTTTCTGGACAAACTTTTTTTATATAATTATACAAAATATTTTCATAATGGGTCCATTAGATATACACCACTAGAATCTAAAATATATAGGCATAAGTCCACCCCTAAAAATCTTTCTTTGAGATACACCTCTAGCCCAAAAAAACCCGAAATTACATCTGAACCCCAAACCCAGCCCATATACGGAATTACACAAAATTCAAAATCAATTTCCAAATCAACCGTCCCTCCACTATCAAAACCTACCAAAAAAACACCCGAAAAATCAACCTCCTCTCTGCAAAAATCGCACCCATCTTCTCGTTACGGAGATTCACCGGAAACGGCAACCCAACCGAGGAAGGCTAGGCATCTTCGTCGATAGCAACCCAAACAACCGCAATTCTAGTCAACTTCCGCTCGTCAAAATCGTATACCACCAACAGTAGTCACCTTCCACCAATGGCGAAGAAGACTGTTGGGTGCTAAATACCAACACGCAAGTGCACGTATCGCAAACAAGTAATAAAGTGGACTCGTGAGAGTCGGATGTCGATCCCACAGGGAATACGCAAATTACCTAATGCTAAGTACCAAATTCTAACAATTATGATTTTTATCCAGCCTACGCAAGTTTGTCAAATTAAATCAATTAAACAACTAAACTAATTAAGAAAGCAAATAACACGGGAAAATATCAATTAAAACGGACCTAGGATTTTATCTTCCCCCTATGCAAGAATTGCTCACCCAAAACCCCTCAATTATGAAATATATGATTCATGATTATTAACCCGAGACACTAATTTACTCATAACCCGCTGTCGCGTGTATTATGAGTCTATTATTCATAAACGATTCACTATATGTCTATGCAAACCAATTATAAATAAAGCATTAACTAACAAGTCTCGTAAATGGCTACCTAAGGTGATATCTGTATGTCTACGACACCACATGCAATTGACACACTCATCCGGTGAAAACTACTCGAAGGCTCTTCTACTTACCGTCTAATTATCAAAATAGCTCTGTCGAGTCAATCCCAATAATCACAGATAAAGCACATAAATTGATCAAGTTCATGCACTAACAATCATAACAAGTAGAAGAAATAATCATAAAATCATAATTGCATAATCTCAAGAAAAAGGGTTCGCAATCCCTACATAGGGTTCCAACAAAATCCTAGATTAAAAACTTAGCTACGCATGTTCTCTACGGAAAGCATAATAAAAATACGAAAAACCATAAAAGCTAATAAAGGAGGAAAACTATGATGAAGAGTCGTCAAGTCTTCGTCTTCGTTCTTGCTCCTTGATTGCGTGTAAAAAAAAAGATAAAAAAACTAAAAACTAATAACAAGGATAAAAGGTAAAAGATATATCTAATTGTGTGCTTGTGGCCTTTAAATAGGGTGCAAAACTATAATAGGGCGGGTTTCCTTGTGTAATTAGGATTCCTTCACTGCGCCAATTCGACCATCCGGACGGCCGTGTGAGATTTATGCCTAAAATCCGCACGGCCGCGCGGTCCTTTAATTCTCCAGAATTCTGCTTTTTTCACTTTTGGCCCACTTTTTCTCCGAAATTGCAGTTTTCACCCCAAAAGTTGTCAATTCTTCAATTTGCACCTAAAATACAATTAATAACCATATTAAGCACCAATTATCGTAAAAACACACCAAAAGCTCCAATTAAAAGGTATAGTTAAGTGTATAAATATACACTTAACACACCCCCAAACTTGAACTTTTGCTTGTCCTCAAGTAAAATCAAATTAATAGCACAAAACAAAACTTTACATCTCATTACATAGATCGATGGGTCAACTTCGCGTTTTCAGAACTTGCAATTATGATGACAATTCATAGGTATTCGCAAACTTAACATTCAACGGCACTTAGTCACTTACTATTACCAAAAACCACAAATCATACAATTGCTTCAAGTATCCAATATTTGCAAGTTAAAAATAGAGAAAATTTATACTTACATGCATATATTTGACTCCAAATACTCACCAAATTATTTTACTCAACTAATATTGAACAATAAGCTATTAGGATCATTGGGACTTTGTGGCTTTCAATTGTTAGGCTCTTTGGTCCGAGGTAGGTAATATGGGTATGTGTGGCTAATTGTCTTGAATTGAGGTGATTACGCCAAAATTTGAAAGATAGGCGTTTGAATCAATGAATTCACCTCTAGGGACTTAAATAAACTCGATTCTCCAAAATTCACACGTCAACACTTTTGCCTTTTAGGCAATGGATCGAATTTTCAACACAATTCAACAACTAGTCCTTATTTCTCCCTTCTAATCTATTCTTCTTCTTCTTTTTTCTTTTTTTTCTTTTTTTCTTTTTTTTTTTTTTTTTTTTTTTTTTTTTTTTTTTTTTTTTTTTTTATTGAAGAATTTAGATATATAGATATATATGAAGATGCACATATATATCTATTTTTTTTTTTTTTTTTTTTTTTTTTTTTTTTTTTCGAAGAAGAAAGATCTTATAAAACATTTCGACCGACTCCAAGGGATAATTATTCAAAAATCTCCACTTTTCTACCTTCCACATATTGGCTAAAAGAAAGAACACATTTTCTCACCGAGGCTCAAATCAAGGTTCTAAGGATAAAAATTTAAAGGTAGGCTTGAAAGGCTCAAACGGTTCAAAGAAGGCCCAAATCACATCCCAAATCGCTTACTACCCAACACTTCGTATCATAAATGTCTTAAGGTGAGATTTAAAACCGAACAAAGCATGATTGAGCACAAATAAATTCCAAATTTAAAATGCAAAACATTCAACCAAAGCAATGCATAAGGTGTGATTCCTAGCAATAATTCACTTCTACGTTCCGTTGAATCGAAGCTAAACAAATACTAATTCCTTATCAACATAAAACAAGCAATTTCATCATCAAACATTGACCATCTCTCATCATCATAATTCATCGATGCATCGAACACAATTTTTTTTTTTATTTTTTTTTTTTTTTTTTTTTTTTTTTTAAAACGAAAATAATAAAACGACAATTAAAACAAAAACTAACGCATGCAAAATAAATAAAGAAATAAAACACACATAAAACGCACATAAACGAAAACAAGTAGTTAACCACCCCCAAACTTAAAATTCACATTGCCCTCAATGTGATTCGCCCGGAGTTTAAGGATAGAAAACACCTGTTTTTAAGCGTAGGGACCATCGTCGGGATTATACGTGAATTGATGTGCAAAATTCCCCCCCAAACTTGACTTGGGCAATTCGTCGAACACCTTGTGGGCGTTCTTGGTGGAATGGGTTTTTGGAGACAATTGCTTTGTTCTTGAATCCTTCCTGTGCAAATCAGCAATAAACAACCAAGTTTAAGTATTGTGTGTGTGTAATTGGTGAATTGATGGTGAAATTGTTCAAGAAAATCGAAAGAATTTGGAAATAGGGTGTTAGGGTTCGAATTAGGGGAGAAGTGGGGATTGGAGTTGTGAAAATTGGGGTTGGAAACCCCTCTTTAAATCTGCCCGTTCTCCTTATTCTCACGGCCGTGCGGGATTTTGTGAAGGAATCCGCACGGCCGCACCAATTCACGAAATTGGGCAGAAGCTCTTGAATTCTCGAACGGCGCCATTTTTTTTCCTTTTTTTTTTTTTTTTTTTTTTTTTTTTTTCGGACGGCCGTGCGGAATTTAGGCCTGCAATCCGCACGGCCGTGCCAAAAGCCGGATTTGGGCAGTAGCCCCTTCGAATCGCAGACGGCCGTGCGAGATTTTGGCCTAAAATCCGCACGGCCGTGCCAAAAGCTGGTTTTGGGCAGTAGCCTCCCCGAAGTTTCACACGGCCGTGTGAGATTTCGCCCTCTTTCTTGCACGGCCGTGTCAATAATTGCGTTTCGGTCCCTGCAAAATAAAAACTTCTTATTAGTGCCCCTGAAACTTTTTTTTTTTTTTTTTTTTTTTTTTAAATAAAAAAAAACTAACACTAACAAGATAAATAAATAAAAACAAAAATTAAAAGAAAATAAAATAAAAGAACGAAAAACGAAAGCTCGGGTTGCCTCCCGAGAAGCGCTAAGTTTATAGTCTTCAGCCAGACGTTGTTCCTCTTCTTCAATTCCTTAGCTTTTGAACCCATCTCCTAACTTCCTTTTGGAGAAAGTCTTGAATAAATGGGTTGATCCGATTCTTCTTTCGACTGGTTCGCTTAGGACTGCCCTTGAATTTATTTTTCTTGATGTCATGAGGCTTGCCAACATCGTCTTTTATCACGGTGTTTTGAGTAGGTGTTGTAACCAACTCAACCTTTTTCTTATGTTCTCCTACATGCACATTAGTATCCACAAAAAAATTTAAATCATGTAATTTAACAGGAAAAAGTTTAGAATCACTTACCTCATCAAGAAGATAACATCCATTAGCCGTAATAGGCTTTTCATCCACCCGGTACACCTTGAAGATCACTGTTTCTTCCCCCACACTCATTCTTAGCTCTCTCTTTCCTACATCAATAATTGACCTACCGGTTGCTAAGAAGGGGCGTCCTAAGATAAGGGGAATATTTTCATCTTCCTCTATGTCTAGTACTAGAAAATCGGCCGGGAGTATGAACTTATCTACCTTGACCAATACATCCTCCACTATACCTAAAGGGTGAGTAAAAGATCTATCGGCTAGCTGCAAGGTCACGGAAGTAGGCTTAATTTCTCCTAAATTCAATTTCTCATAAATTGATAAAGGCATTAAATTTACGCTCGCCCCTTGATCACACAACGCCCGCCCAAAATACCTAGTACCTATTGTGCATGGAATGGTACAACTGCCCGGATCTCTAAGCTTCGGTGGAATTTTATTTGCAAGGATAGCACTACTTTGCTCATTGAGGTCTATGATTGTTGCACACTCCGGAAGCCTCATCTTCTTCGATACAAGTTCCTTTATAAACTTAACCCAATTCGGCATATGCTTAAGTGCCTCAACAAAAGGAATATTAACATGCAATTTTTTAAGATAATCCAAAAATGACTGAAATTGCATATCAAGCTTAGAGTTTTGAAAACGTTGAGGGAAAGGTACCTTGGGAGTAGGTTCACTTACTGTGATCTTTGTGTTGCTTGGCCCGACCTCGGTTTTTTCCTTGGGCTCCTCTACAGTAGGCGGTGGTGCAACGGACTTTTTAGGAACTTCTTCTAATTGCCTCCCATTTCGCAAACTCACAGCATTGCACTGCTCGATGTTGCTCTTTCGAGGATCTTCCGTATTCGACGGCAGTGCTCCCGACGGCCTCGCGTTTAGTTGGGTTGCAAGTTGCCCCATTTGTGTCTCAAGGTTCCGAATGGATGCTTGAGTCGCCGTCATGAATTTTGCTAAGATGTCAGCGAGGTCAACTCCTTGGGGTGGAGCTTGAGGTGGTGCTTGCCTTTGTCCTTGCTGATTTCCTCCCCATCCAAAGTTGGGGTGATCTTTCCATCCCGGATTATAGGTGTTGGAGTACGGGTTCCTCTGTTGTCGATTAGTGTCATGCACATAATTTATCGACTCCGTTTCGTCTACGCGCTGGTCGGGAACTTGGACTGCGTGGACTTGCTGAGTCTGCAAAGCCGCTACTTGCTTCGATAGCTTCTCCAATTGGGCCGTGATTGCAGTGACTCCGTCTAACTCCAAAATTCCTCCCGTCTTGACTGCTCCGCTATTCAACCGGTCCGATGCCCGCATGTATTTGTTTCTAGCGATCCGCTCCAAGAGTTCGTATGCTTCGTCGTAAGTCAAACTCATGAACATGCCTCCAGCTGCAGAGTCGAGCACTGTCCTCGAGTTGTCTTGCAGTCCATCGTAAAATATTTGCAGTTGGCGCCACTCTTGTAGTCCGTGATTCGGGCACCTCCTTACTAACTGTTTGAACCGCTCCCACGTCTCGAATAATGCTTCACCGGCTTCTTGAATGAAGTTTTGAATTTCTCGCCGGATTCTCTCAGTTTTTGCTGGGGAGTTGTATGTGTTCATAAAGAGTTGCGCTAGCTGGGCCCAAGACGAGATGGAGTGCGGTGCACGAGTTTGCAACCATTCTCGGGCTGCTCCTTGTAGGGAGTGCTTGAACAGGCGGAGTTGCAGTGCTTCGGGTGTTACTCCGTTCATCTTGTGCGAGTCACACGTTTCGAGAAAGTTGACCAAGTGAAGATGTGGATCTTCATGAGCCAATCCGCTGAAAAGACCATTATTTTGGAGCATCATGAGGAGTCCCGCTCGAATCTCAAAATTGTTGGCTTCAATGGGGGGCTGCTGAATGCTTGATTGGAACCCATTAAGCGTTGGAACGGTGTACTCATGCAGTGCTCGTTGACGCGGTGGTGGATTAATTAGCTGGCGTTGCTCTTGCTCGTTGACGACTTCCCCAACCGCAATCGGTATGCGCCCTTGGTCATCTTCCCTACGATTATTCTCTTCTTCCATTCGCATAAACAGTACCTAAACAAAAATAATAAAAATAAAATAAGCAAAGAAAATAATTAAATAAAATAAATAAAACGGCTGAAGTAAGAAAAATTGCTCAAATTTAATATTATGATAAATAGATAATTTAGCCGTATTCCCCGGCAACGGCGCCAAAAACTTGTTGGGTGCTAAATACCAACACGCAAGTGCACGTATCGCAAACAAGTAATAAAGTGGACTCGTGAGAGTCGGATGTCGATCCCACAGGGAATACGCAAATTACCTAATCCTAAGTACCAAATTCTAACAATTATGATTTTTATCCAGCCTACGCAAGTTTGTCAAATTAAATCAATTAAACAACTAAACTAATTAAGAAAGCAAATAACACGGGAAAATATCAATTAAAACGGACCTAGGATTTTATCTTCCCCCTATGCAAGAATTGCTCACCCAAAACCCCTCAATTATGAAATATATGATTCATGATTATTAACCCGAGACACTAATTTACTCATAACCCGCTGTCGCGTGTATTATGAGTCTATTATTCATAAACGATTCACTATATGTCTATGCAAACCAATTATAAATAAAGCATTAACTAACAAGTCTCGTAAATGGCTACCTAAGGTGATATCTGTATGTCTACGACACCACATGCAATTGACACACTCATCCGGTGAAAACTACTCGAAGGCTCTTCTACTTACCGTCTAATTATCAAAATAGCTCTGTCGAGTCAATCCCAATAATCACAGATAAAGCACATAAATTGATCAAGTTCATGCACTAACAATCATAACAAGTAGAAGAAATAATCATAAAATCATAATTGCATAATCTCAAGAAAAAGGGTTCGCAATCCCTACATAGGGTTCCAACAAAATCCTAGATTAAAAACTTAGCTACGCATGTTCTCTACGGAAAGCATAATAAAAATACGAAAAACCATAAAAGCTAATAAAGGAGGAAAACTATGATGAAGAGTCGTCAAGTCTTCGTCTTCGTTCTTGCTCCTTGATTGCGTGTAAAAAAAAAGATAAAAAAACTAAAAACTAATAACAAGGATAAAAGGTAAAAGATATATCTAATTGTGTGCTTGTGGCCTTTAAATAGGGTGCAAAACTATAATAGGGCGGGTTTCCTTGTGTAATTAGGATTCCTTCACTGCGCCAATTCGACCATCCGGACGGCCGTGTGAGATTTATGCCTAAAATCCGCACGGCCGCGCGGTCCTTTAATTCTCCAGAATTCTGCTTTTTTCACTTTTGGCCCACTTTTTCTCCGAAATTGCAGTTTTCACCCCAAAAGTTGCCAATTCTTCAATTTGCACCTAAAATACAATTAATAACCATATTAAGCACCAATTATCGTAAAAACACACCAAAAGCTCCAATTAAAAGGTATAGTTAAGTGTATAAATATACACTTAACAAAGACACCGGCAAAACGTAAGTTTATGGCTACATTACAACAATATACTTTGTTTTCCCCCTCCGTTGGTACCTAAAACCCCCTTCAAACATTTTTTTTCCAGGCCGTAATCGAAAGGAAAAAATGGCACAGACCGAAAACCTATCAACAGGTACTACCCTACTTCAACCATTTCACTACTTCAAATACACAAATTTGTGAAAAAACCGTAGTCATGTATCCAATTTTGGTGTCTGATTGTTGTTTCCATTAGTAGTAATTCGTAGTCATATTTGCATATGTGGTTACATTCATGCATGCCACAGATTTTATGCTTTTTTGTGTATGGGTGTTGTTTTCATGGGTAGTACTTCGTAGTCATATTGTCATATGTGGTCACATTCATGGATGCTGTTTTGTTTGTGCTGTTTTTGTTTGTGGGTGTTGCTGTCACTGGTAGTAATGCATAGTCATGTTTTCATATATAGTCACATCCATCCTCTGCTTCAGCATTTGTGTTGTTTCTGTGTGTGGGTGTTGTTTTCATATATAGTCACATCCATCCTTTGCTGAAGCAATTGTGCTGTTTTTTGTTGTTGTGAGTGTTGTTGTCATGGCTAGTTCTGGATAGTCATATTCATATGTGTAGTCACATACATGCTTCAGCTTTTGTGTGTTTTTCCTGTGTGTGGGTGTTGTTGTCATGGGTAGTACTGCATAGTCATATTTGCATATGTAGTCACATTCATTCTTACTACATCCTGTTTACTACCTCATGTGTGTTTTGTGTGTGAGTGTTGTTTTCAAGAGTACTTATTAGCAGTCATGTTCACACCCTAACATATATATAAACATCTTTATGCAGATACTGAAACAAATGAACAAATTAATAGACGGACACAATACCGAGCCAACATGCCATCAATCGTGACTTTCTTCGAAGATATAAACCTACGACCACCTCACTATGCATGTCTTCGCCGTAGCCCATTCTACCATCTCGTTCTACCATTCGCAAAACACAAACTCAGTAAAGATGACGTCGCAGGCACACAGAATGGAACTTTCAAAATGATGACGTCATACAGCAAAACAGAAAGGGCATTCCGTATAGGAGGCAAAAATATTACAATCACACCACAAGATTGCAAGTTAATCTTTGGCATCGAATCTGGCAACACACGGATGACTTTTGACTGGTCAAGGAAGCCGCAACACGAAGATTTGCCGCACACCCATCGCTCCACCAAAAAACTTTGAAACACCAGCTACTTCAGTGTGTAGATAGCGATAACAATGAAGATATTGAAGATGTGGTCAGATTAATAATCCTACACCTTATGTCAACTGTCCTTTTCAACACTTCAGCTGAAATCGTAGCTTGGTGGATGTTCAAGTACTACGATGATATTGATCAAACAAATGACTTCAAGTGGGCCAGGGGGATAACTGATTTCTTGGTTAAACAAATCCACACATCAAAAAAACACGACAAACTCCATGGTTGCATACCACTTGTGCTGGTAAGTACAAATAGTCACTTATAGTCACTTGATATCATGTATATTCACTTATAGTCACTTGATGTCATATACATTCACAAATATGACTAATTGTTTATGTTTATTTGCGCAGTATTGGATGTGTGAGTGTGTAGCAATCGTGCCTTCAGTGGCTGATTTTGCTTTTCCAAGATTTCGGCGGTGGGATATATTCGAGCTTGCATCTACATTGAGCAGCAAGGACATGAACGATATCGATCCACAACTCGTCAACGAGAATCCGCTGATCCCAACAGAGCAAGAACAACAAATCTTAGATGGAATTTTGGTCCTGGACGATATCAGCGATGATGCAAACAATGAACATAACAACGATGACAACAACAGCAACGCTAGTGTTCATTCTGCCACTCCTTCTGATTCTGACGAGAATGTCCCAATAAAAAACTGGTACAAAAAGCGGCAGTCGTCAGACGAAGTCAAGATCACTACTGAGCTGAATGAAACAAAGAGGCTATTGAAGGTAGAAACAAAACGAAGGACAGAACAGGAGGCCCAAATGTCGCAACTGCAAGCTGTCGTAGAAGAACTTCAGATGGAGATAGACATAGGGTTGTTCATGGGTCGGGTCGGTTGATTATCGGCCGATTATCGGCCCGACCCGACCAACCGACTCTTACAAATATGTAAAACCATTATCGGCCCGACTATTGTGAGTCGGGTAATGGTTGGCAACCGACTTTGTCGGTTGCCAAAACGGGTCGGTTGAAATTATCGGCCAATATCGGCCACATTAATTAAAATAAAAAATAAAATATGAAAAAAAATTATGCTATTCCTCTATCAAAATTCAACAACAAACATTCCAATATTTCATGCCCAAAATCAATTTCAACGATATCACATGTTACAAATTAAATTTTCAAAAACAATATAAAAACTAAAACGAATCACTTTAGCCATTCACACTTTCACAACACAAAATTCTGAAACTTTTAATTTTAATTTGAGAAAATGAAGAGTATAGTTTTTTTGGTTGTGTATTTTTATTCATTTCACCGAAAGGTCAAAAATTAAATATTGAAACTAATAGTCGGTAAAAACATAAAGAGAAAATTAAAAAAAAAAAAAAAAAAAAAAATGTCGGTTGGTCGGGTAATATCGGCCAACCGACTTTTCAACAAATTAGAAACTATACCCGACCCAACCATGCATGGGTCGGTTAAAATTATCGGCCCGACCAAAACGGGTCGGTTGGTGGGCAATTATCGGCCAGAATAGTCGGGCAGATAATGGGTCGGTTGTCGGGTAAAACCGACCCATGAACAACCCTAGATAGACATGCTAAAAAACGACAAGCAGGTGCTTGTTGACGAAAAGGCACATGTCGCTCTTCAACTTGCAAAACTGCAGGACGAGGTCACGCTTAGCAATGCTGATGGGCCGTCTTTCAATATCTTGAGCCAAACACAGACCAACCAGAGTGCGCTGGAAGAAAAAATCAAAGAAAATGCAGAACTAAAGGCAATGAATGAATCCCTCATCAAACGTTCTGAAGAGGTGACAAATGCTACAACAACTGTACAAACCGAAAAACCTCTATCGTTGACACAAGAGTTTGAAGCATAAAATATCTCATTGACAAACATGCCTGAGCACACAGCAGCCCAAATCTTCTTGGAAGCTGAAATCACCCTCCTAAAATCAACTGAGAAAACTCATCTTGATAAAATTAGAGAGAGGGATGAAAAGATTGCCGAGTTGGAAGTTAATTGTGCAGAATATGCAAAGGCACTTGATGAGCGCCCACCAATTCATTCGGACAGCGACTTTGAGATATGTGAGGAAGATATCGAGGCCAAGCTAAACGACCCAAAATCTGCAGTGGGGAAACGTACTAGGTCAAAAAAGCATGAAGTAACACCACGTAGCACCAAGAAAGCACGTAGAGATTTCAGATACAAAAAATTCAATCCATTCATCGGCATGAGTGCGAGAGACAAGGCAATAATAAACACAATGGCAGATGAAATAGTGCATGGGAAGTAAGTAAACTCTAACTACAGTCATATATCCAGTCATCTATATGAAATATTATACTACTTCATACAGTCATATATAGTCATATGACTGCATGACTATCAGTGACTAGTTCTCTATGACTATTTATAAATGTAGTCAAGAGTAGTCATATAGTCATATGACTACCCATGACTGCACAATCATATGTCTTATTCATACTTCAAAAATGTTTATAAATGCAGTAGAACAGTGTGGAAGAATCCAGATGGCAATATTCATGTTCGGATGGCTGAAATCTTTATCATCCTCAGAAAGGAAGATATTTCGGGCGAGGTAAAAACAAATTTAATAACAATGTACAAACTATCCTGCCCACATTATGTAAACAAATTTAATAACACTGTACAATCACAGGTTATAGATGCTTACTGCGAGATATTGGGACATCAGCAAGCTGCAGGGTTGTTTGAAGGTAGCGCTTATGAGTCGCTTAAAGGAACAAGCATGACGTTCACCAGCATGCTACTGGTACAAAGTCGATAATATATTTGTAATTGTTTTTTTGAAAAGAAGTATATGTTTTCCCGTGGTAACTAATCAGTAGTTCTAACAGACATCGTTGAGGCAGTCCAGAAATAAAACATTCCGCATACCAGCAGAAGTTAGCAAACATAGATACCTCATCTTCCCATTACACTCCGACGGTAATCCTCAAACCGGGGCTAACCACTGGACACTGTTAATATTGGACAGAAATTCAAATGAGTGGCGTTTCTACAACTCATTACATCCTCGCAAAGGTCTTAAGGACCCATACCTGATTGACGCCACCGACATGGTAAAAATCTACTGACTATTTATTTCCAGCAACTACCTATTTAATAAACAAATATCTAATTCATTCATGTACAAAGAAAATGTATGTCGAAAACACAGCAAGGAAGTTTAACATCTCCGCCATTCCCATAAACGCACCGCTGCATGAGGTAAATGACTCACCCCAACAAGCAGATGATTCAAGCGATTGTGGTATTTTTGTCCTGTTTGTTACAAGGAACACATTCCGCCAAATTCCACTAGTTACCAACGACGCTGAGACCGGTGTCGATTGCATGAGGAGGTCCGTTGTTGAATCATTGCTCCACTACAAGATTAATTGATATTGGACAATTATTATTCCTATTAAGTGAATCTTTTATTTCTGTAAACTACTTGCACCAAAACAGAATCTTATGTAGTTGTACTTTTATATGACTATTTTGTAGTACTTTTGTATGATATTTTTGCAGTACTGAAAAACATCTTTTCTTATGGCTATTATATGCATTACCATTCTTCAAATGTCATTTTGTAGTACTTTTGTATGACACTACTACATACAGCTATGAACAACTACATAAAGTCATATCAAGTCAGATGACAATGTGACTACATGTGACTACATAGTCACATATAGTCACATTGTCTTATGACTATCGTTGACTACTTCTTTATGATCTACATATTTTGGTGAGATTACAATATGACTATCTGTGACTACGTAGTCACGTATAGTCACAAAGTCGTATGACTATCAATGACTATTTATTAATAATCTATATTTTTAGGTCGATGACAATATGACTACCTGTGACTACATAGTCACCTATAGTCACATAGTCACATGACTATTTAAGACCCCGTAGTTGTAAATACTCATATGACTAAGTGACTGCAGGTGTTAGAATCCAAACACAGAAAACTGTACTTACATGTATCAGTAATAGCAAAATTCATTACTTAAAAAAACAGATCATGTACTTGGAAACTCAAGAAAAAAATTCACAACCTATGTTCCACACAAATTCAATGCGGTAGAAAAAGAAAAAAAGAAATTGAAATACATTTTTGTTCCACTCAAGTCTCATACATACCTCCTGCACGTTTTCTTGTTGTGATTGCCCATACGGTTGCATGAGCTGCATTTTATCTTCCTCTTAACCTTCTCACCTCTCGAAGGAATTATCTTCACCTTCGGCCTGCCACGCCGAATATGATAATCTGGAGGTCCAACCAAAGGCAAATCACCATCAAAATTTGGCTTGACAAATGGATAAATACTGTGCGAATACGTGGTTTTATAACACTCAACAGTGTAATAATAGTCAACATATGCATAACCATCATTATTGTTATGGAACAGAACACACGCAACATGTATACACGGCAGACCGTTGACTTGCCACACTCTACACGTGCACGACCTGTTGCGAATGTCAACAACAGCTGTTGGAGTACTAAGCACCTCGTAAATGTACTCCGATGCCCTCTTTGCTATCAAAAATCTACTGTCATGTACTAGTTTATCAACAGCACCCTGAATGGGAGTGCAAAGTACAACTGACATAACCGCAGCCTCCTCTGCCCTTACACACATTTCCACCATCATAATACTCCTAAGACCATCAACCACATTTGTTACAGGCAGGCCACGAATGCCGCCAATCTTCATATTCCACGATTCTGCAACACTAGATGCCATCTGCCCATATCTATTCCCCTCAAAATGTGCACAAGTCCAGTTGGTATACGGAAGGTCTGCTAGAAAATTTCTAATCCTTGTACCTCCAGTTTCTATAAACTCCTTTATATGCACATCAAACTCAGATTTCGTTGGAGCGTAGGCACAAGCATTAAACAAATGAGCCATCTTCTTTCGAAAACCAGATGGACAACCTCTACATTTACTTGACAAATTTAAATGCAAGTGATACAAGCAATATATATAAAGACAATCAGCGAATATATTTTTCACCCCATCCAAAATACCGTGATTGCAATCCGAGAAAAACGTCACCACACGATCCGTGCCAATGCAAACCCTCAAATGAGTAAGAAAGTAAGCCCAATTGCTATCAGATTCTTCACTAACTATGCCAAATGCAACTGGGTACAATTCTGTGTACAAAAAGAAACAACAACAGCCTTAGTAACATATTGCCATATATAGTCATAAATCACATTAAAAGATACAGAAACTTACTATTATGACCATCTTGCCCAATTGCAGTTAACAAAATGCCCTTGTGTTTGTTGTGCAGAAATGTTCCATCCAGGGAGAGTGTTGGTCGACATGACTTAAAACCCGACAAGCATGCACCAAAAGCAAAAAAACAACGTCGAAACTTCATCGTATCTGCATCGATGTCAAGATTATAAACGCTATCCGGATTGGTACGACCAAGTTCTTCGAAGTACGACGGTAAGTGTGAGTATGAACTAGTATCATCACCAAAAACATGTTGCTTCCCTGCCGTGACAGACCTCCAAGCCACATAATAGCTAATGTCGACTCCATAATTCAGCTTCATTTCCACAACAACATCATTAGCAACCATGTCTGGCTTCACTCGTACCAAATTAACTATCATACTAGCAATAATGTCAGACGTCATTCGATTCTGCCTTGACGACCCAAAAGAAGATCCACAAGTGTGATGCTTCTCAAATTTCTTTATATAAAAATAACCATTGGCCTTCTCAACTGATGCGTGTATCCTCCACATACAGTTCTTTATTGTCATGTGTCTGCATTCAGATGTGACACGTACACGCTCATTCTTAACGTATGTAAACTCAAATCCAGTTTCCACCGAATACATGCATAAAGCTTTCCTAAACTCCACAGCACCTCCACGAAAAACTTGACCAACATCCTTGATCAAATCAACCCAGTTAGCACTCATCAACTGAGTTTGACCACACATTCCAGCATTTTGCAAGTGATTGATTCCACTACCTTGACCAAATTCGAACGCAACCTCATCAAGCAGCTGTGCCCGATTAGACAAACATGATACACTTGATACCACATCAGGAACAACTCCCTCTCTTTGTTTAACACTCACTTCAACACGATCAAGAGACATCTCGCGCGCTAACGACAGCATCTAAAACACATCGTCATCATCACACAACACACCCTCCCTATGACCAACAACCATATACGTGACATACATGGTGTTCTGGTGCAACAAGCCCCATTTGGCCCTTACGTATCCAACCTACTCTTGAAATCCAAAGGAAGTAATATATTTTCTCACACCAAATAATTCTCCAAACCTCATTATTACTATAATATTTGTAGACATTCTGGACCAGTAAACAAAAAGTACTGTATATGACTACTGTAACATATATTTAACTACCCTGACATGCAACAGATCTATGATGCTAAACATGACTACTCTTGTGTATACCAATACAAACAAAAAAATATACACAAACAAATTCAAAAAAGCAATTCTGTATATGACTACTCTGATATAAAACAGGTGTATGATGCTAAACATGACTACTCTGGTATAAAACAGGTGTATGATGCTAAACATGACTACTCTGGTATATATCAAATACAAATTTCTGAAAAAATCAAAACGACACAATTCTGTATATGCAACAGGTCTACGATGCTAAACATGACTACTATGGTATATATAATTACAAATCTCTAAAAAAATCAAAAAACAATATAATATCGAAATGCATCAACACAAATACAATTGACCAATAAAAACCCCAAACTGTACAAAAACACAGGAAAACGCAAAATCACAATTGAAAAATCAACGAACACCCAGTCGCGCATCATGATCATAAACAAAAACGAGCCATGAAATCTCTGTAAAAAAAATTAAAAAAAACGAACCTTAAGGAAGCGATTGAGATGGAGAAAGCTGAACCTCGATCGCACATCATGCTAAAACACCCAAAAATCTGAAACCCTACCTAATCGTATAAGGAAGCCATTGAGATGGAGAAAGCGAGAGAGAGAATTCACCGTGAGAAACTGGGCCGAGAGAGAGGGAGAAAAATAAGCTGCTTCCTTCTATACCGTTAGGAAATTTCCTTGCCCAATAAAACATAAAATAAGGGTAAAATAGTCATATCCTATCTCCTCAGGGGGGTCTACCTAATTAAGTTCAGAATATGGGCTTTTGCCTTAGAGAGAAAAAAACATTGAGCCTTCTCATATATATTTTCAAAAGTAGGGGGTTATCCCACATTTCCCCTTTCATAATTCCTTCAAAAAGAAAGTTTTTTCATAATAAAATTGGATCCAATAGCATAAAAAGGAATCAAAATATTAAAAAGAAGGCTACAATCAAATGGGCCCACAGTTGGGCCTTGTCCGGAGCCCAGAAATAATAAAGACATTCATGGTGGGGTTTGGCCCATAAGAATTAATAACCATCAATTAGTAATGTTGGTTCTTGCTAAACTTTTATTAATTTTTTGTTCTAAAATAACATATTTAGTCTATCTCTTTAATTTGGTGATTGTGAGATAATACTACATGAAATCAAATAATTGGATACATTGAACCAGTTTAGTGAACTAAATGTCTAAATCTATTTAAATGGTACAATATACATATATTCATTCTCCAAAAAAAGAAAACATATATCCTTACATACAATAACCAGGTGTAAATTAATAATAGTGAAGAAGAAGTAAGGAGTTGAATTTGAGTAGATGTACAATGTCTATTGAACCGGTCTTAAGAGCAATTTATTCGGATGATGATTTGACCAAAATAATATTATTATCAATAATGAATTAACAAACGAGTTCCAAACTTTGATTCCAATCAACCAACTAACCATGATTAAGCTGCATTTTTCTGGGAGTGCGATACCACCTTCCCTTTAATAAACATACATATACATACATACCAAGACAATTCAAATCAACACTTTTATTTATCTTGTTAGCTTATTGGCATGCACGTCTTTTTTCTCCTACTTGAACAATAATTCAAAATGTCATTAATAATATATATATGTTTGACTCTCATTAATCAAACATAATTAATTAATTATCATGCACACAATGAAAAAGATCGTACGGAAAAACCCAATCTGCTGTAAAAGCAAACCCGCACAAAATTTTAATAATAATAATTTATTTTACCGTAGTTTATTTTTGATAAAACCTCTGGGTACGATCAGTTATATATTTTGATAATTAATTAGTAGTATGTCTTAAAGTGAAATAACCTTTAAATTCAACGTCAAAGTTATAAAAGTTTAAACTTAATTTTAATCCAATAACATATCCCCGGAAACGGATTTTCTAGTTAATGCTTTCTATATTAATTATTTAGTTAGTGGAGTAGTAATTACTATTTAAAAAAAAAAAGTAAAAATGTAAGAGATATTTTGCCAAAATAATATAAAAAGTAAAAAGTAAATTAGTTTGAATATAATATTGAGATGAGATGAAAATTAAATCCCGAGGGTTAGTGGGGGATTATGAATAAAATTAATGAGAAAGAGAGAGTGGCGTTTAATTGTTTCAAATCGGAAGAATAAATCAAATGTAATTAGGGAAATAAACACTGTCACTGTCATTAAACAGACACGATTAAGTACAATTGAAGATCTTAATTCCAGGTGAATTAAGCAGTACTACTGTATGTAGGTGTGTTTTGAGAACTAGTTGTTGTGCTGTTGCTGTGTCTCTCTCTATATTTATTTATATATATTTATATATATATATATATATATATATATATATATATATAGTTGTGTATCGTACGTTGTCGACATGTTCGCCGGAGTTTCTCTCTCTGATTCCCATCGTCCATCATACTAGTTTCTCTCTCTAAAAAGAAATGACGTCGAAGAATAAGAAGAACAAACACATGGATGAACTGATCGGTCTGCAGATTTTAGAGGGTCTTATCTTCCGCCCCCGCCGCCACCGCCGCCAGAGTCACCGCCACCACCACCACCACCACCTCCTCCATCTCCTCTCCGCCGTCTGCGGTTGTTTGCTTCTCCTCTTCGCAGCTCTTTCATTTCTCTCTCCTCCGCCCATCACCACCGCCAACCACCAACAAGTGATGATCGGAGAAAGATCAATATCACGCCGCCGTCAACTCTGGACTTCAAATCAATCCAATTTATTTCACGGCTGCAGCAAACCAAGCGACACCTTTACAAGTAACTACTCCATTATCTCCCATTCCTTCTGTCATTAAATCATATATATATATATATATATATATATATATATATATATATATATATATATATATATATATATATATATATATATATATATATATATATATATATATATATATATATAGATAACAATGCACACAAACAAAACCACTTAAATAATATAGGAAGATCGAAAAATCACTACTCTTTTCTCGTGTTAATTGGATATGTATATCAGGTACATGATTGTTCTGACACGTGTTATGAATCACATATATATTGCAGCTGCAGAAATAAATACAGAACCAAATAGATACTTGTTGATAGCAGCTAGTGGAGGCTTAAATCAACAAAGAACAGGGGTAATTACTAATTAACCCACCGTAATTAAATTAAATTAAATTCGTCGATCATCTTCTTTAGAGTAATTGTTCGATTAACACAGATAGTAGATGCCGTTGTTGCTGCCTATATCTTGAAAGCTACGTTAGTCGTGCCCAAGCTTGACCAAGAATCTTTCTGGAAGGATCCCAGGTTTATTTGCTAATCATCATTAGTGTATATGTATACAAACCTTAATCAAGATCAAGATCATATCATGTTATTAAAATTCCTAAATTTCATTCAACTCATTTGAATTAATTTGCAGTAATTTCTCAGAGATATTTGATGTGGACTGGTTTATGACGTTCATGTCGAAAGATGTGAAGATTGTAAAAGAGCTCCCTCAAAACGCAACGAAAGTATTAAGCACTCGTGTACCAAGGAAATGCAATCCGAAATGCTACGAGACTCGTATTCTTCCCATCTTTAATAAGAAACATGTATGTGTTATGTTTTTTTATTATATTCTTTCTAACGAGAGAATTAAGCTGTACAAATATCATGTTGTAGGATAATTTGAAATACATTAAATGAACTGTACTTTTTTCGTTATGCGCAGGCTGTTGAGCTTACAAAGTTCGATTACAGGCTGTCTAATTTGCTCGAAGACGATTTGCAGAAACTGCGATGCAGAGTTAACTACCATGGGTTGAGGTTTAATGATCCGATTCGGGATATGGGCCGGAAATTAGTCGAGAGAATGAGAATCAAAAGCAAGCATTTTATTGCACTGCATTTGAGGTTAATCTTCTTGAAACTTGCTTGTATTGATAAGTGATTCATGTAAAAGGGGATTCTTGTTTCTGAGAAAAATAGTTTTATTGAAAAAAAAAACAGATACGAACCGGATATGCTGGCCTTCTCTGGATGCTACTATGGTGGAGGAGAGAAAGAAACGAAAGAACTAAGTGCAATACGTAGGAGGTGGAAAACGTTACACGTGAGTCCTACATAGTTACATACAAAAAAGTAGCATGAAATCCCAATTTCTTGATTAACATATATAATATATTTGTCTGAATTGGCATGGTATTTTTGTTTTTTCAGACAAAGGATCCAGAGAGGGAAAGAAGGCATGGGAAATGCCCGCTGAGCCCCGAAGAAGTTGGGATAATGCTGAGAGCATTGGGATTTGGGGAAGAAATTCATATATATGTAGCATCGGGTGAAATATATGGAGGTGAAGAAGCACTTGCACCACTTAAATCCCTTTTCCCAAATATCCATACTAAAGAGAGTATTGCCATTAAAGAAGAGCTAGCACAATTTTCGCCATATTCATCTCGTATGGCTGCATTGGACTTCATCGTTTGCGATGAAAGTGACGTTTTTGTCACCAATAACAACGGGAATATGGCCAAGATACTCTCTGGAAGAAGGTATATATATTAATACATGCATGTTTAAATACTAAATTGGGAAGATTTAAAATGTTGATATTGAGTAGTAGTTGTGCTTGTTGTTATTAATATATTACAGGAGATACTTTGGTCACAAACCAACAATCCGACCGAACACAAAGAAACTACAAAAGTTGTTCCTTAATCGAGACAATACGACATGGGAAGAGTTTTCATCAAATGTACGGAAATTCCAAACGGGGTTCATGGGAGAACCAATAATAAACGAGGTAAATAATACGAGGAAGGGTGAGTTTCACGAAAATCCTTGGTCTTGCATATGTGAAAATTCTGAAAAAAGAACAAGTAGAAGTAGTAGTAGTAGTCGTAGTAGTAGTAAAGAAGATGTAGATATAAGTAACGATGAGGTGTTGTCTGAATACGAGACAGATTTATCAGAAACAGAATATCCAGATGATGAAAATGGAATTCTGCAGGGGAGATTCTAGTGTATATACGTACATACATATACATGATTGGTCTACAATCTGCTCAAACGACTAACATATTCTTCATCATCGATCTGCTTAACAATTTGGTCGGTTTTTTGTATGGTTGTTCCTTTGTTTTTTTTTTTTCTTTTTTTCTTCCCGAATACGCCCTCAATTGTTGTTGCCAAATGAGAGTTGATTCTTTAAGGGGTTCAATATTTTTGTACCCCTAAGATTTTTGTTTGCTTCTGTATAATTCAACTTGTCAAAGAGTTTGTAAGTGCCACTAATATTCTTGAATTGTTTGAATGTTTCTCAATTGCTATTTTCATTTTGTTATTGAAATGTCAATTGATGATAACATAACATACATACATATGAGAAAAAATGTAGTCCGAAATTTGTTTCTTGTTAGATTACAGACTATTGACAATTGAATAAAAGGTTTTTTCGTATTTTAATGCGTTATTAGGAAATTATTCATTGGTAGATTTACTGGACTGAAAATCAAATTTAACTATTGGATATTCATTTTGGGATTGTTCGTTAAAAGGTTGTATGTAACATAATTAATGGGGTGAATTTGGCATAATGGGCCAAATCCAATGAGTTGGACTGGATCCTTGAAGGATCAAGGCCCAGTCTAAAGCCCATACGAATAGTCGAAGATTTATCTCCGGTGTAAAAAGAGACAGTCTGTCGTCGAGAAAAATTTGACCGCGGAGAATCTTGCGTGATCGGTAATAAACCAAATTTGGTGATATATTTTCATCCGGTAAACAATGAAACTCGGCTCGAACTCGAACTCAATTACAAAAAAGAAAAAATGATGAAGCATGTACATTTAAATCAAGTTAGTCGAGCTTGATTCATGTTTGGCTTGATTGATTATCAAATCTAAGTTAAATACAACTTTGAAAGATCGATAAAAATTCCAATAAGTTTGAAAAACATTCGTTTGACTCGATTCCATTTGTTCGTTTGATTATGTTTGAAACCAAAAAAATATTTACCATTTTGTATATTTATATTATTGAGAATTCAATGAGAAACTATTTGAAACAAATGTGATTTAATTCATGACACATTATGATAAAGTAAAACCATGCAAATCTATTTTGTTATTTGTATGATTGTTTATTCAATTTAAAAGTTACAAGAATTTCCATTTAAATATTTTATATAATTTTGTGAAAAAATGAGGCCCTGCGACGTGCGACCCAAACAGACCTTAACAAATCTGATAATTTGCACTAGGGCAAAAAAAGCGAGTCCCTTTTCCCAAGTTTCCCCCACACTCTGTTTTTCCTTCTGCTCCACCAGAAAGCTATCACACTATCGAGCGTTATAAAACCCTAAACCCTAAATTCTTCAATCATTTTCTTGGAATTTATTTAAAACTACAATTTCTGTAATTTGTCATGGCCAGCAGAATGCTCGCCAGAAATTTATATCAATCTAAACACCTTTTTCTTCGCCATCAGCAATTGTTAGCATCTCAACAGGTCTGTGTTTCCTCAATTTTTTTCATGTTACTTTTTTGTGTTT
Organism: Erythranthe guttata; assembly: GCF_056151865.1. Classification (NCBI taxonomy): domain Eukaryota; kingdom Viridiplantae; phylum Streptophyta; class Magnoliopsida; order Lamiales; family Phrymaceae; genus Erythranthe; species Erythranthe guttata. The sequence goes on along the minus strand of NC_142546.1, from coordinate 9,352,751 downwards.
TTGAATATTTTTTTGAATATTCTTTCATGTGTTGATTGTTTCTGTTTAGGTCACGGGTAGATGGCCGATGCCGCAATTAGTTTCGCCCAACAGTCAATTGTTTAGACGTGAATTCAGTGTGTTCAATGAGTTCTCCAAGAAGATGAAAGGTGAAGTCGACAGGTATTCTTTTGTATGTTCAACTCGGGATTTTTTTGGTTCCGTTTGCTTTCGCTTGGTGCTAGGATTAGTTTGTGATTTCCTCGTGTGAATGTTATGACTTTATGTTGGTTTTCCTTACATTCAGTCACCATGATGGATTTGCGAAGATAACTCTTCGTGGTCAGTTACTTGAAGCCTGACTCCCCAAAAAAGGGATAAGAAAAAATAAAATAATGAAGACATTCTTCTTTCTTATGTTTGATTTATCAATAGTTAAGTGGTTATATTTTTTTCGCTCTGTGTGTTTATAAATGCTGTTCCCGTTGTGGACTTATGACTAGCTCTATCATAGTGAATCGTGGTCGATCTTTTCAATTGAATGCAGTGCACATTTTTTTCTGGTATGATCGCCTTAAAGCTTTCTTTGAGCTGAGAATTTTAATGTTCTGAAAAGTGGTGTTAATTGTGGTAATGCTTAAGTACTGAACAGTAGCTAAAAATCGGAAGTTATTCTTCATGTTGAAGTTATCTCTTTTCTATCCTTGATTCTTATATGCAAACTTCTTTGTGGTGGATAATCTTTCAAATACATTTATTTTCAATGTATTTTCAAGACAACATCCTGACTACTTTATATGCAGTAACGAGGAACTTAAACAATCCATTAAGCAAATCAAGGAGAAAGCAGAGGAATTGAAAGGAGTAAAAGAGGATCTTAAGATTAGGTATTATTTTCTCAATATTTCATTTGTAGAGCACTTACTTAATTATGGAGAGGCTGAGACATACTGTTGTATGTCAAAGCTGGCAGACACTTCCATTGGGGACTCTGAGATGCTGAAATCGCGAAATGCAGAACGAAGCAGACAACTGAGAAGCTGTACAAGCATGTAGATGGTGTGTGGACAGAGGCTGAGGCCCAGGCGAAGAAGGTATAATCCTCTATTGGTCTGCAATGCATAGATGGTTTAAAAACATGTAATAATTTCTGTTAACTATTTCCTGGCAAATAGTGTTTGTCCCAATTTCCTTGGGGCTTGGACTTGAGAAATCTAGATATTTCTATATACACTGGTAGAGTTCTTGTGCTCAAGAAAGATGCAGGGATTGGATAGTTAGTTACTCTTCTTGGTGATGAGAGGGTGGCTGCAAAGTTGGGTATTTGAATGTACAATGCAAATAAACTAAGAGTATGAGCAAGTAACTGTTGTAGGTTCGGTTTTCTATATTACTGAAGGTGAATCTTGGGTTTTGTTTTCTTTCCTGAAGGTTTATGCTGGTGTGGAAGAAAAAATTTCGGCTGCTAAAGAGGAGGTTCGTAAAAGTTCTTTTCCAAGAAATAAGAATAATGTGCTCTATCATTTCTACTGCAACATTGTTGACTGATGGATGTTAAGAACTCATCAATTTGATTCAGGTCAAAGAAAGTTTTGGTATTAAGCAAGAGTCTACTGGAAGCAATGGAACTTCAGATAGTCATGGCACAAATGACAAAAATGAAAGCAAGACTGCATTTGATGAAGAAAAGAAGCAGGGGAAGCAGCAATCTGAATCTAGTGATCATGCCCAAACACCATTTGACAAGCTCAAGTTTGGTGTTTCTTACATCTCTCCGAAGGTCTCGTTAGCATTCCAGAAATTGAAGGAAGCAAAACCCATTGACTTGGTGAAGAAGGGCTATGACATTGTGAAAGATGAATTAAAAGGTAATCCAAACAGGAAAAAACACCTTGAGTATGATAATTCTTCGGCTGCTCCCTCGCCAAACATTGAAAGAAGTACGCGCACTGATATCGTTATTTTACCTACAAAGCAGTCCCGATGGAGTAAGAAATGGGAGGCTTTGAAGAGTAAGGTAATATGCTCTTTGCATCCAATCTTTCTTCTCCTAGCTAATTGTAGATTTTCTTCCCACCCTTGTACCTGATATTATTGTCTTGTGCCTCAGATGCAAGGAAATCCTATATTCAAGCGTGTTAGTGGCTTTAGTGAGCCTGTCATTGAGAAGAGCCAAGAGGTATTTGGAATATAAATTCTATCTCGTAATTTACATATTGCTGCTTTAAAAATATATGTTGCTGCACATTTGTTCTAACTTAAACAGCTCGATGCACTTTATGTTATTCATCCCGTATTGCAGGTATAATATGTTATGAATGAACAATGATTCTTCTCCTTGATATTGAATAGCCATGACTTACTTATTTAGGTTACGAGCATCTCAGGGTGATTTCATCTTTCTTGTAAACCAATTCTGGGTTGCTGATACATGAATATGCTACAATGCTAATACTTGCAATTAGACGATGTCAGCTCCATCTTCCTAGGCATACTTTTTGTTATTGTACTTCCATGACATCTCTGTCTATTAGACTTTTATACCTGTACTTGCTGTTAGCTCTCAAGGCTTAGTTAGGTTAGGAGGATCCTGATATGTCCTTTCTCATATATTATGTATGCTATTTTGTAAGAGAGACATTATTGCTTGAATTGTCTAGTCCATGTGAAGATAAGATAATTTTGTCATAGGTTTTATCTTTTTGCCTGGTCTGCAGATTGCAGAAGATATGCGGGAGAGATGGGAGACCAGTGATCATCCAGTTGTTCACAAAATTCAAGAGTACGTTGGTTTCCTCTCTCTGTCTAATCGATATTACAATGCTAATAAATGGAGACTGCAAAAGTAATAATCCTCATTTACTATGTTACAGTATCAGTGAAACTGTCCTTGGAGAATCAGATGCTGCCATGTCATTTAAAGAAATTCGTCGCAGAGATCCGTAAGAATTACATGTCCTAATTTCATCCTTGTAAAACAGCGATGCTTCCAAAGTATTACATATTTGATATAAAATTTGGCTTGTGTAGGACCTTCTCTTTACCAGAATTTCTATCTGAGGTTCAAGAGGTGGTTAAACCAGTTCTCAATGCTTATTTCAAAGTAAGTCTTCAACTTTATTGTACTACGGTGGAAAACTTGATGCATAATTAGCTGGTCAATGGGTCAGATGTTGTGAAACTTGTAGTTATTCCGTGGATGTCCTTTTGTCATTCTTCTTTCTGGGCTCCTGGAGTCTTTAACAAACAAAATTATATTTTTAGATTTTTTTATTTCCAGAAAGTGTCTACTTGAGTATAGTTTTTTGTTGCCGCTATTAGAGGGTATCATGCCATCAGATATTTTTTCTTCTGTACCATGATGCATTTTATGTGTCTTCTGTCTTCAGGGAGATACTGCAGTTCTAGAGAAGTACTGTAGCCCTAATGTAATTGAGCGATGTAAAGCAGAGCGTAATGCTTATGAAACCCAAGGGATCTTCTTTGATAACAAGGTAAGTTTTCATAATTATATTGCTTTCTTTTCATGTGCAGGCACTGTAATCTTCTTTCACATTTTGTTGACTTCCGGTAGCTCAAAAACTGTGCATTTATCACTTTTTACTTGCACGGTCCTTGTAATAGACTTTCTTTGAAGAAATATAAGCCATAATGTTTTAAGGTCGAGGGAAACCATAATTCAAAATATGCATTAATCCGTTCAATTCAAGTGATTAGACTGCTTGGATTCTATTTAGCTCACAAGCTTAGACAGCCTTTATTATGTGCGGTCCTTTTTGCTTTTCCACATTTATGTTTTTGGTTGTTTTGTGTATGGCACACTCTCCTTCTGGGCTGGTGTTTTCAGTTCTTAGATTATTTTGGCTTACGAAGAGTAGAGAACATTCCCAAATGGTTGTACGTGAGTTGTTCTGTATGTAACTGTGAGGAAGGTTTATGTAATTCAGTATATGACTGGTTTGCTCCCCTAGTGAGTAGCTAAGCGCTTTTCCAACTACCAAATCATTAAGATGGCTTGAATTGATTGGAATTACTTAAGATCCATAAGGTTTCTATTCAGTTGCGTAACTGATTTATTTCGGTGGCGGCTTTCACAAAGTTTGTTCTTTAACCTAACAGTCAGTTTCATTTGAGGTAGTGCTTGTTTGGTGTATACTCGTTACTAAATTTACTCGACTGTAGTGAAATATTTTTTTTTGTCCTTGGTGCAGATTTTACATATATCAGAAGCCGAAGTCAAAGAGACCAAAATGATGGGAGAAACTCCCATAATCATTGTTAATGTAAGGACTCGCCTTTTTGCTATCTTTATACTCCCTTTCCCCCACCAAATAAAGTAAAAGTAAAACACGGATAATTTTATTTAATCCTCGGATTTGTTTTAGTATTTATTTATCTTTAAACCCTTGTAAAAATCAGTTTGCGCATCTTCCCTATCAAGTATTCAATGTTTGTATAAAATAATTATAGAAACAACAAAACCTCATGTACGAACAAGCTCTCACACAACAATGTCGTTAATTGACACCATCTTCCTCGAAATTTATCACAGTTCCAGACACAGCAAATATATTGCATACGCGATAAACTCGGCTCAATAACAGAAGGTGGCCAGGTGAGCTACCACTGCTTTTCCATACTTTTGAGATTTCTGTTTAAAAAAAGAAGAGGACATATTCTGAATTGTTCATCTCGTATTACGTTTTGCAATCTTCTGTTACGTTGGTCTAATTAAAAACTTGTGGGTGAGCAGGATACTATCCATACAGTGTATTATGCATGGGCAATGCAACAGTTAGATCCAGAAGAACTCGGAGAGGGTGCTCCTACTCACTCCATATGGAAGCTTAGAGAAATGCAGCAACTCGGTGTTCGGGCCTTGATTTGATTTTTTTTTTTTTTGTTTTTTTACCCAATATGTTCAATCTATGATAAAATGTTTTACCAGATGAGGATTTTGTTCTGTCTAATATCTGGCAACTGAGGAAATTTCGAGCGCAATTTGTGTCAAACAAATTGGTACAATTTTGCATTGTGGCCTGGAATGCAGGGTAATTAACAATTATTAATAAACATGTATGGATCTCAGAATATCTATTGGAATGATTCCAAGGTAATGTTTCAATGAGATTTCCGTTTTTTTTTTATTTTTTTGAGCAGAAAATAATTTTTATTGAGTACTGTAAAAAATATTATTTAATTCAAAATTATGAACGAAACAATGGAAAAAAAAAAATTCTGATGACATTATTTGATTGTTGTGTTTACTTATTTGATCAAATTTGTATGGAAACTAGGCCGGGCGGAGGTGAAAATTCATGTGCAAAGAAATTGAAGTGATGGAAGGCATGATGATAGGTAAATGAATAAAGAAATTGACGAAATTGTAAATGTTTGTATATAATTAAGATGATAAAGAAGACAAGGACAAATGTTTGTACTGGATCCGCAAATCGGGTTATAAATCTGGATACATGCAGTGGGCGGGCGGGCGGGCCTACCTGAAACGGGCCGTCCATTTTGGATTTGTATCCTTTTACACTCATTGCCTCATCACTCTCCACTTTCATTTCAATTATTACCTCATCACACTCATCTACACCATCCATTGTTTTTTTTAGAGTATGTTAAAATTGGTGCAAGTGATTAATTAATATATTGGAGAAATTACCTAATTATACTATATTTGAATAGTTATATATAATTTGTCATGAATTTTCTTACAATTTGGAGATTCATTTACCATCGTAGGGTACGTACCCTCAACCAACAACATCATTGTACTGTTATCAATTATGAGAAACAGTACTCAAATAAATAATTAAAGATTAAAAATGATCTATTTTTTTAAAGAAAAAAAGAAAATTGACCAATTAAGAAGTCCCAAATTAAATAATATAATTGGGATCCCCTTTATTTTTGGCAGATATGTAAATTATATGTACTTGTATGTACACAATATTCACATGCATTTTTTAAGTACCATTAATTAGCCAAGTGTGTGTGCTGAATTTGATAATATTTATAAATATGATATTATTGCGTAAAAAAGGGCAAACCGGGACACACTGCATATATGCATTGTTTTTCTACACCAGGAATATAATATAATATATTATATTGCACACTTGAATAAAGTATAAACTGTGAATGAGAATAAAACTAAAAATTGTGGTATGTTTGCATGGGAATCAATCAATGACCCTTTGCCCTTTTAATTTGCTACTGATCGAACTTGCATGAAAATATCTCATCATTCTTTATCTAAAGAAAATATAAATAAATAATATAAAAAAATGTAATGCTAGCTAGCTACTTTAATTTATTCAACTTTCCCATATTCCTAAATGAACATTATGATTAAAAGTTGTGAGAATTGGATTGACAAGTAAAGCAGAAGATCCCTCCCCTAAAGCTTCACATTATATTACTCTTTTTGGTCTTAAAGTTTGCAAAATTAATTTAAAAAAAAAAGAATATTCATTTAAAAATTGGTAAGATATGGATATTCTCATTGATCCTTTAATTTGACTTCAAGTAATACTTTTTGTATTACTATATTATTATTATTCATATATTCTCGACTTTGATTACATACAGTCTTTCTTCCCATATAATTTCCACTTTACGACCAAATTAAAATAAAATGAGTTTTGCAAATTTGAATTGATTTATGTGTAGGTGAGTAATTGAGGCATGAATACTATTTATGGTGTATTTGATTGCCAAATCTTCGTCTTATTAATGCTGAATACTCCTTTCTTTTTAAAAAAATTATCAAATTTCACCTATTATTACTGCATCAATTTTTCTTGCCACCAACCTTCCACCTGTATTATTAATCACTTGAAATATAATTTTAAACATAGTTTGATTGATATCGAATATAAAATGAAATAGCATATATATATATATATATATATATATAAAGTCAAACACAGTAGAGTTGTAAATCAAAATTAGTGAAATCATAGTATATATTAATAGTATTAGTGGTTCCGCAGAAATAAAAAAAAATAGTAAGAAAAAGGTCAAGGTCAAACATCATAATTTAGTTGCGAAGGAAAAATCAGAGAAAGCAATATGGTGCTATACAAGAGTCAAACCCTACCACTACCCTCATTTTTAGTATTATTACAGTTTACTGTTTCTTTGTTTTACGAAAAGAATGATCTTCCTTTTTTCCAACAACACATACATTTGATATGTAATAACACCACTCTTTCTCTCTCCTCTCTCTCTCTCTCTCTCTCTCTGCTACTATCCGACGACGACTGTGCGCCTGCTGTCAAAAACCCATAACATAAAAACAAAAAAATAAAGAAAAGAGAAGATTCCCTCTTCTCCACCATCTTCCTTTTCGCCCTTTTCCCCAAACCCTCATATTCCTTTTTTCCACCTCCACCATGCCTTAACCCATATCAATTTCCGATGGGTTGCGCCACCTCCAAGCTCGATGACTTACCCGCCGTCGCTCTCTGCCGCGACCGCTGCTCTTTTCTCGATGAAGCCGTACGGCACCGTTTCGCCTTCGCCGAAGCCCATGCTGCTTATCTTCTCTCTCTCAAGTCCGTCGGCGTTTCCTTGGACCGCTTTTTCAACCAAGATCTCGACCCTTCTTCATCCCTCAACCTCCCCCCGCCGCAGGGGAAGGGGGCTTCGTCTCCGCCCAAAATTCAGCACCATCTCCACTCCCACTCCAACTCCGGTTCTCATCTCCACTTTCATTCCGGCTCCGACGACGACGACTCCGGTTCTGATTCCTTGCATCATCATCATCACGACAGCTCGCCGGTTCATCACCAGCACCCCTACGGCGGCGGCTACATGCCTGATTACGGGAATCCCAATCTCAATTTCCCTGGCGGCGGCGGCGGAGGAGGGGGGTTTATGAATATGAGTTATATGAAGAAACAAACGACGGCGTCTGTAGTGTACACACAACGGCCGATGAGTCAAGAAACTATGCATATGGGTGAATCTTCCGCTTCCTCTTCTTCCTATTATCCTAATTATCCCAATTACCTCACTAACACTAATCAGAATAACGGTTATCAAAGCTACGGTGCCGGAGGTGGATATGGTTCTTCTTATCCACCACCACCGGCGGTCGTGTCAAGTTCGAAACTGCCTCCAGCTCCGCCCTCTCCGCCAAGAAGCTCCACGTGGGAGTTTCTGAACCCATTCGAGACCTTTGAGAAGTATTACCCTGCTTACACTCCAACCCAAGACTCGAGGGAGGTGAGAGAGGAAGAAGGTATACCCGATTTGG